>NC_133351.1:32252544-32585878 GCF_030506205.2 Paramisgurnus dabryanus
CCAACAAGTGGGTTAAACATATTGGGTCATTCTGTTGGGTAATTCCTAGCGTTTATAGTGTTGGGTTACTATAGTGTAGCGTTTATAGTGTTAAGTCACAGGCCGCCACTGATTAAAGCGCTGTTGAAGCCTGCATGTCTACTACTGTTTACGGTAACCATGGTAACAATTGAATTTCTGCTGTTGAGCGCCATCTACTGTCAAAGAGTGAATTATTCAGCATGCCAGATGTTCCCTTTCTGTCGTTCCCTCGACGTTGTTTCGATATCACTTCGATATTGAGGGTAGGTCATTGGGGCAGCATGACCTGATTTGTAGGTTCCTAAGAGGCGCGAGGAAGTTAAATCCGCCCAGACCGCGCCTCATCCCCTCTTGGGACCTTTCAGTGGTCCTTCGGGCCTCAAGAGGGCTCCATTCGAGCCCCTGAGAGAAGCTGATCTTTCTCATCTTACAATGAAGGCCGCTTTCTTAGTGGTGCTCGCTTTTATTAAGAGGGTGGGGGACCTACAGGCGCTCTCTGTTTCTCCAGAGTGCCATGGTTCACCTGTGTTTTTTTGAGACCTCGGCCCGGCTACGTGCCCAAGGTTCCCACTACTCCCTTAAGGGATCAGGTGGTGAGCCTGCAAGCACTCCCCTCTGGGGGAGATGGCCCAACCCTGTCATTTTTATGTCCAGTACGCACGCTACGCCTTTACCTGAATTACACACGGAACTTTCTGACCAGCTCTTTGTCTGTTTTGGAGGACAGCAGAGGGGGAATGCTGTCTCCAAACAGAGGTTGGCGCACTGGATTGTGGACACCATCACTTTGGCATACAACTCCCACGAGCTGCCGTGCCCATTTGGAGTGAGGGCTCACACCACTAGAGGTGTTGCCTCCTCTTGGGTGCTGGCGCAGGGCGCCACCCTGACAGACATATGTAGAGCTGGAGGTTGGGCGACACCTAACACGTTCGCCCGGTTTTACAACCTCCGGGTAGAGCCAGTGTCAGCTCGGGTCCTCCAGGGTAACAACATTAGGTGAGACCATGGTCTATTCCATACGCGCTCCCCCACTGGGTGAGGTATGATCTCCGTAGTGCCCCTTTTTCTATACCATATATCTTTGGCACATTCCTTGTATACTTCAGTACCCTGCGGCTAAGTCGATGCTATCTGCTTTAAAACCCCCCCGCTGGTGTTACTGACAAGGGGTCTGTCCCTCCTCCTCGGGTGTGGACCCCCTTGCACCTTACTGGAAGGTTTTGATGTCATTCAGCAACAGTACGGCACTTGCCTGTGATTGCTCTTTGAGATCAAGTCAAGACACGAGACAACAGAGCGTGTGGTGCACAGAAACAAACAGTGGCCATGGACGCACAGTGGCAGGGACCCAGAGGGCTGGGGTCTTAGGCTATGTTCACTGGACAATGTTATAGTGAAAAATTAAGAAGTTTGAACAATTTCACATACAGATGGCAGTGCTGTCACAAAGATCCTCTTTTACATGAATCCGCAAAGACTAAGCTGATGATGTTACTTTGTGAACAAACACTGCACGCCACACATTCGTCTAAAGAGAGATAATAGCAATCAAGACAACTAAAGCATTGATCAATTTTGTTTGGACGGATAATAAAGTAGATTTATCACAACAAGTGACCCTGGACTATAAAGCAACAAAATTTAGCGTAAATAAACTCAGTATCCTGAGCAGCACAAACACATTTCGGCTGACATTGTTGCTTTTGGTTATAGTTGTGCATGGGCAGTGGTTTGGCAAAATATGTCCTAGAAACAGCCAAGGACCTGGGTGCAAACTGAGAGAGAAAATAAAGGGAATCAGGTCTCTGAGTCCAGGTGGAAGGGAACAGGGGAGAATCCAAGCCCTTGGAAAAGAATTAAATTAAATTTTTGTCAACTCTATCAGCTTACAAGTAAAATTATTCAGAAATAAAATCTAATGGATTTAAAATAATTGAACATGAATTGTATACAGGTGAACTGTTAAAGGAATAGTTCACCCAAAAATGAAAATTCTGTCATCATTTACTCATCCTCATGTTGTTGTAATCCTGTATGAATTAATTTTTTCTCATGAACACAAAAGAAGATATTTTGATAAATGATGGCAAGCACACAGCTAATTTGTAAACTTTGACTTCCATATTAGGAAAAACAAATACTATGGAAGACAATGGTTACAATCAGCTGTGTGCTTACCATCATTTATCAAAATATCTTCTTTTGTGTTTATCAAATTATAAAACTCAAACAGGTTTAGAAAAACATGAGGGTGAATAAATTATGAAAAAATTAAAATGATGCTGATGAGAGATTATAAAGAGACAAGAGGGCAGGTTAAGATCAAACACACAGCAGCTCACAGTCAATCAGTTAAGAGTCATGAGAGATTATTTTTGTGTGTGTGAAAGTGTCTTTCTGTTAAATTATTTCTTATTCGTGTTGTTGAAGAGAAACACACCCACATCAGGAACTGAATTTCAGTTTATTTAAAGCCTTTAAGGAAATGAAATTACATATCAGTGCCTCTTTCCTTCACACACCTGACTGTACTGAAAACTTCAGGTATGTTTTCTGTCTTTATTTCTTCATATACCACTCACTTGTTTGCATTTTATAGATATATTTGAAAAGATTGGTGGGACAGTTTTTAAATATTATTAAGGGAAAAAGCTTAGAATTTTTTTTACTGCAAGGATTTTGTGTTGTTTGTATAGCTGTAAAAACCCAGCTAAAGTTTTTGTATAATGTAAATAACAATCCTGTAAAAATATAATCTAGTTATCTTTAATATTGACTGAGTATGATCATGACAAAGATTGAAATCAACTTTGAGATCTTATCATAAGATTGTGTGGCATATTTATTCATAAAACAAGTAATTGTCAATAAATTGTCTTTATAGCAAACTCAAAAGGCATTATCTTCAAAAGGACTTAGTTTAAAGTGGTGTATCATCCACTGCTATTCTGTACGGTTTATTAGTGCTTATAAACATGAACTACTCTATACAGATCATGGAACTGTCCAGTCTCTCTTCATCAGCATCACTGTTGCATTACATCAGTGTCTGTATACTGTACATCTCTATGAGTCTCTTATCTTTAGATTTATAATGCTGTTACTACAATCATATTATACTTAAACCTATTACAATTTATAAGTTTTAGGAGTATGAAACATAATAAGTGCTTTAAATGAAATGTCATTATACAGGAGGTTTAACATGTGTTGTTTGTCTGTGGTCACACGCATGCACATAAATACATCAGCATGGTCTTCAGAAAAGTAAATGTGTTTTAGTCTCAGTATCAGTTCTCTGTAATTTAAGGAAGTGACTGCACCATTCAACTGTGAACTGAGATCACAAAAATGATAAAAAAGTAAAACATATCTACTTTAAAAACATAAAACAGCAGCATTTCATTATAAAGTTTCATTCACGAACATATGTGAATGCATTAGCTAACATGAACAATGAGTAATATAGTTTTACAGCTTTTATTAGCATGTGTTCATGTCAGTTAATGCCAATAAAATGTATTAGTAAATATTAATATTAACCTAAAGTGTGAATTAAGGGTGATTGGGACATAAGGTCAAATGAGACAGTGATTGAAAAATCTTCGCTTGATGATTGAAAATAAAACAACTTTTTGGCTAAACCCTATGGGACCACCACGTCATCAAAATTGCATGTCCTCTTTGGTCTGACATCACATAGGTGGGTGGGGCAAGCATCAAAAAGGAAGTTGACCCTGCAGAACATGAGGTGAGGAAAATGACATTAGCTTTAGCTAGTCTTAATAATAAGGTCATAAAATTGTCATAACTAATCAATTGCACAAACTTTCAATGGAAACATGAATATGAAGTACTACTGATACAAAATTATGCTAATATCATGTTTCTATTTTCAGATTTAGGTGGTTTTATTTTGTCCCATCCATCCAAATACAGTTTGGTAAATGGGACAGCGTGATTGTGGGTGAATCAGACTCAACCTCTTGACTTGTGCACCACATTTTTACCGCTATTTTTTACAGTCGTATGTCATATTTACTTTCCATCAAAGGTTTGTGCAATATATTAGCTATGACAATATTACACCTAACAGCAAGTTTATCCTTGACTTTGACTGTCACTTTTTAATATATTCCTAACTAATCTTGATTAATTGAAGCTATTTCAGAGCAGAATGGTACCAGTGAGACAGGAAGAGAGATGTAGGAAAATAACAAAAGTGAGAGCACAGAGAAAGAACAAACAAACAGCAATAGAGAAAAGGAAACAGTGTTTTTACAGTCTGTCTTTACAACCCAATCTTAAGGCAAGTCGTGGTCAGAGGCGTAAGTATTTTTACTTTCTACATAAAAGTAATTTTTTTTAAGTATTCGTATTTTATCAGTGTTTATCTTTGGAATATATAAGCATGACTTTATTTTTCGTATCATTTTATGTATTGGCTATTTTTTTACCAATTGTCCCTGGGGTTAGGGTTATATTTGTGGTTTGGGTTTCTATTTTTTGGTTTCTATCCTCAACCCCAAGAGAAAATTATTTTAAAATCGGAAGAAAACATGTAGAAATCTAAAACCCCCAAATCTAACCCCAACCCCAAGGGACAATGATTTAAAAATAGAAAAAACAATGAGAAAACAAAATGTAAAATGACACGATCTATCTATGTCTTTCTTATTAAGCGTCTGCTAAATGACTTAATGTAATTGTTATAGTAATAACATCAAGGAGAAGAAACCTAAAGTGGTGGCAGGTAACTTACACGAGTTAAACAGAAATATGAATGAATATAAAACATGAATCATGATGACCAGAAAACAAAATCTCTTATTTCAAAACTAACTTGTGCAATAAATCTGCTTTTAGTAGCCAAAAGCATCATGCGCTGTCCCAATCACACAAATATTACAGGAATGACAAATTTTGCACTTGCTGGGTTGTTGTTAACTCAACCATGAGTTGAAACAAACAACCCAGCATTGCATTGAAAAAACAGCATTGGTTTATTTAATAACACAGCAGAATTTTTTATTATTACTAGGGCTGGGAAAAGATTAATCGCGATTAATCGCATACAAAATAAAAGTTAATTTTGCATAATATATGTGTGTGTGTACTGTGTGTAATTATTGTGTATATATACATATATTCATGTCAGATTTTTATTTATTTATATATCAATGTTTTTATTTATATAGAATATAGAATATATAAAAATATAAATAAATATATATAAACATGTAAATGTTTCTTAAATACATACATGAATGTGTGTGTATTTACATAATAATTACACACAGCACATTTTATTTTGTATGCGATTAATCGCGATTAATCTTTTCCCAGCCCTAAAACCCTCCTCAGATGGATAGGCAACATCTTCACTATTAAAGAAATGTTTTAATGTGTTAGGCTGATGTTTTAAATTTAAGGCCAGAAGCCTTAAACAAACAGGAAATTCAAAATCTGTCCCATGGAAGTATTGTTAGTTTATTGTTAGTTCATGTAAACTGGTGTATTAACTAAAACGGAAAAACTGGTTTAAAACTAAACTGTCAGATTTGGTATTCAATAATTACAGTGATCTCTTCATGTATCAAATATTTTATTGAGCTCTTTAAGATTTGAATGAAATCGTGAATATGAGTGAAACTGTGTGAGATGTTTTTGTCTGAACAGGAGCTGAATGATGCGGCTGTTTGTTTTCTTCTTACTGATGTTAACACAAACATGTGCAGCTTATCCAGCATTAAAAGTTCAACTGTTACAAAAGAGTTTGACAGACGGTAAGATCTTCACAACACAAACAGTATAAACTTTGCATCATCTGACTAAAATGTATATCTAATTCAGTTTTAAACATGTGCTTTTCACCTCATGAATCGAATCCAGAGTTTAATGGACTAATAAATGTGGCATTGAAGCAAAATGCTTGGCGTGTTTAGGAAAACTTTCATATTTGAAGTTTATAGTTGATATCATCTGCTTTTAAAAACTCAGTTTAGCTGCTGTTTGTTCTGTAAGACTTTATAAGCACACACTGGTATTATTGACTTGACACCTTTACAAGAAATACCAAATTCAACAGTATCTTTTCGAGCCAGTAACTGATCCTGAATCAGACACAAAGTCCACAGCAGCATTATACAGATCCATTACAGATTTATAGAAACGGTACATCAGTTATATATTATTGTATATATATATATATATATATATATATATATATATATATATATATATATATATATATATATATATATATATATATACACACAGTAAGTACCCATGTGTTGTGCTGTGTAAAGTGATGTTGTGTGTGTTTCTCAGGGTCTCAGATGATGTCTGTGTGGATACAGCAGAAACTGAAGAGCACTGAAATCCCAGATGTCCACGGCAAGTTGGACATCCTGATCGGCACTGTAGACTACACTTTATCAAAGCAAGTATACCAACCAAATAAAAGTGTTAGAAACTAAAATGACGTCAGCGGGAGTGTAAAACTACAAAGACATGTTTAAATTCAAGTGAAGGTACGGGTCAGAATATGAAGGGAGGGTGGTTGCAAGTGTAATCATTCATTTAACAAACTTATCTATCTAAAAAAGAGGGAAGGTTTTTGCTTAGGGCATTCCTGGGCATTCCTGGTGCTGGCTCCAATCCTACTCAAACAATGGGCGGGGGCTGTGTGTTCCTACTTAACACAAAACTTACAAAGTGTGGTTGTAGCTGCTCAGGTTGCAGCGGCAGTAGCATCTCTTTAAGAGTTGTTCTGCCACTGAAATAATTTTAGAGACATTATATTAAGGTTGAAAATAGTGAGGCCAGATGGACACAGAAGACAATGGCCTTGAGATATCTTTGTATTCTGGACATGAGGAAAACAATGCCTCACATACCTAGAGAGTAGATCTGAGTAGTCCACACCCAAGCCCTGACCTGGAAACCACCAGATGAAAGGAAAACAGTAAAGCCAAGAAACACATGGGGCATAAAATGCTGCATACTCTTAAGAAAATTAACTTTTGTTGTTTTTTAAGTGTAGTAACCATTTTTTTTTTACTATTAGCAAAACCATGGTTTTAGTACACTAACCATGGTTTAACCATGGTTATTATGTGATTACAATCATTTCTCAAAAGCCTGTAAGTGTGATTTATTGAATGACAGAACGCACAAAAAATGCGCTTCACTTTCATATGTATAAATCACAAATGATCTTGAAATTGTGTGCAGCCGACCAGTCTAAGATCTCCGCCTAATCTTACAGCAAAAATGGCTTATATTTTTCAAAAACCTGCAGAAATCGAACAAGCAAAATTGTGAACATCTGCTCAGACCATGAAGTGGTCCACCTTTCTACGTCAAAGACAAGTTTTTGTAAATATGAACGTTGCAGTGGATTTTTGCGTACGCACACTTTACGATCAATTCTGTGCATATGCACGCTTTATAAATGATGGCTTACACCTGAATCCAGTTGAGAAGAAAGCTAAAGGGTGAAATGATAATGAAATAACTCAAAAGCTTCAGTGCTGGCCTGGGTTACATTTGTCAAAAGAATAATGTGAGAGAGATTTATTAACAGACTTAATTAACAGGCATAATTGTTTGACATATTTATTGGGTATTTAGGAGATATGAGTTGAATTGGAGTAAAGCCATACACAAAGTGCAGAGCTAGGTGTTGAAGTTGGTGTCGCCACGACATGTCATAACTTTCACAATACAGTGAGTTGAAAGTATATCTCTGATCGTGTACTGTATGCCTGTTTTATCCAAATCCTTCTGAAGACTGCATGAATGTATATTTATCCTTCTCCTCCCCTTACATTAGTTCATGCATTTTCTTACACTGCAAAAAATGATGTTTTGTTTTCAGTAAAAATATTTAAAAATTCTTAAATTAAGATGCTTTTTCTTAATTATCAAAACACCACAAGAAAATAAGTCTAGTTTTTAGACCAAAAATATCAAATTTAAGTGATTTTGTGTATAAAACAAGCAAAAAAATCTGCCAATGGGGTAAGCATAAAACATTTTTTAAACACTAAATTTTGCTTTTGTTTTATGCACAAAATCACTTAAATTTGATATTTTTGGTCTAAAAACTAGACTTATTTTCTTGTAGTGTTTTGCTCATCAAGAAAAAGCATCTTAATTTAAGAATTTTTAGATATTTTTACTAAAAAAAAAGACAAAACATTTTTGTCAGATTTTTTTTCTTGCAAATAATTTTTTGCAGTGTATTCTCAAATGTGGGGATTTTTTTTGAGATATGATCTTAAACTTTAACTGATGTAAATTTTTATAATAATTATAGTGTATTTTTAGTTATAAAAAACACAGGTCTGTTGAATGCTGTATTCCACGGGTATGCATTATAACTTGTCAAATGTCTTAAAAATAGGAACCAGACCAATGTTCGTGGAACCGATGGTAAAAGCAGAATAATTAACGACGGGCCATTGAATTATAAGAAAATAATGCACACCCAAGGTGGTAATGCGGCATGATGCGAGGCAGTTACACAGCGGGTGTGCAATATTTTTAAATAATTCAAAGTCAATTATTCTGCTTATAACATGGTTACCACATATATTACATACCACATGTGTTAATACATTATATTTATATATATTTTCTTGTTTATAGACTGGGAGGGGGCATTTAGTTGAAAGAAAGTAAAAACATAATGCAGATAAACTGTAAACTTTTTCTTTCTTTTGTTTTTTTCCTTTAAAATATTTTTGGTGCATAATATTCTCAAAGCCTGATTATGTAAGACTTAAGAAGATAAGATCTCAACCTCTGTATCTAAGTTCACATCGAAACACAACTCTAAAAAGCAAGACTTGACAAGAAGTGTGTGTAAAGTTTTGCAGTTCCCATAGAATCCCGAAAGACCTGAAATTGATACTGGCAAAAATCACCAGTAGCTCCTACTTTTCAGCATTATCTGATATTGTATAGATATTGTGTTAAAATTCTTTTGTTTATGAACTATAAACTGCTGTGTTGTTTCTCTTTACAGTATATGGATTAGGCAGAGCAGCATGTCAGATCTTGTGATGGAGTTTGTAGAGGGTACAGGTGTATCTGTGATGGTCAGTCAGCTGTCATTGGCTGTCACAGGTAACTGGGCGACACACTTTGGACTCATGTAAGTGGACCAGCCAATCACCCAAGTCTGATACATTCCCATCTGTGATATCACTTTCACTAGACTGCATATCAAAACACTTTACAAATGCACACTCTAAACAAGGACTTTTTTATTTCTAAAACTATTCACAGTTTTGTGGTAATTTATATTAAAATTGTATCAGTCATGACAATGTATGAAAATTTAAGCTACAGATGACACATTTGTGAAATAATCTGATTGTTGGAAGTCAAGTCTTTGTGTTTATCTGATTATGCAACTTGAGGACAGAAAGTAAATGGATGAGACGCCTGAGTTTGTTTGATATTTAATAAATGAATGTGAAGTCTAGTGAAGCAGAGAGGTGAGCTACTATCTGTGTCTGTCTACAGTAACGATGGAGGTTCATTTGATCTGGCTGTGTACAACATCAATATCAATCTGCTCCTGCTGTTCAGTGACGATGAGTCTGGTCGCCTCTTCATCTCCTCCGTCTCCTGCACTGATGATGTTGGAGGAGTAGACGTGACGTTTCATGGTGGAGCGAGGTGCGTCCAGTAAACCAAGTCTTTTGTGTGCTCCTGTATAGCTCAGTGGTGGATGTATTGTGTTTACAGCCCAAAAGGTTATGGGTCAAGGGAACACAGATACAGATAAATGTATACCTTGTAATGCACTTCAGGTTGTTTCGGATAGAAGTGTCTGGATAAATGTAATGTGCATTAACACTTTCTACTTATCCGTGTTCTCCTGCAGCGTTTTGTTTAAGCCGTTTGTCAGTAAAATCAGAGGAATAATCGTAAATACGATTCGTGAACAGGTTTGTCATGATTTAAGACATTTATGCTAAATTTACACAATTACTTCTTGTTTTTTATCCTTGTAAATTGAGATTTTGTTATTGGCTTTAGATTTGCCCAACAATTAAACAAGTGATTGATGATGTAGAGATGCGTCTACAGGAGTTGCCAGGTACTGACAAGAGTTCCTCCCCACACATCACACTTTAGTTACTTCACTGCAAAAAAATACTTTCTTATTTAGTATTTTTGTCTTGTTTTCAATACAAATATACAAAATTCTTAAATCAAGATTTATTTTATTGATGAGCAAAATTACCTAAGAAAATAAGTCTAGTCTTCAAACAAACAAAAAAATATCAAATTTAGGTGATTTTGTGCTTACAAGCAAAAAAAATCTGTCAATGAGGTAAGAAACTTTTTCTTGAATTTAGTGTTTAAGAAAAAAGTTAACTTATTTCAAGATTTTTTCATGTCCAGATTATTTTGCTTTTTAAGCACAAATTCACTTAATTTTGATATTTTTGTCTAAAAACTAGACTTATCTTCTTAGGTCATTTTGCCCATCAAGACAATGCATCTTGATTTAAGAATTATTAGATATTTGTACTTAAAACAAGACAAAAATACTAAGTAAGTATTTAGTATTCATTTTTTGCAGTGTTTAGTGATAACAAAAAATATACTTTTTTAGCCCAAATTTACTACGACTTTTCTTTTAGCGAGAATTTTGGTTTCAATGTTCAGCTCAGATTATCATGTAATGTTTGATGTTTTCAATTTCTTACATCTCCTGATGTGCCCACAAGCAAATTGATGATGGATTTAAAATCAGAAAAATAACATCAGTACTTTCACAACAGCCAATGGGGGACAGAGATGAATGACCTTTTGAAATAGCAGAGACAGAGAAATGGCTTATGGAAGTGTGGAAACAATAAGGAGCAGGCAGCCAGGCAGATTGTTCACTGCAAAACAATGATTTTCAAGAAAATATTTTCTTAGTATTTTTGTCTTGTTTTCAGTAGAAATATCTAAAAATTAAATTAAGAAGCTTTTCCTCGATGAGCAAAATGACCCCAAAAAACAAGTCTAGTTTTTAGACCAAAAATATCAAATTTAAGTGATTTTGTGCATAAAACAGGCAAAAAAATCTGCCAATGGGGTAAGCAAATTTTTCTTGAGTTTTTCTTGAATTTAGTGTTTAAGAAAAATGTTCAAGATTTTTTTACTTACCCCATTGGCAGATTTTCTTGCTTGTTTTATGCACAAAATCACTTAAATATTATAAAAATTATATTTTTGGTCTAAAAACTAGAGTTCTTTTCTTGGGTCGTTTTGCTCATCAAGAAAAAGCATCTTAATTTAAGAATTTTTTGATATTTTTACTGAAACAAGACAAAAATTTTGAAAATAATTTTTTTCTTTAAAATCATTTTTTTGCAGTGTTGTTATAGCAGAAATAATAATAATAATAATAATACCGTGTAATAAACGGGATAATGTACAGGCAGCAGGTTGTTATCCCAAAATAAGCCCAGACAGTGTGATCAGGATCTGACGGAGGGTCTTGTATTACACTGAAGGGGCTTATACCCGCTTATTACACAGCTATTCACCTCATAAGTAAGGTAAGGAACATTAAATATTGATTTGAAATATTTTATGTGATCATTTTTAACAAATGTAGACCTTCCGAGAAAAAAACCTGTTTACTTTTGGTTTTAAAATAGACAAAACGTTCAAATGTCACAAACACACTCTATTTGGTTTAAACATTTGTAAATATACTGTCATATATGTTATTAAAAGACATATTTATATTTAACTTTGTGTAATATCAATCTGTACCTGTCAAAATGATTTGCAGTTGTGTGTTATTAGTTTTGAGCGGTTGTTATGTAAGGGATAATGTAGAGGCAGCCGGTAGTTATCGGGAAATAAGCCCCGACAGTGTGATCAGGACCCGACGTGAAGCGGAGGGTCTTGTATCACACTGAAGGGGCTTATTTCCCGATAACTGCCGGCTGACTCTACATTATCCCGCTTATTACACGGCTACTTGTCACATAAGAAAAAAAACTGGACATGAATATGAATTTGAAACATTTTATTGGCATATTTGTTTTAAATTAACATTTTTATCCTTCCGCGAAACTTTGCACAGATGCATAAAATGATCGTAATACCTTATTAAGATCCTCTGCTTCATACTTGTCTGTCTCCATTTTTTTCTCTTTTAGCCAGTCTTTGAGAAGTTTTAATGCCCATTCTGTATTTTTTTGTGTGTTGGCTTCGTAGCTGTCATGCTCTATTTTGTCAAGTTCAGTCTCAGTAAGCTCTCTGTGTCTTGTCGTGGTTGTCCAGTGTTTGTCACAAGATGGCGCCAAACAAACAGTAATCTTTATTTATCTTTATTGGCGCGGAGCGATCTTACTCGTAAAAGTAGTACCGGCTATGCGTTATTATTTTGGAGCGGTTATTATTCGAAAAGAACGAACCTGCAAATGTCTCAACTGACCAATCAGAATCAAGCATTCCAGAGAGCCGTGTAATAACTGGAAATAACAAACCTGCAAATGTTTGACTGACCAATCAGAATCACGCATTTTAGAGAGCCATGTAGTAATACTGATTAAAAACATTATTGAAAGCACAACATTCTGACTTAACTTTTCCTCCTTTTCTGTGCTGATTTTACAGAAGTGTATTATATGTCAAGGCAACTGATTAGTGAGCACATTTCATTTCTGACTAAAAATGTGGAAGCTACCACCACCACACCATCTTTTGGGGATTTAGTTTGTGCTGAATATAATCATATAATTCTGGACTTAAATCCTAACTCAATACTTAATACATTACATACATTAAAAACATCCTGGTAGGCCTTTGTGAATATCATGAAGCTGTAATGTACAGTAATTGGCTATGAAATTAAAAACAAAGTACTTCTTTTTCAATGTTTGTTATCTTTTGTAGTCAATGTAGCTGTGGATCAGTATATATATCTGAGCATCCCTCTCACATCCTCTCCCTTTGTGACAAATGACAACGTTCAATTGGAAATAAAGGTAAAGCCCAGTAAAGCATTTCTGATGATTCTTTCATTTTATCACTTGTCAAATTCATACAATGATGGAAGGCCAAGACCTGTCAATGCCACAGCCTCCTCTTTGTGTCTGTAAGGATTTTGAATATGTTTCCCATCTCAGATCTGTTGATTTGTATAATGATGGCGTTTGTTGTTGATGCGACAGGGTGAGTTTTACAGCAGAAACTCTCCGTCTGAACCGCCTTTCTATGCTCACGACTTTGACCTGCAGTACACAGACGACTACATGATCTCATTGGGTGTATCTGAGTTCTTCATTAACTCAGCAGCATATTCATACTTCAGCTCTGGATTTCTTCAGATAAACATTAAAGATGACATGGTGAGGAAACGTTTCTTTAAAATGGGTATGACATCCTTAGCATAATGTATATAAAATATTATAACAGCTAACCTTTTATATAGATCATCACTATCAGGTTTTTATTCAAAAACATAAGTATATAGATAAATTACAATATTTTATTTGTATAAATAATGACAATTGTGAAAATAATATTAATAATCAGTCAATTTGAAATAATTTGAAATAATAATTAAATATTGAACTGTGTCAATCATAGATACCAAAGAGTTTGCCAATCCACCTAAACACCCGGCAGTTTAGTATCTTTATTCCACAGGTGAGTATACAGTAAATACAGGTCATTTTACACACACGCACACACAGAGAAACAAAGGGTGACGACACTAAAGATGATCAAATAAGAGTTTGATTTTGGATTCCAATGGATCCATTTGTCTTCCATAATGGAAAAAAAATCAAGAATGAGTGAAGTGACCCTAAACGTGTGACTGCTTGTGTAAGTAGAGAGCGTTAACTGTTTTCAGATAAATAATGTGGATTTTGGTTTGTATTCAGCTTGCCACATTATATCCAGACACAGACATGCAGGTTCTGTTATATGCCAGCGAGACACCGTTGTTCTTCTTCAATCCAGGAGAGCTGGACGTTCATGTACCGGCTTCAGCAAAGTTCTCTGCTGTTAAACAGGATGGCAGCCTCATACCTCTTTTCAGACTGGATGTGGTGAGTTTAAAGAGCACCAATTATCAGATTCATGATTTTTCATTTCCTTTGGTGTGTAACTGTGCATTCATACCGCAACCGGCGAGAGCGTCAAAGTGGCCGGAAGTCATTCATTTTCAATGAGAGCCGGCGGCGAACTCCGGCGAGCAGCGGCGCGGCGCGCCATGTACAGCGTGAGCGTCGAGGAGAGTTGAAATCAGCTCAACTTTATGGTAATGAGATATGACGCGGTTCGGCGGCAACCAATCGGAAGGTGGAAATGTTCACAGGCAACCAATCGGAAGGCGGAAACCTCCGCCTGAGAGGAGTTCAGAGAATGCATTCGAGCGTCAGAGCGTCCACTACAACTTTTCTTTAGCGTCGTTGTCAGGGCAGCCACTGCTTTTATTGACGCTCTCGCCGGTGGCGGTCTGAACGCACAGTAAGTGTGTATTAGTACATGTTAAAGAGCCAGTAAGATGACAATTTTAAGCATCCTATCACTATTTATAAGTCCCGGACAACAGGTTTAAATGCCTGCAAGGTCAAAAAACACTGTAATTTTCTCAAAATATAAATTTAAAATTACCCCATTTCTCAGAGATCCCCAAACGATTCGTGTGAAGCCGTTCAACGACTCAGTCTGCCTAAACCCCACCTTTCAGTAGCCTACTCTGCTCTGATTGGTCAACTGACACAGTGTCTTTGCACAGATCACAGATCAGTCTCACAGACCACAGATCGGTGGCACAGACCAACAACAGTGCAACATGTATTGACCTCATGCTAACATGATTTACTGAGAAGACATTATCAACATCAATACACATCATTCATCATTAATCCAAGCAATAACAACGACGATTGAAACTAACATTTTACACTCATTTAAGCATTTATGTAAACTAACCGGGTCATTACAAAACCGTAAATGAGCATCCGTTAGCCGTTTGCTAACGTGACTCTCTGACAGTAAATTAACAGTTTAAACACACAACATCATTCATCATTAATCCAAACAATACAAACGACGATTGAAACTAACAATTTTACACTCATTTAAGCATTTATGTAAACTAACCGGGTCATAGCGCTTGCTATCGTGACAGTATATAAGTTAGAGTTTAAACAACGATATCATTCATCATTAATCCAAGCAATAAAAACGAATATAGACATTTTACACTCATTTAAGCATTTATGTAAACTAACCGGGTCATAGCAAAACCGCTTGCTATCGTGACTCTGACAGTATATAAGTTAGAGTTTAAACAACGATATCATTCATCATTAATCCAAGCAATAAAAACGAATATAGACATTTTACACTCATTTAAGCATTTATGTAAACTAACCGGGTCATAACAAAACCGTAAATGAGCATGCGTTAACCATTTTCTAACCTGACTCTCTGACAGTAAAATAACAGTTTGAACACACAACATCATTCATCATTAATCCAAACAATACAAACGACGATTGAAACTAACAATTTTACACTCATTTAAGCATTTATGTAAACTAACCGGGTCATAACAAAACCGTTAATGAGCATGCGTTAGCCGTTTGCTAACGTGACTCTCTGACAGTAAATTAACAGTTTAAACACACAACATCATTCATCATTAATCCAAACAATACAAACGACGATTGAAACTAACAATTTTACACTCATTTAAGCATTTATGTAAACTAACCGGGTCATAGCGCTTGCTATCGTGACAGTATATAAGTTAGAGTTTAAACAACGATATCATTCATCATTAATCCAAGCAATAAAAACGAATATAGACATTTTACACTCATTTAAGCATTTATGTAAACTAACCGGGTCATAGCAAAACCGCTTGCTATCGTGACTCTGACAGTATATAAGTTAGAGTTTAAACAACGATATCATTCATCATTAATCCAAGCAATAAAAACGAATATAGACATTTTACACTCATTTAAGCATTTATGTAAACTAACCGGGTCATAACAAAACCGTAAATGAGCATGCGTTAACCATTTTCTAACCTGACTCTCTGACAGTAAAATAACAGTTTGAACACACAACATCATTCATCATTAATCCAAACAATACAAACGACGATTGAAACTAACAATTTTACACTCATTTAAGCATTTATGTAAACTAACCGGGTCATAACAAAACCGTTAATGAGCATGCGTTAGCCGTTTGCTAACGTGACTCTCTGACAGTAAATTAACAGTTTAAACACACAACATCATTCATCATTAATCCAAACAATACAAACAACGAGTGAAACTAACAATTTTACACTCATTTAAGCAAACTAACCGGGTCATAACAAAACCGTAAATGAGCATGCGTTAGCCGTTTGCTAACGTGACTCTCTGACAGTAAATTAACAGTTTAAACACACAACATCATTCATCATTAATCCAAACAATACAACGATAACCATCTTTTAAGCAAGTATGTAGCTATAATCATACTTACAGTTTGTGGTTAGGAGACGCATGTTGTTCCAAATAAAGTGGGTACTGAACCCCTTTCATTGCCAAACGTCTAAATCCCTCCGATAAAAATTAATTTTAACCACTGATTCTTCACAGCTAGACACGTTTAGTATATCCCTCCTTGAAAAAGTCTCCTTTGGTAGTGAAAACAACACAAGCTGAAAACACAGCGTGAGCTGATGTTTACACTCACACACTACCTAGCTGTGGGCGGGTCATAGTTTTCGTTTCTCTCGGGCAAGTCTGTAGGCAGAGATTAGTATCTCATGTGACGTGGATAAGTTTGTGTGACGTGGATAATATCAGGAAGAAGACTCACTCCCTATAACGACTCGTTTCAGCGATGCAGAGTCGACTCCCTACTTTAGAAGCCAATAACTTTATTAATCGTGCACTTTTTGGTTCAACTACTTTACACGTTGTTTACATTGATGGACAGCTACATGACACACTGCAATAAAGGTAAGTTTCGATTTTGGATCTGTGTGGCTCTTTAACCATATGCAAAAGGTACAAATCCCAAAGTAAACAATGACGCGAGTGTCACGGGGTGACTTTATAGGGCGGAACTAAAGTGATGGAGATTGGTTCCGCCCGGACCGTGATTTCCAAACACAATTACTTCCTGGATTTCCATGGCAACTAAAACGGGGCTCTATTAGAAACAGGTGATATCATTTAACGTGGCGATTCGCGATTGGGCAATGCAGTAAGGAAGAGACACATAAATAGGACATCCAAAAACACAGAAAGAGCGGTTGATTTCCGGGGTAAACCCCTTTCCGCCAAGGGCGCAGCAACACGATCCTTCTGAAGAGTCCGTAGGCCCCGTTGATTCGGTGAACGCTTGGAGCGAGCAGAAAGAGTGTGGGGCTGAGAAGGATGAAAGGAAGGAGTAGTCGTTGTCTGGGAAGTATTGCAACCATTACAAGTGAACTGGACGTATGTTTTTGGGGAAGAAGCACCACGGGCGAAGCGGTGAGTCAACACCCAGAAGTAAAGCAGGACAAGGGAGGCTTTGGAGGACTTTGCTGAGCGATCAGAAGGATGGGAAACAAACGAGTTTAACAGGGGGTGAGCAACATGAATATTAAGAAGAAAATATACTTACCATTGTGTGTGTTGTACCAAAGACACAGAGAAGGAAAACTAAGAGGGAGAACTACCATGTCAACCGATACCTACCTGTACCCCAAGCTAAAGCTTACTTACCTTGTGTCGTCTGAAGACCTAGAGTGGAGAAGTATAACGTTAACTGTTACTTACCTGTACCCAGAGTCAAAGTTAACTCATCTTGTGTACCTCGAAGGCTTAACATGGAAGGATAGTTATTTACACCGATACTTACCAGAGACCAACAATAACCCCAGGAGGTGTGACAGGGACGAAGGAGCTCCGTCCTGTCCTTTCCCTGCAGACACTTACTTTTGCTGGCTGGTGCAGTTGGTGATGCATGTTAAAGTGCACTGCCATGTGATACGATCTCGAGGTCACAGATGCTGATATATTTTAGACCCAGTTTGATATTATTGTCGCATGATCTTGTATTACCGTGTACCATTAAATGACAATGTGGAACTGATCCACCCAGATAGCAATTGTCACAGTGAGGCAGGCAAGATAAGGCAGCGGGTCCAAATGCAATAAAGTTTGTTTATAAAAAGCCAAAAGCGTATAAAGCAGAACAGGAACAAAGACCGGAACACAGGACACAAAACACATGACAGCAAACAATACTCGACAAAGGACAACTGAAACACAAGGGCAATATATACATGTGGGTAAACAAGATAACAAGACACACCTCGGAAACGATCAACATGTGGACCAATGAACAAAAGAACTAGGCAGAAATACAGACATGAATGACGATACAGAACTTCAAAATAAGAGTACAAGCCTGGGGAAACACAAGACATGACTGTAATAGCAATATACTCTGGGACGTACAGTTTCCACACTTGAGCTGCCGACCATACCGGATCCGCTCTGGAGCCTGTTGCTATCTGGGCAGTATAAATAGCAGTGGCAGCCGGTGACTTTAATCGGTGGACAACATGTGTGTGGTTCCTTTTTCAAAATATGTGTTCTGCACCTCAAGACATCCTGTGGTCATCACATGTTTTGTCAAAATAAGTGCCTGCTGCAGACGCGTCTAAAGGGTTTATAATAAAAGAGACGCTCGCGTTTGCCAGATACTCGCATAATCTCATAATCAGAGTTTACTGTTAAGGGAGTGTCTTGTGTGTATTTTGTGAACGTCTCTTTTATCATAAACGGTTTTGATGCGTGTGCAGCAGGCATTTATTTTGACAAAACACGTGATGCACACAGGATGTCTTGACGCGCAGAACACATATTTTGAAAAAAGAAACCACACACATGACCCTCCAAACACTTATTTTGAATTAGCGCCCCTCGGTCACGAACCGCCACTGATAAATAGTATAGATGAATAAATGGAGAAAGGCTGGTTAAGTTCTCACATGAATTTATGTGTGAAAATGTTTATTTGCTGTTGGTCTTGACTGCCTCTTGACCTGAGGTCTTATAGTTTTTGTACCGTACCAATGTTGTTTTTTGCTCAGTTATGACCACTGCTACAACAGGAAAATTACAAGAAACCTTTGTTGTGTAGTGTAGTGTGTTTGCCTTTAAAGAGATCAGCAAAGCTTCAGTTTATTACAGTGTTGAATCTCTGAATCTCCTGCAGGACGGCTTCTTCAGTGGAAACCCTCAGATTGAAAACAAACGCCTGACCGGAGTTATTAAAATGAACAAGTGAGTTTTAGTGCTGTTTTGAAATACTATAGCGGTCTTTATTTTTCGCTGGGTTATCACAAAATAATTGTTGGTATTGTCTAATTTAATTTTCCATAGATCTTTGAAAAAAATGAGAAAATGTATCTTTTTAAAAGATTGTTAAGTATTTACTTAGTAAACCTCTGTCTTCTGCCCTGACCAATGCATGAAGTTTAACTCTGAATCTTGGATCATCTGAAATTGGTGATTTCAAGGTGAAATTTACAACAAGACGAATTACTCTTATTATTTTTTTTATCATATAATAAACCTGTAATAATGTTAGGTTTCATTTTGTCATTATTCAGACAGCACCACTTGAACAAGCGATAAAGATGGCAATGAGCATGTTTGTACTTCCAAAATTAAATGGTAATAATTTCTATATATACACTCAGTTTATACTCTACAGAATTTGTTATAAACCAACTTTAGGTTGTGTAAATGCTCTTGCCAACCAAATAAATGATTACTTAGTTGATATTTTACTTTAAAACAAATGTAAGTTTTATTCTGAATAAGTGTACTTTGTATTTTAGAGAAGCTGAAGGCTGGCTTTGCCTTACCTGTGCTGAAGGACTTCAGTCTGATTAATACTAACATGATCATTAAAAACGTAAGTGCATTGTTTGTGTTGTGTTTGCTCTTTATAGGTTTATTTAATGCTGACACAATAGAACGGTGTGAAGACCTTATCAAAACCCATTACATCATTGTTGTATTATACTGTATGCTTGCATTTTCAGGAAAGTCCTCTGTTAATTGGTTTCTGTAAGTGTAGCATCAGTAAATAAATGTTTGGACTGCCAGTACTGTAATACCACAAGGGTTAGACTGTTTGAGGAATCAAATATCTTCTTGTTCTGTGGTTATATATTGCTGGAGTTTTGCGGATCCGGACTGGATCCTTAGCCATATCAGACCATCACCCCATGTTGTGTCAGCTGTGTCAGCTACTGAAGCTGAAACCTTCTGCATTGATGTTTGTGGTTTTTAAATGATTTACTGTTGTACAGTCCTGATGCCAAGTTGTTACTTTTTTCAGGGATTTGTGATCATTTTGACAGATGTTGAAGCCACGCCAGGCAATCTCAGCATTTTTTTCTGGGACTAGTCAGGATGTGCCAAACAAATTCACACCTGTGAACTGATCATGTCAGAATGTAATAATGATAGAAATTATGGAAATGAAATTAGAATATTCTTTAATTTTCAAATGTTCACACTGCAAAAAATGACTTTCTTACTTTTATTATTTTATCTTGTTTTCTGTAGAAATATCTAAAAATTCTTAAATCAAGATGTAATCTTGATGATCAAAATGACCTAAGAAAATAAGTCTAGTTTTTAGACCAAAAATATTCAATTTAAGTGAATGTATGCTTAAAACATGCAAATATATCTGCCAATGGTGTAAGAAAAAAATCTTTAATTAAGTTAACTTTTTTGTTAAACATTTAATTCAAGAAATAATTTTCACACCATTGGCAGAAATGCTTGTTTTAAACACAAATTTACTTAAATATGTTTTTTTTGTCTAAAAAATAGATTAAATCTTGATTTAAGATTTTTTTTATATTTCTATGGAAAACAAGACAAAAATACTAAGTAAGAAAGTAATTTTTGCAGTGCAGCTTTAAGACTGCATTTGGCATAATTTTTTTTTCAGTTTTATTTTAAAAGCACTGCAGAAAATCTGTGTCTAAATGTAAACTCCAAAGAAATCGTCAATAAAACCAGTTTATTTCAGTCAGTCTCTGTCATTATTGCTCTTATCAGTTACAAATGATTTGATCTTGTTGTCTGATCACAGTTTTATCTCTTTACTGGTGTTACTCAACCTCAATGCCGCCTTTGATAACATCTACCACAGCATTCTCTTGAATAGGCTGGAAAATTATGTTGGCATTATAGGAAATGCACTGGCATGCATGGCTTAAATTGTATTTATTTGACCAATTCCAATTTGTAGTTGTCAATAAAGAGATGTCGCCCCGATCACCAGTAGAGTGTGGAGTGCCACAGGGCTCAGTGCGTGGACCTCTGCTTTTCAAAGTGAATGATACCTCTGGGAGTTATAATTAAGAGACATGTGGCCTCATTAATAAAGCTGAAAAATTCATGACATTGTTTATATTAATGAAAATGGGTTTTGACGTGGGAAGGTGCTTTGCACCATGTCAGGGTCTGGGCAGACGTATGCAATTTTGCTTGTTAGATTGCTGCAGGTTTTTGGAAATATAAGCCATTCTTGCTGCTCAAAAAGGATGGAAACATTGCTCTTTAATATGTCAATGAGATTAATTAGGCATCGTTTCAACAGAGATCTGAACCCTTTCAGCTGCACACAATTTCAAGATCATTTGCAATTTATATGTGAGGCAGGGGTTTTCAAATGTTTTTGGGACAAGGACCGATTAGACGAGAGAAGCACGGAGCAGGGACCTAAATGTTGAATTAAATGTGAAAAACAGAGATATTTAAGTAAGCAGTAAGGTTCGAGAAGCTGATTTTGTATTAGGCACAATGCAAAGTGCAGTAAAGCACAACAATAGACTAATCAGAATCAAGGACTGGAACTAATTGTTTTATAAACAAACCATATTGTCAACCAGCAATATATGTTATAAGACAGTATATTAACACTAGTATGCATGCTGTTGTTGTACATGCATAATTTGTGTATTATTTTATTGTTAAAGTAGATTTTGTTCAATTATTATTGAGATGGACAAGTACACATTTATCTGAACCTGAGATTTCAGTTCATAAAGATGACTGATCATGGTGAATGGCTCAAACTGTTCTGGTGGAGACAAAGGGTGTACAGAAGGTGTCATGGTAGACGTACAGTAATAGATTCTGGTCATCAGGTCATTTTATTAAGAGTGCTTTGCAAACACGTCTCTTTGTTTCTCTTTGCCTTTCTCGTGGATCACTATTGTCATGAATTAATAGAATAGAATAGAATAGAATAGAATAGAATAGAATAGAATAGAATAGAATAGAATAGAATAGAATAGCCTTTTTTGTCATTGCACTGAGGTACAACTAAATTTAGGGTGCTCCATCACCCAACAAAAGAAGAAAATAAAACATACATTAGGACAAAAGACAAAGACAACAGGCTAAAACAAACAATGTTCACTCATAAATAAAGTTTAAAAAATAATAAATATATATATATATATATATATATATATATATAAATAAATATATGCAATGTAATAGAAATATATATAAAATCTTAAGACTGTCCATAAATTATTAAAGTGCAATTGAGTGTTGTCAGTTCGTATGGCCCAGGGAAAAAAACTGTTTGTCATCCTATTTGTGTGTGATTTGATAGACATGTAGCGTCTCCCTGAGGGCAGCAGATCAAACAGGGGCTAGGCAGGGTGTGAAGGATCTCTAGTGATGGCTTTGGTTCTCCTGAGGCAGCAGGATGTAGAGATGTTTTCCACAATGTGTAAATACGCTCACAACAGAGGAGTGATAGAAGGCCAGCAGCAGCTTTGTGTCCATATTGTTCTTCCTGAGGACACGTAAGAAGTGTAACTGCTGCTGGCCTTTAACCAGGGCCCTGATGTTATTAGTCCAGGAGTATTCAGCAGAGATGTGGGTGCCCAGAAATGTAAATGTGGTGACAATTTCCACCCGATCTCCATTTATAAGAAGGGGAGTGTAGTCCTGTCTGTGTCACCACATCACTGTGTGACATTTCAATACATACGAACGGCCGCTACGCTAATACGATTTTGTTTTTCTCTCCCTGTCTCGTCCTCGACCCGAGGACAACGAGACAAACAGACCCAGTCCCGGTAGATGTGAAAGTCGGCACACCTCTGATCTACTGGCTGTCCTTCAACGTGATGCCCAGCTGATGCCTGACCAACGATCACCGGCAGAACCCGCTTAATCTCTGCTAAATCTCCTTATCCGTTCTCCCAAGGGTTTTTCCCTCCTAGGACTTATTTTTTCTCGGATAAAAGCCCGGGGTTTTTCACCCCGGGGAGGCAGCCATTTTGGGCTTTATTTAGCTTCCTCTTCTAGACGTTGCTTTAGTAATACGTGCACTTATAATATTGAGTCATAGCCGCAACAAATTTAACTGCTCATGCAATCATGTATTTTGTTGTGCTTTCTGTCGTTTTTCAGTGCTTTTCACTGCTTCTATTTATGTAATGCTGCATTTACACCAACCGCGGTAAGGGCGTGAAGCGTGAGTGATTTCAATGTTAAGTCAATGTGAAGACGCGTTGACGCGCGTCAGGAGGTCCCGCGGCGCGGAAGAGGCGTTCGGCGCGGAGTGGAAGATGAGTTTCTGCCTCATTCGCGCGTGAAGCTTGCGCGAAAGGCGCGAATTGAGCGTTGTGTGCGGTACGCGCGAATGGTGCTTTTGGGCATTTTGCGGATCACGCGAATTTGCGGCTGACGCCCGAGTTGAAAAATTTGAACTTTGGCGGAATTTCGCGCCGCGTTAACCAATCAGGAACCTGCCTGCTGCTGTGGTGGCAGCCCCGCCCGGAGTCACTCACTCCAGCAGTCACTCGAAGCTATATGACACAAGTTGTTATTTCCATAGAGGAGACAGGAATAAAAAGGACCTCGCTTGGAAGAGTGTCAGTGAGGACATTGGGCAACTTGGTAAGTTGTTATACACACTTCACTTTTGAGTCACGTGACGTTTATCTACCCGCGCCGTTTATTTTTCCCCTATAGTAAGGTTACCCAATACAAACTGGTAACTCTCTTGATAAATGCACAAGTAACATCAGTCATCTTGCAAACAGACACTCGCACAGCAGTTGCCCCTCCCACAAGAAGCGGATTTTGCTTCGGACGCGCATCAAATGCTTGCTTTTTCCGCGCGTCTACTCCGCTCTACACGCGCGAATGCATCCAAATTGTTCAAGCGGCAAACCACGCTCGGTAGACGCGATTTTGACGCCCAAACCGCATTTGGGGTAAACAAAGCATAAAGATGCTTTGAAACAATTGACTTTTGTGAAAAGCGCTATATAAATGTAACCCCCACTAGGGGCGCTACAGTTCAAAATGTATACCCCAATATCAAAAAGAGCCCACCGCCCCCTTAACCAAATAGGCAGGTTGTGCGCAATGAAGGCACAGACAGGGGACTGATGTAATCAAAATATATAATTTATTAGACACTAATTTTTCACAAAATTATTCCACACACACACACACACACACACACACACACACACACACACACACACACACACACTACTGTAAATACACTGGCAAATAATCGGGGCAGCAAATATTCACATGCATGACAGTGGATGAAATCCTGCAATAATTTACAGTGGATAAAATCTCACAGCAAATGAAGTATACAAAGTCAACCAAATATTATTCACAAATCCTCCAAGAGGCACCCCCACTGCAAAAGCCACTTCACCCCAAATAGGCCGTACACATAGTAACGGCGTGTCACACTTCACACTAGTGAACACTGTAAACAAAACACTGTTTAGGGAATATTGCACAATGCCCAGGCCAGATACAATATTAAAATTCACAAAACAAAACAAAAAACAAACAAAACACTAAAAATACATGCTACCCACATAGAGCTTCTGCCCAAATTTCCAATTAGCCTTACCAAACTATGGCAGACTTCAAGGGCACACGCAAAAAAAAAACAATTAATCAAAAGAATTACGCACAGGAAAAACAGTGGCTAGTTGAACAGACGACGATAATCCTCCTGCAAGCATAAATAATTTATAGCATTTATAGAACATCATGACATTTTACTATAATTAACAATTTAAAACAATCCTAAATTTCTTTTGAGAAGACTATAACAAAGAATTTAAATGAACTTACGGTTTTGAGACCAGCCTAGATGAACGATACATCAAATGAGTTTTTACCGCTGTATATGACTGATAGCTGTGCACACACCCTCACCACGGCAGCTGTACTTCTATCCCCAGACCATATCAAATAAGCATGGTCAGAGCTAAACCACCACATCTTACATATAAACGAAAAGATGCATACACTTACATTACTGCAAACCCGCACCATCCCACTACTCGCTAGTAAGAGAGCAAAGTTTCTGTAAACAGCGCAGCTGCGTGTACCATTTACTGGCCACCACGCCCGCCCGAGCTACAAATAAAAGAGCACCGCATTAAATATTACACAATGGGAAATGCGTTTAGCGTTTACAAACCATAAATGCACATCTGGGAAAAGCATGTACACTTACGTTACTGCGAGCACGTCTTGATCCACTACTCGCTATTATGCAAGCAAATATTTAAATACACAGACCCCAGGCCGAGCTGCAAAGAACAATACATCGCATTAACTATTACTCAATGAGAATGCATTTGGCGTTTACGACCCATAGATGCACATCTGAGAAAAGTATGTACACTTACGTTAATGCGAACCCAGTCTTGATCCACTACTCGTTATTATGCGAGCTAAGTTTAAATACCACACACACCAAACCGAGGTTCTCCCGTTTACACAGCTTATCTTCCAAGAGCCTCACTCCTCAACACACACCGTACTATTATCATTCCGTCTTCATCTTGCTCCACTTTTAAAGGGAAAGCCACTGATGCCACCTGATCCCACTAATTAGCGCCAGTGGGCCGATCTTAATGCTGCACTTCCCATCTCAGCCACCCTACCCACTACATTCACCACCCCCTGAATATCACCGTCCCGGTGATATAACAACCCCAACTACACCCAGGGTCTATAAGCAACATTATGGGAGCTAACGATTAACGAAGCTCCCCTATGTTCATCTCCAGATATTTGTCTGGTTGATGTACCCGGGAGGTTATAGGGGTTTGAATGGCGGCCTGCAGTTGTTCTAGTGGTCTGCCTTGGAACCACACTTCGCTCAGATGCTGTTAATAACTCTTCACCTCCTGGAATGTGTTCTACCACAGAACCCTGCAAGGTTTGCTCCTGCTGGGCAGAAGTTAAAAGCAGCTGATCACCCGTTACAGTGGGACCACCAGCAATTTGCCCATCCTGGCAAGAAGTGTCCAGAGCCACCAATAGTGCCAGATCATCATTTTCACTTACACTACTATTTAGACCTTCCGATGCCAGGTCAAACTGATCCATATTGGACTCTACATTGGTCTCTGTAGGCCGGGGTGGACCGGGATCAACAGGAATGGGGCGCAACTCCTGCCGATGAATATTCCTTGTTGGACCCTGCTGGTCCCTTGGTCTGATTTTATAAAGAGTACCCCCCTCATTCAAACAGCAAACCACTTCATACATTACATGGTCCCAATGGTCATGAATTTTATGTCGCCCAGGTGGGTGACTCCGGCGGTACACTAACGTACCTGAAGGTAAAATGGGCATAGGAGCAGCTAGATGCTTTGTGCGCTTGCCAGCTGCTGCCTCAAGATTGGCTCGAGCTTGCCGATAAACCACAGAAAGGTGCTCTTGATGTTCTCGAACCCACTCTTCGGTGGTCATTTCAGATGGAGGATCAACTGTACCCAAGAGCGAGTCGAGGGGAAGGATAGGCTTCCGCCCAAACATCAATTCATATGGTGAAAACCCAGTCGACTGATGGACTGTCGTATTGTACGCAAACAACACATGAGGCAAATGGTGTGGCCACCTTTTCTTCTTTTCTAAAGGCAAGGTACGCAGCAAATCGTGGAGCGTACGGTTAAACCGCTCACACTGTCCATTACCCTCCGGATGGTAAGGACTTGTACGGGACTTATGGATGCCATACAACTTACACAACTGCCGAAACAATTCCCCCTCAAACTGACGACCCTGATCTGCATGAATACGCTGTGGGACTCCATAAGTGTAAAACCACTTTTCCGTAAGGACCTGTGCCACGGTCGTGGCCTTTTGGTCTACGGTGGGATAAGCCTGAGCAAATTTGGAGAAAACATCAGTTACAACCAAAAGGTTTTCCCTCCCGTCACTAGACCTCTCCAAGGTGGTGAAATCAATGGCCAGAATTTCCAAAGGCCTAAATGCAAGAAGACTACCCATAAATGTTCTTAACTTTGGCTGTACGGCTTTTGCCACCACGCATCGTTGACATTCACGGCACCAGCGCTCAATGTCTTTGCGCATAAAGGGCCAATAACTACGTTGGCGAATGAGCATAGTAGTTCGTTCCACCCCCTGGTGCCCATGATTATTATGCAAAGCCGTCAAGACTTCTTCATGTAGCAGCTGAGGCAGCAACAGCTGCATCACTTTTACATTACCACCAGGGACATGAGTTTGCCGGTAAAGGACACCCTCGTGTTCCTGTATACTGGCCCACTGACGCACGAGTTCCACCACAGCAGGGGGCTCTTTAGACCTCTCCAATGCTGTAGGGGGCATACCTCTTTTCCAGTACACTAGAAAAGCCCTTAACACTGGGTCTTCGGACTGGAGGAGTTGGAGGTTAGCCCTAGTTCGTACTGGAGCGGCATCAATTGCCTGGATGTTCACCAGCCCAGGAGGATGGATTCCCAGCCCATTCCTTACCTCTGCAGGGACAGAAATTCCTGTTGCTACCATATCTATGGAGTCTGGAGCTGGAAATGCCGGCAAGCGAGACAATGCACCTGCATTTCTATTACACGCACCCGGGCGGTATTCAATCTTGAAGTCAAAGAGGGCCAACTGTGCCACCCAGCGTTGCTCCACAGCACCCAATTTGGCCGTCTGCAGGTAACAAAGTGGGTTATTATCGGTTAATACCGTGAACCTTCCGCCTAAGAGGTAGTCTCGAAATTTGTCTGTCACAGCCCACTTGAGGGCTAACAGCTCCAACTTCATAGCCGAATAATTCGTCATATTTCGTTCTGTTGGTCGCAACCCCCTACTTGCATAGGCCACTGGCCGCCGCTGTCCCTCCCCCTGCTGTTGTGACAAAACTGCACCCAGCCCAAGCCCACTTGCATCTACCTCAAGGACAAAAGGCTTGCTGAAGTCTGCGTAACCAAGAACTGGTGCACTTATGAGCTTCTCTCGCAGTGTCTCAAAAGCCTTTTCACAACCCCAGTCCCAATGATCCTGCAAGGAAGCACTGGAACCGGTTCGCTTCTTCCTTGGAGCTGGCTGCAATTTCGCTACCAACTTATGTAGAGGGGCTGCATACCTTGCAAACCCCTCCACAAAACGGCGATAGTATGAGGCAAATCCAAGGAATGAGCGCAATTCAGTAAGGGTAGCTGGTGTCTTCCAGTCCCGAACTACACTGATTTTATCAGGGTCAGTTGAGACTCCTGAAGTAGAGATAATATGCCCCAAGAACTTCACCTCTGGCTGAAAGAAATGGCACTTCCCCAAATTAAGTTTCAGCCCATGAGAGATCATCCTCTCCAGCACAAGTTCCAGTCGTTCCAGATGTTGTTGGAACGTAGATGAAAAAACCACCACATCATCCAGGTACAGAAGAAGGGTATGGAAACGTTGGTCCCCAAAGATCATTTCCATTAACCTCTGGAAAGTTCCTGGTGCGTTACACAATCCAAATGGCATCCTTTGAAACTCAAAGAGGCCAAACGGAGTGCAAAATGCTGTCTTTGCCCTATCCTTTTCAGCCACAGACACCTGGTTGTAGCCACTTGCCAGATCGAGAGTGGAGAAAAGGCAAGCACCTGAAAGGGCATCCAAGGATTCCTCAATCCGAGGCACTAGAAAGGCATCTTTCTTAGTTTTTGCGTTGAGTTGTCTATAATCAACGCATAACCGGATGGACCCATCCTTCTTCTGAACCACGACAATGGGTGAAGAAAACGGACTACAACTAGGCTTTACCACTCCCTGTGCCAACAACTCTTGGATATGCTTCTTCACAACCTCATACTGAGACGGTGGCAATCTACGGTACCGTTGCCGCACAGGCGTTTCCTCCACTAATGGGATCTCATGTTCAATAAGGTCCGTACAACCCAAATCCCCTTCTCCACGGCTAAAAGCTGCACTATACTTTTGAAGTAACAATTTGGCCTCTTGATGCTCATAATCTGTCAGATTAGGCCAAATAGTATCAGCCAGACCAGGAAGAGGAGAGGTGGTAGCATTCATGGACTGAATAGAAGCCACAAGACCTTGGCCACGGTCCCCTTGAAGACAAACGGACTGACTAGCAGAACATACCTCTATCATGTGCAATTGGCCCAAGGTAGTACGTGGTCGTAACCACCGATCTTCCCTCCCCACATTGACTACCGGCACATGAACTATGCCCTCTCCCATGGGGAGTAAAGAACTAGGAATAAGCAAATCTGGTGGCAACTGCCACCCTCCTTCTCCTGGTTCTATTAACACCGAAGAAATCAACGGGCGAAGACCTTGCCTACATACAGCGGAAACCAGCTTCATAGATCCTGCAGGCACCAGAATGGAAGAACCAGGAGGAGTCGAGACTTTGCCCAAGAGACCAGAATTAGACAAGTCTTCAAACTTTTGACATGCCAACAAAGCCTGTTTCCAGACCGTAGGAACATCAGCGGCAGGAGAAGTAAACAAACTAATGTTCCCTTGACAGAACATTTCTTGCAAACAGCAACGAAGTACATTCATTCCAATCAGCCCCGGGGCAATGTTTTTTGTTTCTCTTGCCCCAGGCTCTGGTGGGTCATGAACAACCAGAATACCCATGGAGGGAAGCACCTTACCAAGTACTTCTATCTCCAGCTCTAGATATCCTCGATAGGGGATCTCAAGCCCATTGGCTGCCCTTAACTGCAGCCATCCACAGGAACGTAGCCGGTCCTGCCCCTGCACTTGGAAATGTTCTTTAAAAAATGATTCTGTGATGGTAGACACCATAGAACCAGTGTCTACCAAGCACGTAATTGGTACTCCCCCCATCTTAATATCAGCCACTGGGCACTGCCCTATCAGTTCAGAATGAGAAGATGGTGTAAAAGAACAAGAACCTGAGGCTAATGAAACCCCATCTAATGCTTGGCTCTGCACACTAGATGGCGCTAGTTTCCCTGCTGCCCACTGGAATAAACATCAGTTCTATTAGCTGCCCTCTGTCCAGCATCACCCTGTACCCACTGTCCTTGTTGGCGGACCATCGAACAGTCCCTTACCATATGGCCAACCTGGTCACACCTTAGGCAAATAGGCCGACCATCAGCTTCAAATCTGTAACGCCGTGGTGGATTACTTGACCTACGGCTCGAACTGAGAGGTACTGGGCCGGACGACAAATGTTTAAGAATAGTATCCAATTGAGCTTGTTGCCTACGAAAGCACTCTTTAAGTTCAGCCAATTCGTTGGTTGCTTTTGCAGCTACGACCTGAGTCTCCACTCCACACACCCCGGCACTTACATCGCAAGAGAATGCCCTGGCGCGTACCGGGCGGGCCCCCTCCCCATCATCAGCCCAACGAAATGCTTCCCTACGCACATCCAAAAAAGTTGAAGCAGGTGTAAGACGAATACATTGTTTCAATTCCCGGCGCAACATTTTATCTCTAACATTCTCCACAAATTGATCGCGAAGAACCAAATCAGGGTTAGAAATAGCATTTGAATTTTTGCGCTGACAAACTTCCATTAAGGCCATTAATGAATGGGAAAATTCCCGTAATGTCTCCCCCTCACGCTGGCGGCACTGGAAAAACTTTTGTTGGGCCTCGATGTAAGAATGTGCACAGCCAAAAGTCTCTAATAATATTGCAAAGATCTTTTCAGGGTCGGCCCTATCAGTAGCTGGACGAAGTTTAATCTCTAATTTAGCCTCCCCCTCAAGAAGATCATATACAAAATAGGCCTGTTCCTGAGTGGACATATGCCTAACCTGTAAACATCTACGGACCTCTTCAACCCATTCCTCCACAGGAAGACATTCTGAACCTGGACTACCAGAAAATCTGGGATATTTACGTTCCCTAGGCACATAAACATACCTCATACCAGATGACCCTGGTGCCGGCCGACCTGGCTCTCCCTGCTCTGGATTCACGGAGGGCACTACATTTTCTTGCCGAAGTCTCTCATTATCGGCCTGCAATTTCTGAAGTTGCTCGGTTAACTGCCTCACCTGGTCTTCCATAACTGGTGAATTTTAAGCGAAGGGACAAAGCAAAATTAAATATTCAACGCAACCCACCAATTGCTTACAGCGCCGTCGTTCCGAAACCTTCCTCAGCCACTGTTTTTCCTGTAATCAGAGCAATCTCAATCATTAACCCCAAAAGAAAAAAAAAGAAAAACAACAACAACAGAAAAAAAAAGTTGCTCAAAAGAATTACGCACAGGAAAAACAGTGGCTAGTTGAACAGACGACGATAATCCTCCTGCAAGCATAAATAATTTATAGCATTTATAGAACATCATGACATTTTACTATAATTAACAATTTAAAACAATCCTAAATTTCTTTTGAGAAGACTATAACAAAGAATTTAAATGAACTTACGGTTTTGAGACCAGCCTAGATGAACGATACATCAAATGAGTTTTTACCGCTGTATATGACTGATAGCTGTGCACACACCCTCACCACGGCAGCTGTACTTCTATCCCCAGACCATATCAAATAAGCATGGTCAGAGCTAAACCACCACATCTTACATATAAACGAAAAGGTGCATACACTTACATTACTGCAAACCCGCACCATCCCACTACTCGCTAGTAAGAGAGCAAAGTTTCTGTAAACAGCGCAGCTGCGTGTACCATTTACTGGCCACCACGCCCGCCCGAGCTACAAATAAACAGAGCACCGCATTAAATATTACACAATGGGAAATGCGTTTAGCGTTTACAAACCATAAATGCACATCTGGGAAAAGCATGTACACTTACGTTACTGCGAGCACGTCTTGATCCACTACTCGCTATTATGCAAGCAAATATTTAAATACACAGACCCCAGGCCGAGCTGCAAAGAACAATACATCGCATTAACTATTACTCAATGAGAATGCATTTGGCGTTTACGACCCATAGATGCACATCTGAGAAAAGTATGTACACTTACGTTAATGCGAACCCAGTCTTGATCCAGTACTCGTTATTATGCGAGCTAAGTTTAAATACCACACACACCAAACCGAGGTTCTCCCGTTTACACAGCTTATCTTCCAAGAGCCTCACTCCTCAACACACACCGTACTATTATCATTCCGTCTTCATCTTGCTCCACTTTTAAAGGGAAAGCCACTGATGCCACCTGATCCCACTAATTAGCGCCAGTGGGCCGATCTTAATGCTGCACTTCCCATCTCAGCCACCCTACCCACTACATAAATAAAATTGAATTGAAAAATTGTGCTTCCTGAAGTCCAGTATCAGTTCTCTTGTTTTACAGATATCTAAGTTCAGATTATTTTCTGAGCACCAACGCGTCAAATCCTTTACCTCTGCCCTGTACGCCATCTCGTCATTATTGAAGAAACATCCCACCCCTGTGGTGTCATCCGCGTATTTTATTATATGGTTGGTTGGGTTAGTTGTAGAACAGTGTACAGTGCATACAACAGTGGCTCAAAACACAGCCTTGAGGAGGACCAGTGCTGAGTGTAAAGGGCTCGTTATAGTCGTGCGTAGCCACGACGGCGTAGGTTCCGCGTCAGTTTTCATTTATACTTTTGCGCCTTCCTCCGCGTCGACGTGCAAACACACGTGGAAACCGCTGGTAGGCAGTATCCACGCGTGTAACCACAGTAGCAGCGCGACCATCAGAGAAGAAAAGGCTTAGTAAGTTAACCCACAAACGAAGAAGAAACAGCAACTTGTTGTGTATGTTTTGAGAAGAACAGTAATGATGGAAGTAAATAAACAGCGACTTTTGTTGCAGTTTGAGTTAAATCACTACTCAACTTGGCTCATCTTTGTTTTCACTGTCACAAACGGAAATACCTATGACGCAGCTTTTTTTACCTGACGGGAGGGGTTCTGGTGGACCAATCACAGCGCTTGCGGTCCGCGTAGATCTGACGCGCTGTTACAATTTTTGCGAGGTGCGTGTCAGGCTACGGAGAGCTACGCACAGGCTACGAATACCCTACGCCATAGCTAAGGCGTAGAACCTACGCACGACTATAAATCGGGCTTAAGTGTGGAGGAGTGGTGTATGCCAGCCCTGCGTTCCAGTTCGTTTTTTATGACCTTCCCTCAATAACTTCCATCAGTCTTGTTCACTCGGATGTACGTCATTGCTTACGTTGTACGAGTGCCCACTACTGCTGAAACACTTGAAGTAGGTTCAAATGGATCGCCCTAAGCCCTTGATCACATGGAAAGTGGAGACCGCCCCCTCCATGTGCAAAGCGCGAGTTGCTGAAGTGACGTCACAATCGTGATGCATTGTGGGATATGGAGCTGCCTGAAGTGTACATATGAAGTAGACTCGGTCAAAATCGAGGGAGTGAGGGTCTGTCCATACAAACTTCCCGCGTCCACTTGACAAAGTGGAACGCACTTCAAAATGGCGACAGGGATTCCCCCGAGGGGAAGTGTTTAGGGAAGTTGCGAGTGCGTGTCTAAAACTGGAGTGGACGCACCCCCTTCTCATTGATTGTGGGCAGTTTGATAGAAAGTTTTTAATCCCATTGCAGTTGGGAAGGGGAATCTGTAACTCTATCAGTTTACTGTACAAAATGTCTGGAATAATTGTATTAAAGGGACTTACCAAAATACACGAACATACCTGGGAAAAAAAAACCCCGATCAGCTGCCATTTTTATGCTAAGGTAGCTAAGAGATGCTGTGGAGCGAGCCAGACTTCATGTTACAATAATAGCGAAAGGTAATCTATATTATATGGAAGAGGGTGATTTCGCAAGCATGATGCTCTAATCTGCTGTTTGTAGCTACCTTTATGAGCCACAATACAGCAAAGATCTGCGGCGAGAAGCCCGCTGAGGAGCCCGCGGAGGAGCCCGCAGCCTCGGCCTCTACTGCGAAGAGGAGCCCGGACTGGCACAAGCTTGGACGGACTAGTAGTGCCTGTATGCTCACTGTGTACCTTCTGTACAAAATTTCTGCAGTAGATCAGGTTATGGACTTTTGTGTGGTGAATGGTCCCAGAGAAGAGAGGTACTTTGTGCTCTGTCCTTGCATTTTCGGTCGACGATTCGTGGTTACAGTTCGATCTGCTGAATCCAGTGTTACATTGATACCCAGGCGAACCTAATATGTTCACTAGATTCTATAGTGTTCATATCGAGCCGGTTTGCTCCCGGGTTCTTTCTTCAAACCAGTGAGAACACCGTAGGTTGGCTCGTGTGTCGGCTTGAGCCTTTGGAAGGCCTTTAGAGCAAAAACGTCAAAATCTTTTTCTTGTTCTCTGCCACTGCCTTGATGACCGATGTTGCGAAGCATCGGCTGTCAGCCTCACACTAGATGTATTTCTGTAAACCTGTGTTATACTAGGTGCCCTCATTGCGTCCCCTACGTGGGGTTCCTACATGTGTATAGTCCGTGGGGTTGGAATCCTCCACGTTTTCCTTTAGCAGAGTACACTCTGCGCCTCTCTGTCATACCATATATTGTTCAGAGACCTCTATATGAGCAGCCCATCGGTTGTTTCATATTCCATATGTCAACCAGTTAACCTTCTCAGGGGATGGCTTCCGCAGTGGTCCTAGCTCCGCCCAGTCTAGGTCGCTTCCCAGTTCACTAGGTTCACTATCGTGGGGTAATGAACAGGTAGTGACCGGCCTTCTGCATGCAGCCTCTGTCCAACTCTCCAGTATAGTCGAAAGGCTCAGGCAGCCACTGGAAGGGTCCAGCTCAGTGGCGCTTTGGTAGGGAGTCCCAATTCGTCTGTCACGACGTGACCAGCAAATAATTTAGCTAATTTAGTATCCCTTACGAAAAAGAAGTATACTTCAAGTTCATTATATTAAGTATACTTAAGTAATGTTGGAGTATAGTTTTAAGTATACTTTATGTAGTAAGTGTACTAACATTTATGTTCTAGTAGTAAACTTGTAAGTGTACTGCTTGAATACCGCTTGGGACTAAATTGGCCCACTTTTAGTATATAAAAGTATACTTCTAAGTGTACTATAAGTGTAAGAGTAGTCAACTTTAAGTGTACAACTAGTGCACAATTAGTTCTTCATTTGTACTGCAAGTGAACTCATGAGTATACTAGTAGTTTTCTAGACTTATACTTCAAGTGTACATGCAAATGTTCTGTTAGATTACTCTTAGTAAACTAGTAGGTTACTAATTTTGTGCTGCAGGTATACTTCCAAGTGTTTTTTTATATACTTTTAGTTAACTAGTAGTTTAATAGTCATATACTGAAAGTGTCCATGCAAGTGTTCTGTTAGTGTACTCTTAGTAAAATAGTAGGTTACTTATTGTGTGCTGCAGGTATACTTCCAAGTGTTTTTTTAATATACTTTTAGTTAACTAGTAGTTTACTAGTCATATACTGAAAGTGTACATGCAAGTGTTCTGTTAGTGTACTCTTAGTAAACTAGTAGGTTACTTATTGTATACTGCTTGTGTAACAAAGCACTTTGACACTGAGGATCCATCTGCAGGTTTTTATTAAACACACTCATATTCCAACAGGCAAGGTTAAACAACAGCAAACACAGCAATGTAGGGCAGGCAAATCTCGTAGTCATGAAACAGGCAAATCTCGTAGTCATGAAACAGGCAAAAGGGTCAGCAATGACAGCCAGTACAAATCAAGACTTTGCACTGACTGAATGTTTCCAGAGAGTTTATATAGGCTGTCCAATGTGTTTCAGGTGGCAGACCAATCAGTCCAGGCATGCGGGATTATGGGAAATGGAGTCCAGAACGAAAGTTAATATTCAGGGGGTTCAGCCATATATATAGATATATATACAACCTCAAATCAGAAACAGTTGGGACACTGTAGAAATTGTGAGTAAAACAGGAATGGAATAATTTACAAATCTCATAAACTTATATTTTATTCACAATAGAATAACATATCAAATGTTGAAAGTGAGACATTTTGAAATGTCATGCCAAATATTGGCTCAATTTGGATTTTATGAGAGCTACACATTCCCAAAAAGTTGGGACAGGTAGCAATAAGAGTATAAAAGTTAAATGTACATATAAGGAACAACTAAAGGACCAATTTGCAACTTAATTGGCAACATGATTGGGTATAAAAAGTGTAGCAGTGTCTCTCAGAAGTCAAGATGGGCAGAGATAGCCTATATTCTATTGTGAATAAAATATAAGTTTATGAGATTTGTAAATTATTCCATTCCTTTTTTACAATTTCTACAGTGTCCCACTCTAGTGTCCCATTATATATATAATTTTAGTATTTATTATTTTTTGTTTGATTAGCTCACTGATAGCATACGAAAGATTTAGCTTCAAATTGAAAGTACAATTAAAAGGTACAAGTAAAAAAATTAATACACATTGTATTGTACTTTAAGTGCAATATATTAATATTTATAGTATGATGTTAAGTTCACTTAAAGTAAAGTTGAGTAGTAAACTACTAGTTAACTAAAAGTATAGTAAAAGAAAACTTGCAAGTATACCTGCAGCACACAATTAGTAACTTACTAGTTTACTAAGAGTACACTAACAGAACACTTGCATGTATACTTTCAGTATGAGTACACTAGTTAACTAAAAAAGTATAGTAAAAGAATACTTGCAAGCAGGGCCTGAAATTAACACCCGACCATGCGCCAAATGCGGGTGGATTTTGCAATTGGCGGGTAACACTGTCAATCTACCAGCCACATTGGCGGGTAGCCAATGCGAATCAGTGATGCGCGGGTCAATGTATAAACAACCCACTCCCGACCGACATTTTCAGCTAACCCGCCCGCAATTGTTCAAAATAGTTTTTAAACCCGACCGACTGACCGCGGCCCGAATATCATTAAAATATTTGTTTGGGTAACCGACAACCGCTCATTTCTTATCAAGCTGCGGATATAACTGATGCAAATTGAGTGATTCATTGAGAGGATGTGACTGCTGTTTCGCAACGTTCATGCGATTGGAAAGAAGATGAGGCACTTCTCTGACTACGTTTGGATGTGCGAGTAAGTTAAGTATTAAACTGTTGGTGAGATGGTATGTGAACGCAATGCTGACATAGGCTACAGTATAATCGCAGTTGCACAGATGTGTAGTGCTGCTGTGACGGATCAGAACTCTTGATGTGTAAACTTTAAAGAGAGTTGCGCTACTGTGTCTTATACTGTAGTATATTAACATACATTTTGCGAATAGAGTAATGAAAAACAACGTATGTGGGGCGTTTATGTGCGCAGTTTGTGCCCCCTCCATCTCTGTGTGCGCGCGCGGGTTTAAGGCCACTCAATAGGGAACATCGGAGAGACGCGTTCCTAAAAGCAAGCGTACATAAAATCTTTCTGCTCTTGACAGGGCACATATAATAAACAAAATTATCTCAACAGTATTCTTATTCTAATAAAACATTTCGTTATGTCTTAACTTAAGTGTATGTATAGAGAACTTTAACTCCAAGTATATTTTTTAAAGTATACTTTTAGAAAATATACTAAATTATAATTATTTTGAAATATGTTAAAAGTTTAATTGTAAGCAAATATGTTGTAAGCATACTTTCAATATATTCAAATATGGTACATTTCTTTCTAAGTATATTTGTAATGTACTATTGCAAAGTTAAATATACTTGAAATACAATAAAGTATATATTTATTTTTCACCAGGGCTATTCATATGGCTTTTTGCAGCTTTCTTGATGTAGCTTTCGTTGTTGCATTTTTACTTTATACTTTTAAGTATATGTCAGTAAGCAAGTATAGGCCAAATATACTTAGACATTTCGGTCAGTAAAGGTCAAGTATACTTTAGTACAATTTAAGTATATTTCTGAGAAGTACCTAAGGAACATTTTAGAGAAGTACATAAAAAGTAAACTGAAAGTATACTTTCTTATTTTAAGTTTAAAAGAAGAATACTTTTAGCACACTTCAATAAACTTATTTTTCGTAAGGGATTCTACACCTGCGGCTTATATACGCACATGGCGGGGCCATACAGAAATTCATACAGGTTTAGAACAACATGAGGGTGAGAAAATTATTTAATTTTGGGGTGAACTATCCCTTTACTTATTGGATCAAAAACTTTCAGAACAATACTGACTCTTGATAGATAAGACTCTTGATATGACTCTTGATAGTTCTATAAAACCCTTGTCATAAAACCTTATATGATGTACAGTACTGTGCAAAAGTTTTAGGGCACCACCACCAGACTTGTTGTTTTAGAAGTTTTAATATCCATCTATATTTATTTTATTAAAATACAAACAGAAAAATGTAAAAAAAAAAAAATTCAGGATTAAATGTCTTCTTTTGGCATCGTCTGTTTAGTGTGACCTCTCTTGGCACTAAACACATCTTGAGCGTTTTTTAGCAGAATAAAGTAAAAAGACTAATTTCTTTAAAATTAAAAATCAGGATTTAACTTAATTTAGGTTTAAGAGATCGTGCCGTTTCCTGCTATTGCTCAAGTGGAAGAGGAGTTTCCCCTAAAAACTTTTTACATTTTTAAAGAGTTTTTTATAAAATTTCCTGTATTTTCTGGATGTATTCTTTTAACGAGACTGAGAGACAATTATATATGATCATTGCAAAAACAACAAATCTAATTTTGGCATAGTGGCCTAAGATTTTACACAGTACTGTATATATTAAGAATACTAACTGTAATTGTCATGATTTTATATATAAATATATAATTTTGCCCAGTAATCTATTCAGTATTGACCTGCGGGGTGACAGCAAAGACCATCACATCTCTACTCACGGGAGGTTTATTTGCTTTGATTAAAAATATTGACATGCTCATAATCATAAAGAAAACATTGCACACACATCTTAGTGCTTCACACTGACAGCTAGGGATGGGTATCGTTAAGGTTTTAACGGTATTACTACTCTTACCGGTACTGCTTAACGGTCCGGTGCTTTAACGGTATTCTTATCGGTACTTTGGCCAATGTTAACATTTGATCACGCACCTATGTTCACATGATTAAGTTAATTATGTGTCTGCATTTCATTATTACAAATTAATTTCTGAATATCATTTCTAAATATTATACATATATTTGTTAATGCACCAGCGTGAAAGCTGCAGAAAAAATACTCTAAATAGGATATTTAAGCTAAATAAATGTTTACATGCTGATTTTTCTTTATTTGGGATTTTAAAAAGAAGTAGAAAATATGTTGAATGCATAACGTTCAGCATTTCTCCCAAAAGAAATCAACAGAATTTCAACGTAAGGTAAGCAAACCAATTAGGGAGATTGTACATTTATTTTAAATGACGTGAACAATGTTGATTCAACATGATTTTAGCATACATGCCTGACGTTGATGCGGCAACCACCAGAGATGATGGTTGAATTTTGCAGGCTGCGACCTTCTAAGGACGTATTTTAAGACCGATTGCGTCACAGCAGCGCGACTTGAGGCTGTGACTTGTGTTAATATTATTCTGTTTATGTTGCGTATTTCTAAGGTTGATTAATTTTATATACTGTTGAATAGTTTAATCTACATCAACGTGTCATATTTTCTAAAATAAATGAATATTTTTCTGATTCCATATTTATTTAAATAAGTCAGAAACGTCTCCGCTGTGTCCTGCTGACAGGCGCGGTGGGCGCGTGCAACAGGTGACGCAAATTATAGGTCCTCCGAGGGTTAGACTGTCTCATTTCAGTTCTCTTCGCGGACTTCTGAGGCTGCCACCTTGAAAGACAGAGTGCTCCCCTTTTAAGGTTGTATGCTTAGAAGGTCGCAGCCCTTGAATTGGGACACAGCTTCTTTCTGCACGTAATACACTTTTGAAAGATGCTTTGACAGATTGCTTGTGTTTCCGCCCTTACATGCAAACATCTTGTTGCACTTACCTGTCTGCATCAACTCTAGTGAAGTATAACCACACTTTTGAATGTTTTGCTCTATCCGCCATCGTCACTCTTTGTATTAAGCGGTAGTTTTCGTGCTGTCATGCGTGTGCGTGCGCCGCGCTCGTTGTTGTGGTTGTGTTTGACAGACAGCCAGCCTCCGCGGCGCGCATGAGAGATCTCGCAGGTCTCACAGACAAACGTCTTAATCGCAAATTAGAAATGTTTGGTGAGATAAAATGTGCACGAAAACATTATTAAGCAAGAATACATAGTACATTTATTTTTATTTTTTTCTCCAGGACCGATAGCAGAACCGATAGCGTCAGATCTACTGATACTACGGTCTTTCATAATTTAGCCCCGGGGCCAGTTTAATACCGGTGTTGTGCCGAATTCTGTGACCTATCGAATTCTGTGACCAGGGGTCGCTGTTTAGCAATTTTTTCACGCGACTGACGCGAGACCGCGCCGGGCGCCCGTGCACATTATCGTGAGCGCGGCAAGGGAGTTTCTAACGATATACGTGACCGCCCACTGAGCGATGACGTCATTTACCCTCGCTCGCTCTATTCTATCGTATGAATGAAGCAGTCAGACTTCGTGAGAAACGAACGCGCCGATTAAAATAACGCGAAATAGGTTCTAAAATACCAGAACATCACAAATGTTTTGTTTTTTTATTGCGGCTGTTGCCATTTAATGTTACACACATAATCTGGTAGGAAGTAACAACAGCTTACCGAAATCTGTGACCTCTCTCTGTTTCATTCAGAATTGCAATAATGTTACTCAAATTCAGTCTGGTGATGTCTAATCTCATCTGTAATATATCATTAAATGGATTTTGACCTGATGTTAACACTTACACACATACAGCAGGGTCACACAATTTGACGGACAGTTACAACATCTTACCGAAATCTGTGACCTTCCTCTGTTTCATTCAGAATTACAATAATGTTATCCAAATTAAAATTTAATTTATTATTAAAAAAGATTGTAATTCTGAATGAAACAGAGAGAGGTCACAGTTTTCGGTAGGCTGTTGTGTCCGTCAGATTGTGTGACCCTGCTGTATGTGTGCAAGTGTTAACATCAGGTCAAAATGCATTTGATGATAAATAAAAGATGAGATTATACATCACCTGACTGAATTTGAGTAACATTATTGCAATTCTGAATGAAACAGAGAGAGGTCACAGATTTCGGTAGGCTGTTTTTACTGTCCATCAGATTGTGTGACCCTGCTGTATGTGTGTAAGTGTTAACATCAGGTCAAAATGCATTTGATGATATATTACAGATGAGATTAGACATCACCAGACTGAATTTGGGTAACATTATTGCAATTCTGAATGAAACAGAGAGAGGTCACAGATTTCGGTAGGCTGTTTATACTGTCTGTCAGATTGTGTGACCCTGCTGTATGTGTGTAAGTGTTAACATCAGGTCAAAATGCATTTGATGATAAATAAAAGATGAGATTATACATCACCTGACTGAATTTGAGTAACATTATTGCAATTCTGAATGAAACAGAGAGAGGTCACAGATTTCGGTAGGCTGTTTTTACTGTCCATCAGATTGTGTGACCCTGCTGTATGTGTGTAAGTGTTAACATCAGGTCAAAATGCATTTGATGATATATTACAGATGAGATTAGACATCACCAGACTGAATTTGGGTAACATTATTGCAATTCTGAATGAAACAGAGAGAGGTCACAGTTTTCGGTAGGCTGTTTTTACTGTCCATCAGATTGTGTGACCCTGCTGTATGTGTGTAAGTGTTAACATCAGGTCAAAATGCATTTGATGATAAATAAAAGATGAGATTATACATCACCTGACTGAATTTGAGTAACATTATTGCAATTCTGAATGAAACAGAGAGAGGTCACAGATTTCGGTAGGCTGTTTTTACTGTCCATCAGATTGTGTGACCCTGCTGTATGTGTGTAAGTGTTAACATCAGGTCAAAATGCATTTGATGATATATTACAGATGAGATTAGACATCACCAGACTGAATTTGGGTAACATTATTGCAATTCTGAATGAAACAGAGAGAGGTCACAGATTTCGGTAGGCTGTTTATACTGTCTGTCAGATTGTGTGACCCTGCTGTATGTGTGTAAGTGTTAACATCAGGTCAAAATCCATTTGATGATAAATAAAAGATGAGATTATACATCACCTGACTGAATTTGGGTAACATTATTGCAATTCTGAATGAAACAGAGAGAGGTCACAGTTTTCGGTAGGCTGTTTATACTGTCCATCAGATTGTGTGACCCTGCTGTATGTGTGTAAGTGTTAACATCAGGTCAAAATGCATTTAATGATATATTACAGATGAGATTATACATCACCTGACTGAATTTGGGTAACATTATTGCAATTCTGAATGAAACAGAGAGAGGTCACAGATTTCGGTAGGCTGTTTTTACTGTCCATCAGATTGTGTGACCCTGCTGTATGTGTGTAAGTGTTAACATCAGGTCAAAATGCATTTGATGATATATTACAGATGAGATTATACATCACCAGACTGAATTTGGGTAACATTATTGCAATTCTGAATGAAACAGAGAGAGGTCACAGATTTCGGTAGGCTGTTTATACTGTCTGTCAGATTGTGTGACCCTGCTGTATGTGTGTAAGTGTTAACATCAGGTCAAAATCCATTTGATGATAAATAAAAGATGAGATTATACATCACCTGACTGAATTTGGGTAACATTATTGCAATTCTGAATGAAACAGAGAGAGGTCACAGTTTTCGGTAGGCTGTTTATACTGTCCATCAGATTGTGTGACCCTGCTGTATGTGTATAAATGTTAACATCAGGTCAAAATGCATTTAATGATATATTACAGATGAGATTATACATCACCTGACTGAATTTGAGTAACATTATTGCAATTCTGAATGAAACAGACAGAGGTCACAGTTTTCGGTAGGCTGTTTTTACTGTCCATCAGATTGTGTGACCCTGCTGCTGTATGTGTGTAAGTGTTAACATCAGGTCAAAATGCATTTAATGATATATTACAGATGAGATAAGACATCACCAGACTGAATTTGAGTAACATTATTGCAATTCTGAATGAAACAGAGAGAGGTCACAGATTTCGGTAGGCTGTTTATACTGTCTGTCAGATTGTGTGACCCTGCTGTATGTGTGTAAGTGTTAACATCAGGTCAAAATGCATTTAATGATATATTACAGATGAGATTATACATCACCAGACTGAATTTGAGTAACATTATTGCAATTCTGAATGAAACAGAGAGAGGTCACAGATTTCGGTAGGCTGTTTATACTGTCTGTCAGATTGTGTGACCCTGCTGTATGTGTGTAAGTGTTAACATCAGGTCAAAATGCATTTAATGATATATTACAGATGAGATTATACATCACCTGACTGAATTTGAGTAACATTATTGCAATTCTGAATGAAACAGACAGAGGTCACAGTTTTCGGTAGGCTGTTTTTACTGTCCATCAGATTGTGTGACCCTGCTGTATGTGTGTAAGTGTTAACATCAGGTCAAAATGCATTTCATGATATATTACAGATGAGATTAGACATCACCTGACTGAATTTGAGTAACATTATTGCAATTCTGAATGAAACAGAGAGAGGTCACAGATTTCGGTAGGCTGTTTTTACTGTCCATCAGATTGTGTGACCCTGCTGCTGTATGTGTGTAAGTGTTAACATCAGGTCAAAATGCATTTAATGATATATTACAGATGAGATTATACATCACCTGACTGAATTTGAGTAACATTATTGCAATTCTGAATGAAACAGAGAGAGGTCACAGATTTCGGTAGGCTGTTTTTACTGTCTGTCAGATTGTGTGACCCTGCTGTATGTGTGTAAGTGTTAACATCAGGTCAAAATGCATTTAATGATATATTACAGATGAGATTATACATCACCAGACTGAATTTGAGTAACATTATTGCAATTCTGAATGAAACAGAGAGAGGTCACAGATTTCGGTAGGCTGTTTATACTGTCTGTCAGATTGTGTGACCCTGCTGTATGTGTGTAAGTGTTAACATCAGGTCAAAATGCATTTAATGATATATTACAGATGAGATTATACATCACCTGACTGAATTTGAGTAACATTATTGCAATTCTGAATGAAACAGACAGAGGTCACAGTTTTCGGTAGGCTGTTTTTACTGTCCATCAGATTGTGTGACCCTGCTGTATGTGTGTAAGTGTTAACATCAGGTCAAAATGCATTTCATGATATATTACAGATGAGATTAGACATCACCTGACTGAATTTGAGTAACATTATTGCAATTCTGAATGAAACAGAGAGAGGTCACAGATTTCGGTAGGCTGTTTTTACTGTCCATCAGATTGTGTGACCCTGCTGCTGTATGTGTGTAAGTGTTAACATCAGGTCAAAATGCATTTAATGATATATTACAGATGAGATTATACATCACCTGACTGAATTTGAGTAACATTATTGCAATTCTGAATGAAACAGAGAGAGGTCACAGATTTCGGTAGGCTGTTTATACTGTCTGTCAGATTGTGTGACCCTGCTGTATGTGTGTAAGTGTTAACATCAGGTCAAAATGCATTTAATGATATATTACAGATGAGATTATACATCACCAGACTGAATTTGAGTAACATTATTGCAATTCTGAATGAAACAGAGAGAGGTCACAGATTTCGGTAGGCTGTTTATACTGTCTGTCAGATTGTGTGACCCTGCTGTATGTGTGTAAGTGTTAACATCAGGTCAAAATGCATTTAATGATATATTACAGATGAGATTATACATCACCAGACTGAATTTGAGTAACATTATTGCAATTCTGAATGAAACAGAGAGAGGTCACAGATTTCGGTAGGCTGTTTATACTGTCTGTCAGATTGTGTGACCCTGCTGTATGTGTGTAAGTGTTAACATCAGGTCAAAATGCATTTAATGATATATTACAGATGAGATTATACATCACCAGACTGAATTTGAGTAACATTATTGCAATTCTGAATGAAACAGAGAGAGGTCACAGTTTTCGGTAGGCTGTTTATACTGTCTGTCAGATTGTGTGACCCTGCTGTATGTGTGTAAGTGTTAACATCAGGTCAAAATGCATTTGATGATATATTACAGATGAGATTATACATCACCAGACTGAATTTGGGTAACATTATTGCAATTCTGAATGAAACAGAGAGAGGTCACAGTTTTCGGTAGACTGTTGTTACTGTCCGTCAGATTGTGTGACCCTGCTGTATGTGTGTAAGTGTTAACATCAGGTCAAAATCCATTTGATGATAAATAAAAGATGAGATTATACATCACCTGACTGAATTTGAGTAACATTATTGCAATTCTGAATGAAACAGAGAGAGGTCACAGTTTTCGGTAGGCTGTTTTTACTGTCCATCAGATTGTGTGACCCTGCTGTATGTGTGTAAGTGTTAACATCAGGTCAAAATGCATTTGATGATATATTACAGATGAGATTAGACATCACCAGACTGAATTTGGGTAACATTATTGCAATTCTGAATGAAACAGAGAGAGGTCACAGTTTTCGGTAGACTGTTGTTACTGTCCGTCAGATTGTGTGACCCTGCTGTATGTGTGTAAGTGTTAACATCAGGTCAAAATCCATTTGATGATAAATAAAAGATGAGATTATACATCACCTGACTGAATTTGAGTAACATTATTGCAATTCTGAATGAAACAGAGAGAGGTCACAGTTTTCGGTAGGCTGTTTTTACTGTCCATCAGATTGTGTGACCCTGCTGTATGTGTGTAAGTGTTAACATCAGGTCAAAATGCATTTGATGATATATTACAGATGAGATTATACATCACCAGACTGAATTTGGGTAACATTATTGCAATTCTGAATGAAACAGAGAGAGGTCACAGTTTTCGGTAGGCTGTTTTTACTGTCCATCAGATTGTGTGACCCTGCTGTATGTGTGTAAGTGTTAACATCAGGTCAAAATGCATTTCATGATATATTACAGATGAGATTATACATCACCAGACTGAATTTGAGTAACATTATTGCAATTCTGAATGAAACAGAGAGAGGTCACAGTTTTCGGTAGGCTGTTTATACTGTCTGTCAGATTGTGTGACCCTGCTGTATGTGTGTAAGTGTTAACATCAGGTCAAAATGCATTTAATGATATATTACAGATGAGATTATACATCACCAGACTGAATTTGGGTAACATTATTGCAATTCTGAATGAAACAGAGAGAGGTCACAGTTTTCGGTAGACTGTTGTTACTGTCCGTCAGATTGTGTGACCCTGCTGTATGTGTGTAAGTGTTAACATCAGGTCAAAATCCATTTGATGATAAATTAAAGATGAGATTATACATCACCTGACTGAATTTGAGTAACATTATTGCAATTCTGAATGAAACAGAGAGAGGTCACAGTTTTCGGTAGGCTGTTTTTACTGTCCATCAGATTGTGTGACCCTGCTGTATGTGTGTAAGTGTTAACATCAGGTCAAAATGCATTTAATGATATATTACAGATGAGATTATACATCACCAGACTGAATTTGGGTAACATTATTGCAATTCTGAATGAAACAGAGAGAGGTCACAGTTTTCGGTAGGCTGTTGTGTCTGTCAGATTGTGTGACCCTGCTGTATGTGTGTAAGTGTTAACATCAGGTCAAAATCCATTTGATGATAAATAAAAGATGAGATTATACATCACCTGACTGAATTTGGGTAACATTATTGCAATTCTGAATGAAACAGAGAGAGGTCACAGTTTTCGGTAGGCTGTTTATACTGTCTGTCAGATTGTGTGACCCTGCTGTATGTGTGTAAGTGTTAACATCAGGTCAAAATCCATTTAATGATATATTACAGATGAGATTAGACATCACCAGACTGAATTTGAGTAACATTATTGCAATTCTGAATGAAACAGAGAGAGGTCACAGATTTCGGTAAGCTGTTGTTACTCCCTACCAGATGTGTGTAACATTAAATGGCAACAGCCGCAAGTAAAAAAAACAAAACATTTGTGATGTTCTGGTATTTTAGAACCTATTTCGCGTTATTTTAATCGGCGCGTTCGTTTCTCACGAAGTCTGACTGCTTCATTCATACGATAGAATAGAGCGAGCGAGGGTAAATGACTCCCTTGCCGCGCTCACGATAATGTGCACGGGCGCCCGGCGCGGTCTCGCGTGAAAAAATTGCTAAACAGCGACCCCTGGTCACAGAATTCGATAGGTCACAGAATTCGGCACAACACCTGGTTTCGGTACCCATCCCTACTGACAGCACATAATGAATAAACAGATCAGAATAAGAAAAATCTTCTAAATAACTTTGTTAACCTTTAAAGTGTGGGTTTGCTAACAGAAAGCACTTTATCCTCATAGCCTATAAATGGGAAAGTTTGAATTTTAATTGCAATGGCAATTAAATGATTTCTCATATCCGGACAGTGAGATGAATTTCTTATAAACCTAAAGCACTGCCTGTAAAATGGGATTTTCAGATATTTTATTTCACATGTGAAAAATCAAGTACCCTATAATAAATAATAAACAAATAATAGGAAGTTTAGCTGACATTACAAACGTTTCCTTGTTTAGGACATGCTGTGTTAGGATGATGTGATGAGTCAATTTTACAGTTTTTATTTACTTTCATTATAAAGAAAAGAGTAGCTAGAATATTCTTCAAATATTCACCTTTTGTCTTGAATTAAAGTTTTATGGGTTTGAAATGACATGAGGGTGTTTAAAAAATGACATAATTTTATTTGTTGTGACACTAAAATAAAACAATTTAAATCTTAACCTCCATTTCACATGCCATTGTTTAATATTCTATTCTTGTATGCATTTCATCTAAAGTAACATACAATGCATTCATGCTATACATTTCATCAGTACCCGTGGATGCTCTACCAGTTAAGCTACAGGAATGCATATTACTTAAATCACTGCAAATATATTTCATGTTTATAGCTTAGATGGAAAAAAGCAAACAGATGTTTTTTTACATTTTAACAGAAAAACAACTTAATGCATGCATTGTGTAAATGTTACCATGTCTTTGTGCCCAAATACTCCGAGATCCTCTTGTCATCATAGAAAATCAGGATCTGGGTGTGCTGAGTGTTTTTATGAGTTACAGTATAAATTGTGATGTTCAATTGTGGGAGATCTGCATTCATCCTGTTTTGATTTTCCTTTCATTAGTCATCGTCCGTATTCACACAATATTAAAATACATCTGAAGTGTGCAAAAGTTATTGTTTTTTCTGCCGTGTCATTTTGATCATGGTCTCTGGTGAGCGATACAAGAAGATGAGTTTCTCAAACATCTGCTCCTCCATCTCCATCTCTCCTGTCTCTCGCACAATGAAAATATCATTGCACAGTTTAAGCACGCGGTCCACGCACGGCAGCTCTTCGTACATGATGGATCGAGATATTCCAGTGAAGAACTCGCGTACAAACTTACCGACAACCAGAACTACAGACATGTACAGACCCACGATTCTACAGCAGAAAAACAGGTGAAATGTTAGAGAGAAACATTGAGAAATACAACAGCTGAACTTAAAAGTTTATCATCTCAAAGCTGTTCAGACCAAAAAGCAGTGTGAACATTCTTCAAAACATCATCTGTGTTCCACACAAGTAAGAGTTGTGTTACTGAAACTCACCCGTATCCGGCCAAGAAGCCCACACTGGACGGGCTGACTTTATCATTAAACACCACCATCTCAATATTTTGACATTTGCTAGTCGACAGAGCGGGGAAACACTCCTCCACCACCCACCACTGCGGACTCGTCTCTAAAGAACTGCTATTGGCTCGCTGCAGTTTGATGGACAGAGGACGGAAAAACTGTAGACCCACTTGAAGTCGACGTGCCACTTTAGCATTAGGTCCTGAAGATCCTCTGATGTATTTAGGAAGCAGATTTTCTAACATCCTGAGAGAAATCACAACGAGTAAGTTGTAAATAATCATATGGTAATGTGTTTGACACACCGGCTATGTTTACATGCTAGGGCTGTGCAAAAAATCGACTGCGATTCTCATGCGCGTGTCATCAGTAAAGCCGGTTCCGTGATTTGAAGTAAATCGCCATCAGCTGCTTTCAGATGGAGCAGCATTTATTACACAGACCCGTAGTTCACCGAGAAGCTAGGCAAAATCGCCTAGATAATCGGAGTCGATTTTGAACCCGATTTTGCCTAGCTTCTCGGTGAACTACGGGTCTGTGTAATAAATGCTGCTCCATCTGAAAGCAGCTGATGGCGATTTAATACTAATCACCGAACCGGCTTTACTGATGACACGCGCATGAGAATCGCAGTCGATTTTTTGCACAGCCCTATTACATGCACATGATTTTGTCAATCCAACTGAATTTTATCCGTTTTAAGGTTACGACAATACAGTTTATATGCACCCTAAACATTGCAATCTGAATAAAATGTTTGTTTACATTTTATATAATCCGAACCAAACATCTGCATATTCGCACAGCCAGGGTTGCCAGATTCGCGTATAAAAACCATCCCAATGGACATTCAAAAATAGCCCAAAAGCATCCTGAAGACTATTCACAGCTCAAATACCAACAATAATCAACAAAATCTTCATCTTTAACCCGCTAAAAAAAAAACTTATGGAAACAGTTTAAACAGTCAGGGGCGTAGGACTGGGTGTACAACCATTACTGATTACCAGGGCCCCAAGGGCCCTTGAAAATTCTAGAATATATTTAATTTTACCTGGATATTTTCATTTCCTAATTAAATTTCATAATGAATGTCAGATAAAATGTAAAGTTAGTGTATTGGCTGAATAACTGTTTGAATGAGTACATTTTGTATAAGTTAAAAATATCGAAAGTCTCACGGTCCCACCCCTTGCTAATGCGCCAAATGGTTTTGTCTATCTGCACGCACATTTTGTTTACGTTTTTGTTACTTTGTGCTACGCCCCTGTAAACAGTAGTCCAAATTTGAACTCGAAAAAATTGACTCGACTTGGCAATGCCATCTCTCGTGAAGTTCATGTTTTATGTCTGGATAAATGTCAAAGCTGAGTTGAGTTGGAGAAAGTTGTTCTTAAGAAGTTTTCAGATATAGACAATAAAAACAATTTTCGAACAGGCAACGCTGTAGAATGTACAGCACATGACCCCATTACCTTAATAATGCGTGTTGCTATTGTCTTGCATGTTTCTGTGACGAGAATCATGTGATATGTAGATAAGAGGTAAATATAACACGTGAATTTGAGAGGAATTGTCCTGCACATGTGCACAGGGTATTTTTGCAAAATACTTCGAGACTCACACTGGACGACTCTGTGTTCCTCTGAGCATGGACACCAGTTCTTGTTTCAGAGCACTGTCTTCATACTTGACAGTGCGTTCACCAGAAGCCTCTACATTCATCACCAAAGAGGCGTTCCTGCTCAGATGTATAAAAAACACATCAATTAAAAGATAGCCATTAAATGCATTTGATAGAACAAGCCATTTTACTCATTAGTGAGAATCTCCAGATGTGTGAAGTGAGAGGATAAAACTGCTTTCACTAGTCTGATCATTCTCACATCATCAATCGTGGCCTGTGTAGTGTAGTGTGTACCGTAGTAAAGTCCAACGCAGTGTGATGTAGATGTGTGTGGAGATGCTGAGCTCATGGATCATGGCTTCTCTGCTGGCTGGACTGATGCTCCACAGCAAACTGGCATCAGATTTGACCTTTGCCGTCACAATGTCCTCTGGCATATAGTTGACAATAAACTGCATTGCTGACTGAGAAACAAAGAGGATGATTTGATCAGACCACAGAACTGAAAGATGACAGACAAGATCTAGGTGAATCACACTGCATTAATGTTGATAACAATATCTGATCACATGAGCAATGCAGAAATAATCTGAACAAAAGAGCTTACAGTTTTTTTCAATCGCTAACAAGCGCTTACCCATACTTCAGATAATTTTTCTAAACACTTAACACAGAGTTCCACCTACAAAACACAATTGGCCAAATGCATAATTTTCTTCTCAAAAACACATTTTGTTAAATAAATACTAACTCTTCATTTCAAAATAGAACAAATCTTTCTCTGCACATAATAACTTTACCAAAACACTGGAAATCTGACTCAAAATGAAATTATTCTTTCAAAGAATAACACTTCTTTTCACTTCACAAGGTACATGCAATCAATTAAAGTACACCAGGTTTCAAAATACTGGCTATTGTTGACATTACAAAAACTGCATAGACTTTTATGTTTCAGTTTTTCAGGTATTTGCATGCAAAACATGCAATCCACTGTTTTTACGCTAAATGTCTTGGTTGGAACCTGTGTGTCCACATGTACAGCAATGTTCACATTCAAAAGCATTTCAGTAAAAAGCAGGTTTTCCCCTTACTCTTGACTACAGTAGGTAAAGTAGAAACACAATATGATAGAACAGAAAAAGTTTTACAGTATTGATCTTGATCATTTTTGAGAAGCTTTCCTCTTCTCCCAGAGGGTGGAAGACGTTGCATTTTTTAGAGGGACAAAAAATTCTACATATGCATTACTGTATGACCTTATTGACATGTCAAGTGAGAATAGAAACAATCCATTTAAAATGCAATACTTACCTGTTGGTTTGTTGAAAGATGTGTATAATGGAGGCCACCTCCTAAAATTGGGCTGCACTCTTTCACCAGCCTCTCTTACTGAAATCAGTGAATTTCATCACTTACTACTGTTTTTGCAGCCCTTGGAATGCCACCACCATGCATTCTTACACCTCTACATTGCCCTCTCCTTGGGCCTGATCTTCTCTGCTCCTCTCACTGCATCTCTCACTGCATCTCTCACTGCATCTCTCACTGCTCCTGCTCCTCTCTGCTCCTGCACCTCTCACTGTACCTCTCACTGCATCTCTCACTGTATCTCTCACTGCTCCTGCTCCTCTCTGCTCCTGCACCTCTCACTGCACCTCTCACTGCACCTCTCACTGTCCGGCACCTCTCACTGCTCCTGTACACCTCACTGCTCCTGCATCTCTCACTGCATCTCTCACTGCACCTCTCACTGGGCCTGCTCTTCTCCCTGGCCCTGCTCCTCTCACTGCGCCTCTCACTGCTCCTGCATTTCTCACTGCACCTCTCACTGGGCCTGCTCTTCTCCATGTGCCCCTTGCTTTTATGCTTCCTCGTCCAGACATTACAGTGTTTGTCTGTTTCTGTTTTCAAAAACATCACTCCTCAAAGTCCTGCTTTTACTGTATAAGTATCAATGTAAAAGAAAAATAACCTAAGCCAGACTGGAATCAGCTGTGGTTGGCCCAATTTACCCAATATAAAGGTTTTTATACTGTATCTATGGTTTGGAATATTGTTTTTGCTATTGTGGTATGTTGTGTGTAAGCATTTGTAAATACTACAAAAACAATCCATAATTTTGGTGGGAGGTATAGCTTGTCTGTTAAGAAAATGTAAGCATTGTGGAAATGTGTTTACTGACTGCATATTTTGTGAAAACGACATGAAATGAATAAATTGTATGGCCAAAAAAGACCGATGCTGTGCTAATTGTGTTTAGAGTTTTGAAAATGTGACAACTGATTGGACAAATGCTTGTTAGCGACTGAAAAAAACTGTAAACCAACATTCTACTTTAACCAATGAATCTTATATAAAGTCACAGATGTTAAATACGTTTAGTTTACACTGTTAGAAAAACTCTTTGGTGTTTTCAGTGAAACCTCTCAAACAATTACATTCTTTCAAAATGAAAAGTTCTCAGTGGAACTCTTATGTTCTACAATAACTCGACAGCAGTGGCGGCCGGTGACTTATTTGATGGGGTTGCACGATGCAAAGCTTGTCAAAACAAGTATTTAGCCTGTCATGTTTGTGCAAATATGTACTTGCTGCAGATGCTTTTAAAGGGTTTATGATAAAAGAGACGCTCACGTTTGGCAGATACCCGCTTAATCTCATGTGTAATCAGAGTTTACGGTTAAATTAGTGTCTTATGGGTATTTTGTAAACGTGAGTGTCTCTTTTATCATAAACCCTTTCGGTGCGTGTGCAGCAAGTCGCATTTTGACATGATGAGCCACACATGACACTCCAAACATATATTTTTTTAATTCCCTGCCCCTCGGAAGAGAAGTCACCATCCGCTACTGTCCTCCAGTAACCCAGGTAATAAGTGAAAGGCTTTGATTGCTTAAAATACACATTAAAGTTTCATAAAGTACACAGTATGGTATTTATCATTAAAGCTGTTTAAAGGATCTTAAAAACCCTGAATGGTGTCTTCAATATTTATTTTACGTTTACAATGATATACAGATGTGCTTCCCAACAAATAGGTTGTACCGGATGTGTTGCGAAGTGACTGGTCATCTTCTGGAGTGCTGATTCGGAGTATGGGATCAAATTCTGTTCCTGCGCACTCATCGTGAATAACGGCTGTACACACAGACACACACACAGAGACACACAAACACATGCAAACACACAAACAATTTTCAGGATAAATTATTTAATTAAGTTTATATTTTTTTTAAATGAATAAAATGAAAAAAAAATTTTCTTTGAGTAAAAAATTAAGGAAAAACACATTTTAAAAAACATTTTTTACTTAAATTCAATTAAAGTGAGATATTGTAAGATTAAATGTAATCTAAATGTTTGGACGTTACCAATGGAAGTAATTTTTTAATTTCATTCAACTTTTACTATTTTAAGTGTAGATTCAAAACGAAGAATACATGTATACTAGTGTAAAGTTACTCACCTCATATCCTAATATGCTCAGCTGAATAGACACATCTAACGGTTGATTGGTTACTCCTGCAACAGATTTGACCAATGACATGAAGAGAAGAGGGAACCAGACGATGCAGATAAGAGCAAAAATTATGAAGCCACCCATGGTGTATTTCACCAGCATTTTCTTTTTCTGTCCAGGTTTGTGCGGATATTTCTAAAGCCAGAAAATAAGACAGAAACTTCAAATACAGCACAAACATGCCACCTTTACATGCAAGAACATCATTCATGATACAGTTCATTTCTGATTTGTCATGTTTGGAAATTTGTTCTGTAAACACATGTTTGCGTTGTAACCTCTGCATTTGGTCCTTCTCTCTAAACTGTGACAATAGCCTTCATTATTATATTTGTGCAGTGATATTGCTCGTGTTATTATTGTGATATTTGTAAGTCACTATGTAGTGATGGGGACGAGACCGCCTATGCCGAGTCAAAACCGAGTCTTTGAAGGGTCGAGACCATTGGTTTTCAAATAGAGTCGAGTCCAAGTCAAGATTGAGTCTTTGAGGAAGCAAGTCCGAGTTGAGACAGAGTCCTTTAGGAGTCGAGACCGAGGCGAGACCAAGACCATAAAAACATGTCAGTTTTCATATTCATATGTTTTTTATATGAACATAAAAAAATGTGCTGGTCTCGAGGACTCGGTCTGAAAGAGTCCTTCTCCTTTCACTGTGGTCCGAGACCGAGTCAAGACTGAGTCTTTGAAGGAACGAGTCCGAGACGAGTCAGAGAAAGCAGAAATTGGTCTCGAGTCCAAGACCAGACTCGAGTACATCATCACTATCCCTATGTGTATCAATGATATGCAATTACTGTAATTGAATGTTGATGACAGCTTTGAATAAAATAAAATCCAACTCTCACCTTTTCCGCTTCCCTCCAGCACTTCAGGATAAAGATATTGGCATAAATATCCTCCACACAGATCCAGTTAGACAAGCTGAGAGTCGTGTCTGTCCACACCCAGTCCATCACAGCCCGCAACTCAGTCAGAAAGGGAACAATCCGGAAACTACAGCCAAAACACAACAACGTCAGCAGAAGATAACTAGAGATAGAAACAAGCATCAGTCTTAAATCAAAACGACAGGTATTCAGGTATCATAGTCGAATTTCATTCTTTTAGCTCCAGCTGCCAAGTGACTCTCTTATGCCCAACTGTGGAGGATTTTATGTGATAAATGTCATCCTCCAAAAAGAGTTTATTTTTTCATAGTCAACCCAATTGTGTGTATATGTCTATAGGACAGTAGTAATGTGCAGACTTCTCAAGGGTCCTCAGTCAGTAGCCTAACTCCTCCTAAGTCTCTCTGTGTTGGATCTGAGAAGAGATTGTTTCCGGGTTGTCTTTTACAATCTTCCTGGTCCTGGTTTTGGGTGGTTTTAGATGTGTGTGATGCAGTGTCTTTATGGTCTTTTCTCGTCACTCTGAACAGTGCTTTTCAGTCCTTGGCTCCAAACCATGTGATGATGTTTCCTGTGAGAAGACTCTCCACAGCCCCAAGCTTTCAGCACCCTGTTAAAGACCCTAACCCTGGCCAGACCCTAAAGAGGATGGTAGAGATGCTCTTGTCACCAAACTGTGTGTATGTGTGGTCCATGAAAGCTCCTCTGTGAGATGGATCCCAAGGTATTTAAAGTGACTGTGAAAAATTAAATTGAATTTTACATAATTTAAGCAAAAAACTTTTTCCATTATTTACTCAAGCCATCCGAGATCCATAAGATCATCATCTTTCATACAAACACAATTTGAGTTATTTTAGTACATTTCCTGGCTCGTCCAAGCTTTATAAATGGTAGAAATCAGGGTCAACGACTTTCAAGGTCAAATAAGTGCATTCATCCTCCACAGAAGTAATCCACATGGTTTCAAGGGGTTAATAAAGGCCTTTTGAGGGTAATCCATGTGCTTTTTGTAAAAATAATATCTATAATTAAAACTATATAAACTATAATAACAAGTTTACAGTATTGGCCAGTGCGCATTATGTGTAGCAAAAGATGCTTAAGATCTGGTAAGAATCTCTAATTTTTAAGCAACGGGAACGATACCGTTTTAACCCAAAGAAGCATGTAAAACAGGAACCTTTAAAATCCAAACTTAATTTGGCACTGACTCATTCAGCATCCAGGACTGATTTAAAAGCATCACCTTCATTGATATATAAGAGTAATGAGTAAGTGAATGATGGACGTACCCCTGAAATAGGAAGAGGTTGAAGTAATTGTAGTTCTTAGTAAGAAAGTTGCCAAGAACACGGTTTGGGTAGCCACATTTGATCTGATACGCTGAGAGACCAAAATAGATGCACTTTACAAAGTACCACAGCTGAGCAACTCGATTCCTGCTGAATCTCCTGCAATAGAAAATCCCATAGTAAAAACGTTAGGCTTGTTTGATGTGATCTGTAGCACAGCGTTGTGTTATATATCATTCCCACAGCTTCAGTTGACTACATAGGGAAGATCTCTGTTATGTTAACAAACCCTGGGTGCCTAATAGGAGGAAATGAGAAACTGCACACCCATGTGAACTTACCGAGATATTCTGAAACTCCTCACCTTTCTGTGACACCAGGCAGTATGAAGAACATCCAGAAGTGGATCCCAAAAACCAGCACCACCTGGAAAACGCACTTTCCAAGAAGAGTTTTCCTCAGATAGAGAGCGCGATCCACGATCATGGTGCTGAACTGAATCAGTAACATGACGAGGAACGCTTCAGGAACCTGATCCTCAGACAATGACTCCGTTATATCAGCCGCCGCACTGTGCTTCTGTAACAACCAATACACTCAGTAATACAATCACTGGATTTCTGGATGGAGATTTTCATATAATTAACACAACTGGAAGGACATCAGGGTGCGTAATTAATTTTCATAGAGTCAAAGTATGAGAAAAGCAATGTGGGATTGATAGAGCAGTCGTGACTTACTCCAAATGCCCAGTATCCAAATATAATGATGATGAAGTTCACCACGTCTACCAGAAACATCAGCGCATACACATCACACACAGGACTGTACTCAGGGTGAATGATGTCATAGAAGAATTGTCTTATGGGTAAGTATACATGTAGACCACTGAAAGGAAAAGAGAAGCAGGAGGATGCTTGTTTTACATCACAGCATTTCACAGCATCATTCACAGAAACTTTGTGTAGTGTGTACAGAACCAAACTGAAGTATTTAAACGTGCATCATGAAAGCAGAGTATATTTTTATTTGTATGTATTTATATTTATTTGTATGACGTTGTTCATTTCTCACAGCTCTATGATTGCAGCTTTGGCCTCCAACATTCGGTTGTTCATGTATTGTTTCATTCGATCCTTTCTGCTTAGCCTCACTTTCACCCGCTGCTTTTTCTTTGAACTTCGTTTCTTGTGTTGTTTCCCATCTGCCGAAACATTTTTAATCATGTTAGCAACAGATATATACAGCTGTTCCTTAAAAGAATGTAGGCTAAAGTTGCATCTGGTGTCATTAGAAGGACAGAAATGACACTCAGCATTTTTAAAGTGCAGTTTTGAAAATGTCATATTGTATTTATGTTTGGTATCTCACCGCCTCTCTCAACGCTTTCTCCTTTCTGCTTTTGAAAGAAAGATGTGTATGAGGTCTGCAGAGGAAGGAAAGGCAGTTTTCTCGTTTTTTCTTCTTGTCGTTTCGATGCTCCGGTCATCTTGTTCTTTTCGGTTTTCTTCTTCAGCTTCTTAAAGAAGTCTGGCATCTCCACCTCTTTGTTGTCCCAAAGGCCGTGACACTAAAGGTACAAAATGCACGAACACCTCATCTCATGAACTCTTTTAACAATTATCTCTCACTCTCTCTTAACAATCAAGTCTCTTAGTGGATTAGTTTATGTGTTCCTAAGCTCACATCAGTGACTTTTTTCTGATAAAACACAACTATTGATTATTGGATGAATACCTTGATATAACAAACTGGAATATAACTCCATCTTGAGGGTTGCACTTTCATGCTGCATAAAACCTTAAGTGTAATGTTGGATAATAGTCTGGGCAATTCCATGCAGTGTCAATCTTATCATAAAAAAAGTTTTAACCATACTGATATCTCAGATGTGTTGGGGAAAGTTACTTTTAAAAGTAATGCATTACAATATTAAGAATACTCCCCAAAAATGTAACTAATTGCGTTACTTACTTTTCATGGAAATTAATGCTTACGTTGCTTTTAAGTAACTTTTAAGTACTTGGCTGAGGCTTGATCTTTTTCAGGCTTTGGGGTGTTGTTTATGATCGCAAAAATGTCAATCTCTGGTTTGCCATCTCCGTTTCTGACATAACTGTTCCTGCTCAGGTGCACAGAGTGCGTAATTGTACATTAATACAGTATGTTCAGTTTTATTCAGTACATTATTTTATTTTTAAATTGAATTAATTAAACTGAAAAGTAACTCGCATTATTTTTTTTAAAAAAGTAACTCAAATATTAATGTGTACATAGTGCTGGGCGATAATTCGATAACGATAATTTTACCTGTATAAACTTTTTCGATAAACCGATCAGGACAGTTCGATAAGTGATCGATAATGTTTAAGCACTGTGCGTAATGTTGCGCGAACACTTCCGGATGCGGCACGCGCTCTTGGTTTACAATCACAGTGTCAGTTAGACTTGAAGGAGTGGAAGATGAGGCAAGTTATTCATTTATTAGTAGAGACCTATGATTTTCGCGATGCGGATAACGTGGACGGAATCACGGAATCCAAATGCGCGGAAACTTTTTCTTTTGTGTAATGTTGAACGCGCAAACAGGGTTCGTCAAACACAGCAGACACAATAGGTGCAGTATACTGTACTTTCATTCAGCGTCCGCCTTGCGCACACACACGTCCGCACAGCTTTAAAAGTATATTTACAGGACATTCACAAATTCAGGAAACTGAGGAAAAGCAGCAGATCCACCACTGCAGTGAATATAGTGTTTGGGTATGTGCGCTCCCACAGCAACGTGACACTCTTGACATCCATTTATCAGCGTGTATAGCTCGTATATGTATAACACACGCGTGATCACTGAACTGAGTTTTCTTTCTTGTTTAAGTGAACATAAACAGCTGTTACTCAGTATATTGAAACTTAAAGCAGTCTGTCTTGGTTCTTAAAGTGACAGTAGTCTGCTGCTTTTGTGTCCGAAATGTGTTGATTTCATAACAAATAGATTACATTAAATACAGATGCATTAAAACAAGATTTTAGTATTTGTATTTGTCATGTTCTGAATAAAAAGTAGTTTAAAACCATTATTAACTGTCTGGTTTTTACAATTTTCATTCAGGAGCAAAAATCTGCCTTTAAATTTGACAGGAGTAAAGATTTGTTATTTATCATGATAATTATAGATATCGACTGATATGGAAAACATTTTCTCGATAATTTTTTGAGTCATATCGCCCAGCCCTATGTGTACATTTATAAAGTAATGCGTTACTTTACTCGTTACTTCAGGAAAGTAATATTACGTAATGCGTTACCCCCAACCCTGTGTTTTAATACCCATGCAAAGTCTCAAAAAAGGTTTTTTATTATTTTCCAAGGTCAAGTAAGTGAAAATGTAATTGTCACGTACATAACGATGATTCTTCCTCATAAATGTGCACACACAAAAAAAAAAAAAAAAATTTCCAATGTTTGTTGTATTTCCTGCTGTCTCCTGATATATCTTCTTGTCTCACAATTTTATGCATTTGTGTATGGGGGGAATGTGATTGGTCGAGCCTGGTCTACTAAATGGCGTACAAGTATTGGACTTGTTATCACAAACGAGCTCTCTCTCTCTCTTTATATTTCAAATAGAATCCTATTACGCTGCTTATAAAGGCTGTCTGAATGAATGTTTCCTGGAGCTGCCTTCTTGCCTCTGAAGTCATTGCCTCATGAGGCAGTGAGGCAACAAGTCAGCTGTCTAAGCTTTCGGATGCAGCCGTTTTTTTGTTTACTTTTTTCTTTTTGTTTCTTTTTCTCACTGTGTAGCTCTGGTCTTTAAAAGTAAGAAGGTCCCTGGTTCGAGCTGGTTCAGGAGGTCCTTAAATAGCAATCTGTCCATTGGCTGCCGTGATTTTATAATTGATTCAGAGCATTTCCATCCCTCATTTCAGTGAACAGCTCATACAGCTTGTGAACGCATGCTTGTGGTTGAATTATAATGTATGACCTTAGAGTTACTGAAACAAATAGGTTTGATGTGAGGTAGTGTCATTTGAGTGTTGTTGTTGTTGCTCATCACCTTCAGGATGGAGCGATGGAAGAACAGAGCGATGAGCTGGATAAGATCCAGCAGGACGTATCCATCTTTCTTCTCAATCCCAACGATGTTGGGCAATGCAAATGCTCGCTCCACATTTATCCCACGATACGCTGATGTAGTCCACGGAAAAAAGCCAAACTGAAAAAAATACTTCACTACAACTGTGAGCTGATTAAAAAGAAAGAGTAAAGAAGAACAGATGTAAGTATGATAAAACACTGCACATCTATAGTTTAACAGAGTTACAAAATTTAATTTAAAGCAAATTTTATGACATGATAAAAATGCACATTTTACAAATAAGTTTCAACAGTGAAAAGTCACACCAGTGTTCATTAATATAATTTTTAACTCGTGATTAGATGACTGATACAGTATTAGGTAGATAATCCAGGTTCATGATTGAATATCATCTTCATCATCAGCAGTAGCAGCTGTGTAAATCACACCTGAGTGTAGATAATAGCGGTCATCCAGAAGCGTTTGGTTGGTCGGGGCACCGACAGCATTGCCCACAGAAAGATGAGGACGGGCAGAAAAATTGAGAGCAGAGAGGCAGACACCATGTGATTTATGATGATGACAAAATAACAGAACATCTCTGACTGAGACTCCATTGTGTGGTAAAGAGCGAAGATGAGACGCACGCTGCACGGCAAAGAAGCGTAAAACCCCTCCGACGCCTCGATCTCTGGAATATCAAATATCCTGAAGGAGAAGAAAAAAAAAGATGAATTTCAAACTTGACATCTTAAAACTATTGTGTGCTTGTTTAGTCTTTGTGAAATAATGATGATGTTTTTTTGTGTTTCACTTGTTAAGCAGCAGTTCGCTGGCAGTTAGTTCTCTGGTCTCCTGACTGAGTGCTCGAGACTCCTCATGAAGATGATCCTCTTCTTCACTTTTCCATTCCAGTATCGTCCTGTTGTCATCCATCTGCTCTTCGGTGCCATCAGGATCTCTGTGTTGAATGGACAGCAGAAATCATTTGAAAGTCATTGTACAATGAGTTACATCTATGAGAAACTATATAATTGTGTTAAGTGGTGATAAAGAGAAAGACTGACTCTGACATGACATCACTATTCTCAAGAGTCTGATGTAGATCTTCAGATATGTGAAGGTTTGGGAAGAGCTGGACTGAATCTGTGTCGTTCACATCATCTACAGGTGATTCATGGGTTATTAGAGGAGTCTCATCGGTTTGACAGCTAAAAATACACAAACACACGCAAAGAAGAAAGCATGATATTCAATCACATCAGCATTCATACAGGCAGAAAACATAAGGCTGCTGTATCAAGTCTGTGATGATCAGGGTTTAATAAACTGACTGTAAAACTTTAGTAAATGAGTGTTATACGTCTCCGCCGGTCCTGCACAACAAGACACTCACGGTTTTAAGGAGACAAAGATTTTGCACGTAAGCCGATGATGAGATAAGAAATGGAAACACAGAAAACGCTTAGGTTACTCACGTAACCCCGGTTCCCTGAAATAACGGGAGCGAGCATTGTGTCAGTTGCTGACATTATGGGGGAAACTCCTGTTTACTCCGCTATTGAAGCCTATTGGTTAACGTCTGTAGAAAATACAGACCAATGGCGTTTGGGCCCACGCCCTTATATAAGTCCGGGATCAAGCGCCAAAAGCTCACTATTATTCGACTAAAGCGCGCAGCCGAATAACACTGACTGCGTAGGAGTTTGTAGCACGGCCAGCTACGCAATGCTCGTTCCCGTTATTTCAGGAAACCAGGGTTACGTGAGTAACCTAAGCGTTCCCTTTCAATACGGTTCACTTCGCATTGCGTCAGTTGCTGACGCTATGGGGTAACGTAATCCCATCCCGCCGTGCATACATAACGGACTGAGGTGCCCTTACCGGAGAGACACTGAACGTGGCCCTATACTTAGAACTGGGACAGATCCCAAGATGGGACTGTGTTAGGTCGCGGTGGGTTTAGTCTGCGAGCGCCTCTGAGGAATTTAATGATAAGATCATGTTTTCCCACCGTGTGACCAGTGATAAGGGCGTTATTCGCTGTTATCGCCGCCACATATACTTTAAGCGTCGAAGGCACGCAACCGCTGTCCAACATTTCCTGTAGAAAGAAGAGAATATGCTCCACTTCACAGGTGTTTGGGTTTAAGTTTTTCGTTGTGCACCAGTCAGAGAAAATAGACCACTTTTGAGCATAAAGGCGCCTGGTAAATGGGGCCCTAGCTTCCGTTAGAGTTTTAACACTTGTCCTGAAAGACAAAACGTGTAGATTCCATAGCTCCGGCTGTGTATGCCATATCGTCCCTCTCGCCTGAGAGAGGATGTCTTTCCTCAGCGGTATTGGCCATGGTGCTGATGTTTTCAGCTGCCATAGGTCGGGAGCCACGGTTGATTGTGCCAAAACGCCGCGAAACCGGGGTGGTCTCCGAGCGAATTGAAGTGAATAACCCCGACATGGGCGAGTCAAGTAGGGCAACCCGATCCGTGTCTTTGATTTCTGTCAGGTTCAGCCACAGATGTCTCTCCAGAACAACCAGGCTAGCCATGGCTCTCCCCACAGCCTGAGTGGCGACTTTAGGAGCAGGTCCTTAAAGGATGACGGGTCAGGGCCTGTCTCATCCATGTCACGGTGGAGCTTCGCCTGGTAAACTTGCAGCACTGCCATCGTGTGGAGAGCAGATGCAGCGTGGCCATTGGCAGCGTATGATTTAGACGCCAAGGTTGAGGTTAGACGGCAGGGCTTCGAAATGTGGTTCATCTTTGCTCTCCAACCACCTGCCGAGGACAGGCAGAGGTTGGCAGCGGCAGACTTCGAGCGGCGGCAGCTTGGTGTAGCCGTGTTCGTCAGCGGCGTCCACTACGGAGAGGACATGGGAGACGGCGCTCTGATCTCGGGTGGAGTGAGGGGCGTGCCAGGACTTTGTGAGCTCCTGGTGAACCTCCGGGAAGAACGGCGCCTGCCGCTGGTGGGATGGTTGACGACGCCCGGGCTGCAGGAACCACTCATCCAGACGGCTGAGTTGAGGCTCTGACGGCCTCGACCACTGAATATTGAGCTCCGCTGTTGCTTGAGACTGGATGCGGATGAGCTCTGAGTCGTGTTGACACGACTTGGTGGGTTCTTCAGCAGCGGCGGCGTGGGTGTCGTCATCCGAAGCCGCCCAATCCTCTAACTCCTCAGAGGATGACATCATCTCAACAGTATCAACGGACCCAAAAGAAACCATGCCGCTAGCACTCGGCAGGGGGCGTTGGTCCTCATGAACGAAGGTGACAGGTCAACGGCAGGGAGACGGAGCACACGGGGGATGAGCCGGCGTGGACTCTGTCTCAGGGCGCCTCTCGACTTCACGGCTCCACTGCTGTTTAGGCGGGAGAGCACGGGAAGCCTTCCTCTTGAAAGTATCGAGGCGGGAGCGCAGCACTGCGATGGGAAGCAGCTTGCAGTGGGAGCAACCCGCCTCGGTGAGCACGGCCTCGGCGTGGGCAGGACCCAGACAGAGGACGCACTCGTTGTGGAGATCTTCCACAGGCAAATGGGCTTGGCATGAGCCACAGTGCCGATGCGCTATTATCTCAACGCGCTTCTTCGCTCTTTTAGACGGAAATTTGCTCTTTTGTACTCAACCAAAAAGCGGCAGGGGAACACGCTGGGTGTAGTAGTCCACTGCAGTGCTCTGATCAACGGCAAGTAAGGGCTTCTTCTTTGGAGCAGCGAGAAGGTTCGCTAGTGAGCTTTTGGCGCTTGATCCTGAACTTATATAAGGGCGTGGGCTACGCCCCGTGCGGGCTCAAACGCCATTGGTCTGTAAGACGTTAACCAATAGGCTTTAATCGCTGAGTAACAGGAGTTTCCCTCATAGCGTCAGCAACTGACGCAAACGAAGTGAACCGTATTGAAAGGGAACCATTTCAACTTATCTGTCTTACAGAAGTTTTAAAAAACAGTTGCTGTTGCTTAACTATGTTTAGACCCTGATTGCTTATTGTTTTGGTGCCGGTGTGTTTGAGTTTAACAGCAATTCAGATTTAGGAGGTATTGGTTCAGTTTATTAGCTCTGTACATTGCGCCTGTTCATATATTTTATTCTTATTTATAAAGCACATTTAAAACAGTCCCAGGTGTTATGATCCTGCCAGTCTGTCATAGTTATTCATAGTTGTTCATAGTCATGTGGCACGATCGTGGCGGTACCCATGTTTTGTGTGGCGGCACATGGTCTTTTGTTTGGGTAGCGTTCTGCCGTGTCTTGTCTTTGCCCCCAGCCTCTTGTCTCCTTGTTAACTCCCCTCACTTGACCTTCCCTCGTTGTTTAGTTTTCCCTATTTAAGGCCCCATTGTGTTCTTTCCTGTGTTGAATTGTTTTGTATGTCCTGAGCCGTCATTGTGTGCTTCGTGTTAAAACACTGTCTGTATATCAAACAACTGAGTGAGTCACCGTATATTGTCTTGTTAACATCTCGCCATTGTAACCCGTTTATGTATGTCTTTGCCCCCTCGTAGGCTTTTTGTTGTGATTAAACCCTTTTTTGAGTTCACCAAAACTTTTGTACTTGGGTCCCGTTTTTCGTAAATCACAACAAAGCTACAATGTCAAATGAGATTTAAAAAAACGCTAAAGAGGGAGCAGCTCTAAGTAAAACAGGCAGGCTTTATAAATCTCATTTCTAAATATCACGGGGCTGTTAAATGCCGCATTATCACCTTGAGTATGCATTATTATTGAAAAACTCAACAGCTTTGCATACATGTATGATATGTTTGTAATTTACCTGGAAATACTGCTGGCAAATGAATAGACACTGTTGAGTTTGGCGTAGCTGCAAGGAGATCCGCTTACAGCCACAGGAGATGAGGAAGTCGTTTTCTGTATGTCCTCTCTGGACATGTCTTCTGTGTTTTGTCTGGACAGCCAGTTTTTGTAGAACTGATGAATACTGTCATGGGTCACATTCTTACCCTATCCAAGACAGGTTTATAGAGAAGTATTGAAGTAGGTTAACTTCATCTCAGAATTTAAGTCCATTCTTTGTTGAGTATAGTCTCATTAGTGTCTTTAAAAGTTAACATTTAGTCAGAAGTCAGGTTGGCTTCTCCAAATAAAATTTTATCATTTTAATGGCAAACTTCTGCTTCTCAGGTTCTCTCTAAATTTATGCAAGATTATTTCTTAAGTATTATTTAACATGTGGTGCTTTTGATATCTTTTTGGCCTAATAATATGCAAGCTGTTTAGCAGTATAGTGTCCTGATGTGGCATCAGCTATCTTGGCATGCAAATAAGTGCAAATGACTTGGGTTAAATCCAGACTCTAATTTTCTATCCATGAAAGCAGGACTATGAGACATTACCAGTGTTTTCTCCACCATTGCAACGTCCAAACCACTCACATGATTTTTCTTTATGCAAAAGGAAAGAAAAGTAAACGACAACTGACAGAACATGAGCGTTACCTTCTTCTGTTGTTTGCTCAGTAGAGCTTTCTCAAAGTGAAGCACATTCGAGATGTCCAGACTGTCTTTACACAGTGACTTCAGGCCTGATATGATATCCTCCACCAGAGAAAGCAGGAAAACCCATAGAAACTTGAAAGTATCAAGTATCCGCTTCAATATGTGGTCTAGACGAGACAAGGAGAATGAAATAATAATTGAATAATTGAAGTTGTTCCATTCTCTCTGAAAGTCATTCATCTGGCGATTAAGGCCACAGCTGTGAATACTGTACTGTAATATTACATAATCATCTTCCCGTTCCCTTCTACAATTCAAATGTACCACCTAAATTACAGAGACTTGAGGTATTTAAGTAAATTTAATTTTATTGTTTGCTCTCATAGATATTTCCCTTTGCGACGGTGAAAATAAAGATGGGCCAAGTTGTGGAGTGATTTAACTTAAACTGCAACAAAAGTCACTGTTTATTTACTTCCATCATTGTTGGCTTTCTCAAATCATACACAACAAAACTGACGCGGAACCTACGCCATAGGACCTACGCACAACTATAAGGAGCCCATTACAGTGCATTATTGTGATTTTTTTTTTTTTTATCAGTTTGTGTGTTTGAACCCATGACTGCTTGCGCTGCTAATGCAATGCTTTACCGCTGAGCTATACGGGAGCACGTGTTAAGACAAATGTGAAGTTGCATTGCATATGTGTCTGCTAAATAAATAAGCAGAGGTGGAAAGTAACGAATTACATTTACTCACGTTACTGTAATTGAGTAGTTTTTTTGTGTACTTTTACTTTTTTGAGTAGTTTTTAAAATCTGTACTTTTACTTTTACTTAAGTATGTATTTAAAGACATTAGACATGAGAGAGAGAGAGAGAGAGAGAGAGAGAGAGAGAGAGAGAGAGAGAGAGAGAGAGAGAGAGAGAAGAGAGAGAGAGAGAGAGAGAGAGAGAGAGAGAGAGAGAGAGAGAGAGAGAGAGAGAGAGAGAGAGAGAGAGAGAGAGAGAGAGAGAGAGAGAGAGAGAGAGAAGAGAGAAAGAGAGAGAGAGAGAGAGGAGAGAGAGAGAGAGAGAGAGAGAGAGAGAGAGAGAGAGAGAGAGAGAGAGAGAGAGAGAGAGAGAGAGAGAGAGAATAAAGATCTGACATCAGGTACCCAGGTCAGGGAAGCTAGAAGACAATAAACGTGTCAAAGTATATAGCCATGGTACTCATCTCATTATATTATATCTCATTACATCTCATTTAAACTATAGTTTAATAAATTAATGTATGTTACCAGCAATACATCATTTACAACCTTACTATAGATGGTTTCATCGGACGCACGTGATACACGTCTGGATCCGAACCTTACTTCCGGTTTCGTTTTTTTAATGGTCTTACTGGTTGCTAAACTGATCTCTTGAACAAATGCCTCCTCGAAAATAACAAATGTTTTGGTTTCCTAGGTAATCTATGTGTTGTTTTGTTTGCTTGTTATACAAATAAACTATGTTTAAAGAATTTGTTGTTATTTGTTATTAGCGGATTTTACCGGAAGTTACATGCGGACCGCGACAGCCGCTTGTTTATGTTGTTACCGCTGAAACGGTCTATAGTGATTGTATTTACCAGCTGCTGACCACCTTCAAAAGTGCATAACTCAAATGTTAAACCATTAAACAATTCCATAAATGTTTCTTAGTTTAAAAAAGCTTTTTATTTTATTAACTTTTTGTTATTGCACTTTAATTATAAAGATGTTCCTACAATTAAAAACAACTAGTTTGAGATTTATATTCCCTTGTCGTTTTTGAACTATACTAGAATCCTCACCTCTCCCCGCTTAAAAAAAGTAACTTTTACTAAAATTTAAAAACTAGTAAATTTAAAATGACTTACTTTTTACTTTTACTTGAGTAAATTTTTAGACCAGTAACTTTACTTTTACTTAAGTAAAATATTATAAAAGTAACTTTACTTTTACTTGAGTACAATATTTTATTACTTTTTCCACCTCTGTAAGTAAGTGTATGTGTAATGTAAACAAATTAGATGCATTTAAAAGATAATAAACCCTCAGAAAGTTTTCTTTTAAGTATTGATGACATTTTATTGAATTTACCTTTTGTGTTCTGCAGAAGTTACATTTAAAAGATTGAAAGATTGTTTCTAAGATGGCAAGGACTTAAGTGTATTCATATTGCACATAAATATGAAGAGCTCAGATGCAAAAGCCGATAAACGCCATCTCTGTCAAAATGAGATAATGATTGTAACCAAATGCTCGCTGACACGTACTGTACTATACGTTCATTAAATACTTACAAATCTGCTTAATCCCACCCTCAGGCTATTCAGAAATACCGGTTTCCTTTCAGTCGGTCACTTTGATGTTAGGTCAATGACCAGCAAATTGGGAACTCACTGGAGAGATAAATCTGCTTCAAGTGTAACTAGAAAAAGCCAATGAATATAGGCATGCAGCATTTGCATCTGCCAGCCACGCCCCACAGGAGGAATATATATATAGGCGGCAGGTGCACTGCATATTCATCTTTTTCGCTTGGGAGCCAAGCGATTGTCTGTTCTGCTCCAGCTATAGTTACCATGGTTTAACTATAGTTTTTGAAAAGTACTGTATGGTTTTCAGGGGCGCTGCTAAGGATTTTGGGCCCCATGAAAAGAATCTTGACAGGGCCCCCAACACAGCTGAGACTTTTTTTATTTTAATTTACATAAAATCAAGTGCTTTTATGGTATTTTGACTACCAATGGGGTAAGAAAATTTTACTTGAATTAAGTTTTTAAGAAAAAAGAAATCCTATTTCACAATTTTTTTCTCACCCCATTGGCAGATCATTTTGCTTGTTTTAAGGACAATTTCACTTAAATTGTATATTAATTTGTCTTAAAACTAGACTTATTTTATTAGATCATTTTGCTCATCAAGAAAAAGCATCTTAATTTAAGAATTTTTCATGGGGAGAAAATTGAGTTCCCTTATCATGCACTTTTAACACTAGAACGGCCACCAGCAGTCATTTTAACCACAACATTTAAACTTATGCATTGGAAAAAATGATTTTCAAGAAAAAAAATTCTTAGTATTTTTTTCTTGTTTTCAGTAAAAATATCTACAAATTCTTAAATTAACATGCTTTTTCTTGATGAGCAAAACGACCCAAGAAAAAAAGTCTAGTTTTTAGACAAAAAATATTAGATTTAAGTGATTTTGTGCATAAAACAAGCAAAAAAAAAATCTGCCAATGGGGTAAGCAAATTTTTCTTACATTTTTCTTGAATTTAGGGTTTAAGAAAATTGTTCCAAGATTTTTTTTAGGCATTTTCAATTCCTTGTCAGTCAAGTTGATATTCTGCTGGCGCTATAAGTGAAGTCAAACTGTGTTGCCTGGATTATACAATTTGGGCGGACTGACCATTATATGATAATTGAGTGGGGGAAAGGGGCCCACGGACGTTTGTGTTTCCTAAACAAATACATTTTTTTGATACCAGGAAACAGCATATAGAATAATTTAAAGTTAATAATTTTTACTATTAAATATTTTTAGCACCACAATTTTGGGGGCTTCTCTGGGCCCCCTCTTACTCGTGGGCCCCGAGAATCGTCATTGTTTACCCCCCCTTTACAGCGCCCCTGATGGTTTTCAAAACCATGGTTATTTTGTGGTAACTATGGTTTTACTATGTTCGTGTTGTGATTAATTTTTGTGTAAAATGTGTAATGTTTACAATGTTAACTGATCCAATGCCAAACCTTCCTTCACATAGCAGTGATCCATGATCGCCCGTCATTTTTATGAATAAAAAACATTTGTTATTTTCAACGAGGTATTTGTTCCAGAGTTCAGTTTAGCCACAAGTCACCACTCTGTCCAGACGCGTTACCCGAAAATACGTATGCGTCTGATGAAAGCATCTATATAATTTATAAGTAGGATGATTGGTTGGAATCTTCAGTGTTCTGTGTATTATCCACTTATTTTAGATCTTACTGAACATGTGTGTCATACCTCTTTCTTCCTCATCCTGAACACTGAGCGCCTCCTGTTCTTCCTCATGACTGACCTCCTCCTGTTCCTCCTCCTCGTCAGAATCCTCTTTCTCACAGCCTACAGTATCAGAAATAAACACTTCTCTTACAACAGAGGAACTCTATCCAATGGTTCAGTATTTACTTTGTACAGATGCTTTGAGTTGTTGTAATGTTCTGCTAAGAAAAAATGAGACGGTGTTAAATGTCTTTATAGATTATATACATTTAAATTTAAAGATGATAAATATTTTAAAGATGCCACATTCTGTGAATAAGGAAAAATGCAACGCTCAGTGACAGAAGTCCCACCTTCAATTAAAAAAAGCCATCATGGACTCACTGCAGTGACTTGGAGAAGTGTTGTTGTTTAAATATAATGATGGTACAGTGATGTCAAGTTTAATTAGTTAGGGGTTAATATGTGGATTTATGGTGATGATAACTAGTAATTGCTTTTCCCCTATTCCATTTGCTAGAAATTAATCGTGTATCTGGCTGGAGGCTTTGTAAACATAGCTACCAAGTGCTTTAGTATAAGTCAAGCTACGTGAGCAACAGTCCAGAGATTTCCTGAGACTGAACTGGATGGCACAATAAGGTTCAGAGTAAATGTTTTGGATATTGTACCCTTCTGTCTGTGTAATTTTCTTTTGACATCGAGTTGCGTCTCTTGTTTTTGCTCTTGACGCTGATGATCTCTGAGGGCGGCTTTGGATCCGGCCACCCAGGCTTCATACGCCAACTGTTGAGGTCAAAAACAAATGGCAAGGAGTAACTTTGATTTGCTCTGACTCACAGTACTTCAGGCACTGAGTTATCTATCACATAAATGCATTTACTATAAACTAATGGCTCAGCCTCTGGGATTATTTCAGAATAAAGTTGAAAAAAATATCTGCTTTGTTCCAAGGTGGCATGTGCATGAAAACAGCAGGTTCTTTTATTTATGTAGCCCTTTTTATGCAGGAAGAGAAAGCAATCTCTTCTACCAGCACATCCTGGCCAATGTAACTGTCACAAATCATGACAGGAAAGTTACACCAAAATCATATTTTTCTATTTCTATCATCCTTAGTAGGAAGCCCAGACACTGAAGGTGAATAACTTATTGTATCTGTTGATTTTTTACTCATTGTTAGATATGGGGGTCTATGACAACCAGTGGTGGCCGGTGACTTATTTTTTCGAGGGCGCTCGATGTGAGGTTTGTCACAAAATGTATGTAGCCCTTTATGTGTGTGGTTCCTTTTTTCGAAATAAGTGTCTTGCACTTCGAGAGATCCTATGTGCATCACATGTCTTGTCAAAATAAGTGCTTGCTGCAGATGTGTCTAAAGGGTTTATGATAAAAGAGACGCTTGCGTTTTCCAGATACTCAAATAATCTCATGCATAATCAGAGTTTACTGTTAAGGGAGTGTCTTGCATGTATTTTGTGAACGTGAGCGTCTCTTTTATCATAAACAGTTTTGACGCCTGTGCAGCAGGCACTTAATTTAACAAAAACACGTGATGCACATGGTTCACATGACACAACAAACACATATTTTGAAAACGCAGGCAACACACATGACACTCCAAACACTTATTTTGAATTAGCGCCCCTCAGATGAGCAGTCACGAGCCGGCACTGATGACAACCCTGCAAACCATACATCTGAAAGTAGAGGTGTTTCTGAATTGGAATCTGACCAATTTATCCAAAAATGTATTTACTTTTAACTTTTCCAATGGTAATTTTTTACCAAACACTTAACTCCGTTATGATGTCAACCCAAAGTTAGTATACCAAGTGACCTTTGATAGTGCAAAGTTTGGCTAAGAAAGAGGTCATATGCCGAAATTACACTTAGTATCACCTCAATAAGGACACATGCCAAATTTGAGTACAGGCCCAGGTCAAGAGATTAATAAAAATGGTCAAACATTATAAAACCTTGGAGTCCAGAGTTTCTATGTGTTATGCCAAATCCAGTTTTGCTGGGATCTGACCAACAGCGTCTCTGACATTTGAATTATTTTGTTAATTGGCACTTATTAGGCCATCCCATAAACTGCATTAGCAGGTTAGTTAGCTTAGCATAATCTGTTAACATGCTAACTAGTCTTTATCTGCGTTTATCTCTCCTCAGCAGAAGAACATGTCTGTCTTGTATGTTCTTTAGCTTAAAAGATTTTAGAATAAATCCTGCTTGTTGTAATTTACCAAACATATCTGCTGTATCTGACATAACATGGTTTTAAAATTTGCCTGTATAGATTTATTTGAACTTTTGGAAAACCTCACTCTTAACTCATTCTTAAGTTTGATTTTTGTATTTGTTTTGTTCTCTTTAAACCTGAAAAGCAGTTTTCTTTTTTGGTGTAATGTCTTCATGTGTTTGGTCCGGCTTGTCCTCCTCCTCCTCCTCACTATCAGATTGGAAGAGATGATAGCCACAGTCCTCATCTAATCATAGAAACAGACATACAGTACATACATCATTAACTCTTCACATTTTGATGTGTACATCCAGTTATTTTCATTTAGCTGCTTGTATTGTGTTATGCAGAAGCTGAATCTCTGGTAGGATTGTTTACAGAATCCTATAGCTGCTAAATGCCTTTAAATGTAAAGACACGACTGTCAGACTATATGATAATCACTCACTATCTGTTACTGTTTACACCTAAGATCCTAAGATCAGTCTGAAAAGAGAGAAAAAAAACGAACTCCCAGCATGTACAATCAAACATCAACAGATGATCCAGAATGCAGCAGTAAGAGTGGTCTTCAATGAGCCAAAGAGGGTACACGTCTCTTTGTATGTATTTTTCTAATGTATTTTTATATCTTTATCTTTTTCTGTTCTAAAAAAATAAACCTTGGCTATGTTTACTGTGTTAGACTTAATACTGGTTTTAGTGCACTTATGTATTGCTGTTTTTTGTTGTTCTTATTTCTGCTATTGTTACTTCGTTTGTAAGTCGCTTTGAAAAAGTGTCTGCTACTGTAAATGTAAGATGAAGAACTGAAACTATAGATTGATCTGTGATCTGTTGTTGATCTGGCCATGTGTACAGCTCTCAGTTTGTGTCTTAGGTGTCGCACACAACAGAATTGATCATTGTCTCTTTCAATTAAAGATTCATACATACAGATACATACAGACATCAGCATGTCAACACAACTAAATGTGTGATATGAATGTGTTCAAAGTACCGTTTTGCTTTGGCTGATGTGAAGACTCATCAAAGGAATTCTTCTGTTTAGACCTGATTTTTTCCATTCTGTAGGGCAAAAATACAACTAGATTAAGACAATCAGGGATTATTATCGCATCTTATTAATTACTGTAACACACTTACTGTTTCTTTAGTATCTCTACAGACTTTTTCTCCATCTCTAACCTGGCTGCCACTCGTTTCTTTACTTTGGCTTCAAAAAGCTCTGCTCCTCTTAAAACAAAAACATAAAAATTACTGTAGATTTGTTGGCAGTTTCAGATAAAGAATGGATTTTAGTTGAAGTTAACCTCTGGAGCATTGAACCAGCCATCTTAATTATTTCATTTATCCTCTTTTATCATCCATACCACAGTAATACTACTACATGTTTCCTGGCCCTCAAGCTCTCGCTTGTGCCTTCTTAAGAACAATCCCACTATTCATCTTACAATTAAATTTCCCAGGATATTTATAAGACTGATATTTAAGATCCCTGTTTTAGTTGAATTATTCTGTCACTTAAACATAATCATTTATTAACTCAAACTGAATTGTATGATAAGTACTAGAAAAATGAAAAAACAACAAGAAATAATCCTAATAGAACTGGCAGTTGTTTCTAGATGACTGTAAATGCTATATATCTAACATAAAAACTAAATCATAATCTACTCTTATATGTTTCTATGTGCAAATTGTAAGGGATAGATTGATACCTGTCTGCTAATAATCACATTTCAAATATCTAACCTATGGGTCCCATGAATATCGAAGGAATAGGAACAATATCCTGCTGAAAAAAACAGCAAAACCAGCACCAAACCAGCATTAGCACCAGCTAAACCAGCACCAAAATTAGCACCAGCATCCCATGCTGGTCATCCCATCAAGACCAGCATATGTTGTGTTTTGGTGCTGGTATGCTGGTGACCACCAGCTAAACCAGCATAGACCAGCATAATTCCCATGCGACAGAATGTTGAAATGACAAACGTTTGTTTTAGTTTGAATATAAACACACATTGTTAGACAGGAAGGGGCCACAATCTGCTTTTTATTTTTAAATGTAATATTCTTCCAAATGTATGCACATGCACAGATATATAATAGAATAATGAAGTGATTTTCATAATATATTTAACAAGTGTTTAAAAATTAAGTCAAAGATGTTGGTTTTGCTGGTTGTTTGATGAATAACAGCTGCAAATTAGCATTAAGCAGTCTCGTCACAGGAAAATAACCGAACAGTGTCCCAATGTGAAGTGAGCTTACCAGTGCCCAAACCTATGCACATGATATACTGACATATGACTTTTGAGACACAGCCAAGGACAGAAAGAAAAAAACTGAATGGGGGGTTAAGCAGAACTGATGGGTAAAATGTGTAAAAACAGTCAGAAGACCTGTATAAATAATAATAAATGCTTTCTGACCTGGAGGCAAGAATCTTCGAGGTCTGAAGGTCGGACACAACATAGAGAAAGTAATAGCTGAGAAAGACTCTCCTCTGAATCAGCAACACAGTAAAACAGATGGCATCCCAAATAATTCCTGCTTCACCCTCCGGAAGTTCACACTTATCATCTGCTTCAGCTGTACACACATATATAACATACAGAGACAGTATAATTATAATAAGAATTTTCATATTTTAATCTTAACCAGAACAGCAGCTGTATGTCAGTCAATATCAATAGCTGCAACTTTTTTATTGTTTCTTTTATGTTTCATGATAGGTTCTATTTTTTTTTATAAGGTAGCCCTTTTCAAAGGAGTGGTAACAAAAACAACTTACCATAAACATTTAACAAACCATACATGGCTTATAAAAGTTTGTAAAACATAAATGTGATATTTCAATTGCGCACTACTTAAACAACAAGTAATGTGCTACTTACGTAAAGTGTAGCCCTTGATGGTGCAGAACATACTGAAGGCCTGAATTAGCCAACAACCATGAATCTGTAATCCATCCAGATACGCACAAGAACCCAGCTGATCAAACACAAACACACACACACACGCACACACACACAGTTATATTGGTAAGTTATTTGTTTTAAATCCACATACAGTTGTGTTGACCCTCACACTTTAATATTTCAGTTTGATTCATGATCTAAAACATTAATCAAAGAAATAACACAAGTAAACACAACATGCAGTTTTAAAACGAAGTTTTTTATTATGAAGGGAAAACGAAATCCAAACCCACATGCCCCTAAACCTAATAACTGGTTTGGCCACTGTTAACAGCAACAACTGCAATCAAGTGTTTGTGATAACTTGCAATGAGTCTGTTCCAGTGCTGTGGGGGAATTTTGGCCCACTCATCTTTGCCGAATTCTTGTAATTCAGCCACATTGGAGGGTTTTCAAGCATGAACCACCCATTTAAGGTCATGCCACAGCATTACAATAGGATTGAGATCAGGGGCCGTATTCACAAAGAATTTTATCTTACCACTATGAGTACTCCTAAATCGCACTTGTTGTCATGACAACAACGAAAAGTTGACAACAACCTAGTCAGCAGTTCAGCTGAGGGGCAACAGTAGCGTGCGAGTAGCGAGTGGCGAGCGAGCCTGAACTGTCTAGTAATGTTCGTTTGGCTGCCTGGGGCTCAAGGATATAGAGCGACCAACTTTTTTTTAAGCAATCATTGATTATGCGTGACACGGTCTCAATTTGCGGGACGCATGAATTGGGCTTCAAACGCTGTGCGTTCACGCGCTACGCGGGACGGGTGGTCACCCTATGCGGAACATAACACAGACGCACCAAATCATGGAATTACAACATCGAAATATGTCTGTGTCCTACACAAATAATAATAGTAATGCCATCAAAATGCATATATAAAAGTCGTGAATGAAATTAAATTAAATCAAGGTACCCTAACACTTGCTTGATTAATTTACATCTTATTAGCCTAAATAGACTACTTAAAGCAAGGAAATGTTGCCCATATTGAAGAAGCCTAATGCAATAAATAAATGCAGGGCTCGAAACTGCGACTGTTTTGGTCGCATATATTTGGGAGCATTTTTGCAACTGCCTATTTTGTTGTGGTGTGACTTGATTTAGATTGTGTATGCTGTGTGCTGTTCCAGGTTCAGCATTCTCTCCAACATTACATAACCAATTCACCTTTAAGTTCTTGCGTTTAATGAAGAGCGCAGATTGGCTAATATGAATGTCAATCATTCCTTGTTGCCGTGCTACGTTGGTACGCAAAGCGCGAAAATGTGAAAAAACGAACCGCGAGCATGAAGAGATTGAGAACTAGGCGACAACAGCCAATGTTACTACTGTATTAATTCATAACGACGGTCCGGATTTAAATGCAACTTCACCACCGGAAAATAAGGCTTAACGTTAAACCTTTCGGAGAAAGGCTTAAAGATTACGAGTGGCTCCGCTATGAAAATGACTCGATGTTACTGTGTTTACTGTAAATCCTGTGAAACGGAGGTAGCAGGTAAAACGGCGTTGGTGGCAGAATCCATACATTTAAGCGCGAGACCTTGCTTAAACATGGCGAAAGTGCCAAAAACACAAGAATTGTCGTGACAAATGTGTTCATTATTGATGGAGACACCGACCTGTCTATCAAATAGTGTTTGATGATGTATGTGCGCATCCTGCTTCAGGGACATCCGACAAACATCCTTGTATTCCATGTTGAGGTGGAACACGACAATGCTGATGGTATGTTGTTAAAAACATTGAATATTTAGTAGTAATATCATCCTGGTAATGCAGTTATCAATACCAATATACAACCCCAAAACAGAAAAAGTTGGGACACAGTAGAAATTGTGAGTAAAAAAGGAATGGAATAATTTACAAATCTCATAAACTTATATTTTATTCACAATAGAATATAGATAACATATCAAATGTTGAAAGTAAGATATTTTGAAATGTCATGCCAAATGTTGGCACATTTTGCATTTCATGAGAGCTACACATTCCAAAAAAAGTTGGGACAGGTAGCAATAAGAGGCCAGAAAATTTAAATGTACATATAAGGAACAGTTGAAAGACCAATTTGCAACTTATTAGGTCAATTGGCAACATGATTAGGTATAAAAAGAGCCTCTCAGAATGGCAGTGTCTCTCAGAGGTCAAGATGGGCAGAGAATCACCAATTCCCCCAATGCTGCAGCGAAAAAATAGTTTTCTGAGTTTCTCAGAGAAAAAATGCAATGAGATTGAAGTTATCATCATCTACGGTGCAAAATATCATTCAAAGATTCAGAGAATCTGGAACAATCTCTGTGCGTAAGGGTCAAGACCGGAAAACCATACCGGATGCCTGTGATCTTCGGGCTCTTAGATGGCACTGCATCACATACAGGAATGCTACTGTAATGGAAATCACAACATGGGCTCTGGAATACTTCCAGAACACATTGTCAGTGAACACAATCCACCGTGTCATTCGCTGTTGCCAGCTAAAACTCTGTAGGTCAAAAAAGAAGCCATATCTAAACATGATCCAGAAGCGCAGGCGTTTTCCCTGGGCAAGGCTCATTTAAAATGGACTTTGGCAAAGTGGAAAACTGTTCTGTGGTCCAACGAATCAAAATTTGAAGTTCTTTTTGAAAAACTGGGATGCCATTTCATCCGGACTAAAGAGGACAATGACAACCCAAGTTGTTATTAGCGCTCTTTTCAGAAGCCTGCATCTCTGATGGTTTGGGGTTGCATGAGTGCGTGTGGCATGGTCAGCTTACACATCTGGAAAGGCACCATCAATGCTGAAAGGTTTATCCAAGTTCTAGATACATATGATCCCATTCAGACGTCGTCTCTTTCAGGGAAGACCTTGCATTTTCCAACATGACAATGCCAGACCACATAGTGCATCAATTACAACATCAAGACTGCATAGAAGAAGGATTTGAGTACTGAAATGGCCAGCCTGCAGTCCAGATCTTTCACCCAAAGAAAAGATTTGGTGCATCATAAAGCGAAAGATGCGACAAAGAAGACCTAAGACAGTTGAGCAACTAGAAGTCTGTATTAGACAAGAATAGGTCAACATTCCCATTCCTAAACATTGGTCCTCCTCCAGCTGTTCCTTTATATGCACATTTAACTTTTCTGGCCTCATATTGCTACCTGTCCCAACTTTTTTTGGAATGTGTAGCTCTCATGAAATCCAAAATGAGCCAATATTTGGCATGACATTTCAAAATATTTTACTTTCAACATTTGATATGTTATCTATATTCTACTGTGAATAAAATATAAGTTTATGAGATTTGTAAATTATTCCATTCCTTTTTTACTCACAATTTCTACTATGTCCCAACTTTTTCTGTTTTGGGGTTGTATATTAGCCTTCTATATTAGGGTCACTTTTGTAATGTCACCTTCAATCAGTGTTTTACGTGTTTGCTAGATTTTCTTTTGTAATCATATTTGTGTTTCCTGTAATTGTTAAATTATTATTGCTGCTATATTATTTAAACAGCATTTGGGTATTATTTTAGTAATCTATGCAGCAAAAAGACCAAATTTCAAATCTTGGCCATAGGATGTGTAAAGCCCAGTTGTGGTGTTTAATTTTTTATAAAATAAATCTATTCACTTTATAATAAATTGTAGTTGTGGTGCTTCATAATTTTTGGATGAGTGCGCCTAAATTTTTGCTGGTGCTCCTAACTCTTTAAAGTTGGGAGCACCAGTGCTACCAAATAAAAAAGTTAATTTTGAGCCCTGAAATGACGGTGGATTATGAACTCGCCAAAACGGAAAAGAAAGCCCAACTGGATGCAGGATCAGTTACTGCTGCTGGCCCACTTGGTGCTGGAAAAAAGAAACTTAATAAAAGGGAAATTGGGCACTGAGATATCAAGCAAAACTAAGCGTGAGACGTGGGAGACAGTGATGCGCGGGTCAATGTATAAACAACCCGCACCCAATCGACGTTTTCAACTAACCCGCCCGCAACTCGGACCGCAAAAAAAAAAAAAATAGTGTACCTGACCCGCTCCCTGGGCTGCATTTTTTTAAGTAGTAATTGTTTAAAATAGTTTCAATATTAATAATATTTGTAGTAATATTTTAAAATATTTTAAACGACCCGCCCGACTGCGACCCAAATATCATAAATATTTTTTTGGATGACTCGTAACCGCGGGTGACCGCAGGCACCCGCTCATTTCGGATCAACCTGCACATTACTGGGAAAAGGATTTGTTTGCAGATCAATGCAGCATTCCCGCTTGTGTCGCGGACCCAGAAGACTGCGAGAGGCGGTGGTATGCTAAGCCAGTCGAGGGTTGAGGGTTCATGTAATTCTAAAAACTTCCTGCTTGTCATGAATGTAATGAATTATGAAACAAATGTCATAAACAATATGCTAGACCATTATTTTTAGGAGTTGCTCCTAAATTTGCCAGTTAGGAGCTACTTTTAAAATTACCTTAAAATTCTTTGTGAATACGGCCCCAGGACTTTGGCTTAGGCCACTCAAAAGTCTTCATTTTGTTTTTCTTCAACCATTCAGAGGTGGACTTGCTGGTGTGTTTTGGACCATCCTGCTGCAGAACCCAAGTTTGCTTCAGCTTGAGGTAACAAACAGATGGCCGAACATTCTCCTTTAGGAATTTTTCAGGATTTTTTCACAGCACTTTATGTACCTGATGTTGTTTTTGCTTACATTTCCTCACTTTAGATATATTCACACTTTATTCAAATATACATTGAGTTTCTATGATCTGCTTTGGTCTATGGTGCTTTTGTGAAATGCAGCCCTGTTCTGTTTGATTATTATACCGATAAGTGTTGGGTTGGAGAAAATGAATCTGCGGAAAATTACTGTACATGGATTATATTAAGACAAAGACAGATTTATTAATACAAAAGATACCCTACAAATCCCTTTTTTTTTGGCCCCTACAAAAGCACAATTCTAGAGAGATCATTCAGACATGTGCATGCTTACCGAGAGCAAGTTCTTGAAGCTGATGACCAAACAGGTGTACGCTATCAGACAGTCCCACAGTCTGAGTACATATCGCACCGGCTGCAGCAGTAATGTGCCTCCAAACAACATGAAGTAGAAACAGGCCATCAAATAACCCAGACAAAAGATGTTAATCCTGGTGGTGCCAGTGATGAATATGAGACATAACACCAGCCAGAAGAAATGACTGAACAGAAACACCTTCACCATATCCAGATAGGATCTAAGCACATAAAGGAAAAACAAAAGGTAATGGATTTTGTCTTTGTGAGTTAGCTGTACATCTGTTCTGTGGTTGCTGTTTATTTTGTGCAGGTCATTTGTTAGCAGGAATCTTGAACTTCATGGCACAACCTAATGGTGCCGCCTAATTGACCCAATCGGACCTGGTTCCCAAAACTAGTACTTCTCATGACAGCCCCCCCTTCCACCCCAATGAGTCCCTTTGAGAGAGGATCTACTTTCTCAGAAATGAGGCACCCAGGTCCGGAACCTCTAAAAACTCTATGCTGGGTCCTTGGAGGGTGCATACAATCACTTCAGCGTGAGCTTCGTCTACAAGACATGCTTACGCTTTGAAGTGGAACCTGTTAGTGAAGTGGTGTTCTTCTCATCGAGAAGACCCCCGGAAATGCTCAGCTAGAGTTGTGCTCTCCTTTTTACAGCAAGGGCTCCCTCCACTCAATTATTTTAATACCTATAGAAAATGTGCACTGTACAAATGTACTAAAGGTATAAAATCCATAAGAATCCAGTGTTCAAAACCAAAACATTTAGGTCCACACACCTGCAATGCAGAAAATTTTGGACTGGGGAGTACTGGTTGAGGGTTTGTGGATCCAGACTTCGGCTGATCTCCACGTTTTCTCCTGCCAGGAGTCTCACACGAGCCTGATTTTCATCCTCAAAAACCTGCAACTGTAGAGATGCTACCAACAACAGCAGGAAGTCATCTGGAGACAGGAATGAGAGAAGAAGGTACTGTAAGAGAGACACAGGTTTGAAGCATAGACATGTGGTCTGATAGAGAACTCACAGAAGATGAAGGTGGCATCTGGACTCATAGCGTAGTCTGGTAAATACAGCCATTTTATCAGATTAGAACTCAAAGCGGGAGACAACGTCCTCCAGGGATAATCTAATATAAAGCAGAAGGTGCTTTATGAGAATGTACAAGCATGATTCCCAGCAGAAACTGTTGGTTAAGAAACATTCAGAAGTGTCCCCTTAATACACATGATTCTGTTTACCAGGTTATGAGTAAAGACTACACCACCTGAACAGACACCATACAGCTGGAACAGGATCTATTGATCTGTCTTGTCTGTCATCTATCATTTTTAATATAGTTGGCTCACTGAATTGAGTGACCCTAACCAGCCGAACCAGCAACCATAGTGTAGTTTGTGCATGGTGTGTTTATTTGTGAATATTATTTTAATATCATTTTAATATAACTGCATTTATATCATTTTGATATAACTGCATTGCAGTTTCCCCCATTCAGAGTATTAGAACTGCAGTTTATTGTTATTATCTATCTATAGTCTTCAATGTAACATAGTAAACTAAACAACTAACCGACACAGAGCGCTGGTGGCAGGCCAATGCACAGCAGATACTGCAGCACAATAACACCTACGATAAAGCAGCAGTATTTTAACCACACTTCTCCTATGGCCTTCCTGCGACGACGCGCTAGAACAGCAATCAATGCGAATGAATGCAGAAGGGCACACGCATCCATCCGCTGACCGATGACAAACACAGCAACTACAAAACACACCTGATACATGCAAGACATAAGAGAATATAGTAGTACATTCATTCATTTCATTCAAGTTTAAAAATTCAGTAAAATAAATTTTAAAATCAACACAAAGACAAATGCATGCGCATTTATCAAAAAACTTGATATATGTTGCAAGTGTCTACAATCCACACACAAATGCCTTACAATTTGAATCTGTAAGACTTCAAAATTAAATGAATATGCAGCAATTTGTACAAATAGACACACATTTGTCCATACAAATTAAATACAAATAAGTTTCATCTATCTTCATTTGTGCATGTGTAAAATATCCTGTTTGGTTCAGTTGGATTTTGAGAATTTTGTTACATGGTTTAACATCGGGCAGTCCACAAACCAATATCTCTGAATTCACACACAAACTGTGCCTAAGAAAAGCAATGATCACTGGAAGACATTCTTACTGAGTTACAGTTTGCATGTGGATATAGAGACATTTTTGTGTGGACACTTACAACATTTTAAGATGACTTTTACCCCATAAAACCCCCGTTTTAAGCAATTTTAACATGAAATTTATAAAATTCTCCTATATTGCATTTAGAAAATGCTTTGATCTAAAGTGACTTACAAAAGTGAGGAAAACAACAAAGTGATGCTTTGCTTTAATGCTTAAACAATTTAAAAAAGCAAAAAAAAAAAAAAAAACTTTCTGGTGGAAACATAATTTATCACATCAAATAAAAAACAAAAACAATTATTTGCAAAATTAAATGTGATGAATACAATTGACCCAGCCAGACTACTTCAGCCTCTTAAATCTATAGTATTTATCTATACTAGTCAACATTTGAAGTGGAAAGTTGTCCTAAGACAAAACATGTATTGAGTATTGGTTTTAAGACAACTTTTATGAAACATTTTGATCAACTTCAAAAGTTGACTAGTGTATTTCAAAGGGACAATAAGTAGGATTTACCCCCATCTAGTGGTGAAATTGTATTTTGCATTCAAACGAACAGTTCTCTCTAGCGCCTCGCCTTTCCAAATGCGTGTTGCAACTACATTAGCCGTTATGTACTCACTGATCTAATTTTTCCGTTGCAGCTGGTTCACATGTTCTGAACAAAAACACGCTGTGGAAACGTGTTGGTAGGCTAGTGCTTTTTGTCCCTCTCTGCTATTAGAGACCTCAACGGTGGAGACCTCAACGGTGGAGCAGGCGGAGGATGACAGCTGGCCTTATGGGAGCGTCACAACGGCTAGGAAGGCGGATGAAGGCTGCAGCAGAAAAGGGTCCCCAGTCGTCTTGGACTCCATGCCACTGGATTCTGACCCTTCCTCTGTCAAGGATCGTGTGGTGGCTGTTTGTGCAACAGTCTCCCCACGTTAAACAAAATCACTCACAGGCGTCCTCCATGGGAAACCACCCTAACATCCGGTTTAAGTCCTATGGCGAACAGAATGTGGCGATGGGGGCAGGATTGTGAGATCTGGAAGCCCTTAGTCACAAACTGGCACATTAGGCGGTGCGTGCTTGATTCAGTCGCTGGGCTCTTGGAACGAGGCAGAAAGAGCCCTCCGGCAGCTGCACCCACGACTGAGCAGCCCTTTTTAGGATCCAATCTGCTCACACCACATGGGGAAGGGGCTAGAAAAGGTGCCCTAAAAATAGCCTGCCTCAAATCTCCTGACTGGATTACCGCATCCAGAGGGATCACCATTTGCGGTCAGAAACATAAAACAATGAACTTTGGAACTTGGAATGTGCGCACACTGATGGATAGTGCAAGCAGTGATAGACCAGAGAGAAGAACCGCAATCATTGCTAGAGAACTGAGAAGATGCCAAATTGACCTAGCTGCCCTTTCCGAAACCCGACTGGCAGATGAAGGACAACTGAAAGAAGAGAAGGGTGGCTAAACTTTCTTCTGGAAAGGAAAAGCTTTTGACGAGCCCAGGATCCATGGTGTTGGAATTGCCATTAGGAATCAGCTCATCAACCACCTCCTTGAACTCCCTGTGGGGATTAGTGAGCATCCCATGACCATCCGTCTGGTGCTTGACAACAACCAGATAGCAACAGTTGTGAGCGCCTATGCCCCTACTTTAGACTCTGAAGAGGATGTAAAAGAGGCCTTCTACTCCTGCTTAGACAAGACACTGTCGAGAATCCCCTAGGAAGATAAGATTATACTACTTGGAGACTTCAATGACAGGGTTGGCAGGGATCAACACCTCTGGAAGGACACTATAGGAAAGGAAGGCATCGGGAACATCAATTCTAATGGAGTTATGCTTCTCAGCATGTGTGCGAAGCATGGTCTTATCATCACTCATGCTCTCTTTCGCCAGAAAAACAAACTTAAAGGGATACTTCACCGATTTAGCATTCAGCTTTGTATCTGTAGAAACCCGGCAGTATTACTGAATGACCATGTTTCCCTCCATCATTTCCCCCTGAGAGGAGAGATATCTGCATTTTGGTTCTGCAAAAAAGTCCTCCGATGATGCAAAAATCGTCATATTACATCATCGGAGGACTTTTTTGCAGAACCAAAATGCAAATATCTCTCCTCTCAGGGGGAAATGAGGGAGGAAAACATGGTCATTCAGTAATACTGCCGGGTTTCTACAGATACAAAGCTGAATGCTAAATCGGTGAAGTATCCCTTTAAGGCCTCTTGGAGACACCCCCGCTCCAAAGAGTGGCATCTCATTGACTATGTTATTGTACGAATCAGGGACCGCCGTGACGTGAATATCACAAGGGCCATGGTTAACACTGATAACTGCTGGACAGACCATAATTTACCATGTAAATTATTGAGGATTGAGATCGCCAATGGAACAAAGCTCTTTTTGAAACGAGCCCTTCTCCATTTCAGGGTCCTATACCTGCAGCCTGAGGGCAGGAGAGTGAAGTTGAAGTTGAGGGGATGCTCTGGGTCCGTTGTTATAGATTGGGCAAGGCGGGCTATTGCTCTGTCATTAAGTTCTGAAATGTTAGGTGTAGAGGAATGTATTATTTTTGAAGCTATGTGTGTGATTTTACTGAGTTTGTTTTTGTTAGTGACTGACAGCATAGTGTAAAAACTAGTGGAGCAGTATAACAAAATGGGCTGTATGATGCTCATATACAGAAGTAACAGAAGACGAGGGGCAATGCAAAGGGAGCTGAGTTTTCGTAGAACATGCAGACGTTGTTGTGAGCGTTTTTGAATGTCTGTTATGTGATGGTCAAAAGTGAGCTTGTTGTCCAGGGTGAGTCCAAGGTATTTGAATTTCTCCACCTGTTCTATGATGTTGCCATGAATGGAGATCTGACTGAGACTGGGTGCGTTAAAGACCAGTTCTTTTGTTTTCTCAACATTGAGATGGAAAAAATTGTCTATGCACCAGTGTGTGAAGTGTGATATTGTATCGTGGTAAGCAGCAATGGTGGTATGATCATTGAGAAGAGCCAGAATTGCAGTATCGTCGGAGTATTTGTAGTATGTTGTGATGGGTGAAGGACAAATACAGTCATTGGTGTAGAGCGTGTAGAGGAAGGGAGAGAAGACACAGCCTTGAGGAGCTCAAGTGTTAATTATAATGGTGTTCGATGTGACAGACCCTATCCTCACAGCCTGTGGCCTGTTGCTCAAGAAACTGTGAATCAGATGGATGTAATTAGGTGCAACATTGAGTTGGTGTAGTTTTCTAATCATCTGATGACGTTGGATTGTGTTGAAGGCTGAGCTTAGGTCCACAAAGAGAACTGCAGCAGAGTTACCAGATGTTTCCAGATGTTGAAGGAGGGTATGAAGGAGACATACAACAGCATCCTCCGTCCCTCGCCTGGCTTTGTAGGCAAACTGATATTTATCCAGCTGTGGATTGACAGTTGACAAGATGTTCCGGAGAATCAGTTTTTCATAGCATTTGCTTACTATGGGTGTGAGAGCAACAGGCCTGTAATGGTTGAACTCTGACGGGCGGGGTTTCTTTGGTAGAGGAATGATGGTAGAGATTTTCCATAGGGTGGGCCACCATGCTGTAATGTATGACTCATGCATTATTGAATAGAAAATCGGTGAGAGTTCCATTGCACAAAGCTTGAGCAGCCTGGCAGGGATGCAATCCGGCCCCATGGCCTTGCCAACTTTGCACCTACTCAGCTCCTGTCGAACATCTACCTCTGTAAAGGGAGGAGATGTTGGTGGATCAAGAGGGATAGCATTAAGTAGCTCACTACAGACAGCTGAGTAGTCAGTGATGTCAAATCTAGAATAAAAAGTATTTAGGCTGTTTGCAAAGGTCATGGGGTCAGTGATTGTGCTATAATCTTGTTTCACATCCTGTCCTGTCAGTATTTTTATTTTCTTGAAGGCTTGTTTTGTGTTCATTGTAGAAAACTCATGTTCAATTTTCTCTTTGTATTTAAGTTTTTCTTTAATAATGTAATTTTTTATCTGTCTGTCTATTATTTTAAGTGAAATCCAATCCTGACGTTGAAATATTTTGTGTTTTTCAACAAGTTTTCATTTAATCTGTGGGGTAATCCAAGGCCTGGAGTTGGGGAAAGTCTTATAGGTTTTTGTTGGTATGCAGGTATCCATACAAAACTTTATATAGTCCGTTGTAACTGACAGTCTCTCATCCAAAGTGCCGTTAAAAACGGTCCAGTCAGTGCATGCCAGAGAGCCTTGTAGACATGCAGTTGCATCCGCCGACCACTGTGGGGAGCTGTGGACTTGTAGCTTGATGCGCTTCAGTTCCTGTCTGTAACCCGGAAGAAAGACCAAAACATTATGGTCCGAAGAGCCCAGTGGAGGATGAGCACGGACAGTAAATGCATCCAAAACATTCCTGTAACACAGATCCAAGACATTTCCCTTCCTTGTGGGACAATGAACATACTGATGGAAGGAAGGAAGTACGCTGTCAAGACTGCAGTTGTTGTAATCGCCCATATAGAACACCGGGGCTTGGGGGTATTTACTTAGCATTGCGTTAGCATTCTCCGCTATTAGCTCTGCTGCTGTTTTTATGTTAGCATCTGGTGGACAGTAAACACACCCAAAAACCACAGTGGGGAATTCTCTTGGAAGATAAAAGGGGCGTAATGATAATGTTAATATCTCTACGTCCGGTGTGCATATGATGCTGTGTATTTTTATGTTAGTACACCAGCGCTTGTTTATAAAGACACATAGTCCTCCACCCCTCTCCTTCCAGGACTGACGGGTCCTATAAAAAAAGTTGTCGGACCGTCAAAAAGTAGTCCAGGCTGATCTCAGAGTCAGATATGGATTCATCGAGCCAGGATTCAGTTAATGCGATGATGCACGCGTCCCTGAAGAGTCTTTCCCCCTGACACTTGGCATGAAGTTGATCCATCTTATTCCGAAGGGAACGTACATTGGCCAATATGACAGAGGGTAACGGAGGTCTGAAAGGACGCCTTCATAACCGGGCACGGATACCACCACGGCTACCCCTTTTCCTCGGTCGGATCTCCGGAGGGATGTCAGCCGGTTTTTCGTTACAGAGAACAGATGACCGGAGTCGCAGAAGCTCATCTCGGCTGTATGTGAGTAGTGCAGTAACATCTGACTGTAATGGCGTGAGCGCTGTACCATTCTCGATCATCCACAAAATCACAAGGGTAATCCACAGCAGTTTCAGCATTATGTCGTTGCTTAACTTCACCAGACACACTTAACAAAAACTAAATAACAAATAAATCGCACAGATGACTAGAAACTAGAAAAACCCAAGACAGTACAGTAACAGTAACAGTAAGGACAGTAGCGTGAGCTGCCATGACAGACGTGACGTCGCAGCAGAGCATGTGCCGTAAAGCCGTAAAGCTGTAAAAATAAGACTGATGAGAATGACACAGAGATAGAACAACTCATCTCCAAGAAAAGGAAAGCCTTCTGTGCCTGCCAAAATGATGTAACCTGCAAGGCCAAAAGGTTGACTCACTCCAGAGCCAAGGCAGATGTCCAGAGACGGGTAAGGGAGCTAAAAAACTCTTGGTGGACGGAAAGGGCTCTTGAAATCCAGAGAATGGCAGACTCTGGTGACACCAGAGGTTTTTTCAGTGCTACCAAGCCCATCTATGGTCCAAGCTGCCATGGCCTAAACCCCCTGCGTACAAAGGAAGGTCAGAAGTTACTGAAGGACAACGAGTCCATTAACGCCCGATGGAAGGAGCATTTCCAAGAACTCCTAAACAGGGTCAGCTCAACTGAATTTGACATTATCAAACACATCCGCCAAAACAATTTGGAGAAGACATGGGGGAACCTCCAACTATAACAGAGGTTCGAAATGCCATCAGGAGCCTTAAGAACAACAAAGCTGCTGGTCCAGATGGTATCCCAGCTGAGATCTTAAAGGAGGGTGGACTAGAACTCTTGTATCACATTCATGCCCTACTCCTCAAAGTCTGGGAAAAAGAAGAACTTCCCTCAGAGCTCAGGAATGCTCTAATAGTGACTATATTCAAGAAGGGTGACAAGGCTGAATGCGAAAATTACAGGGGTATCTCACTCCTGTCAACGACAGGTAAAGTCCTTGCTTGTGCTCTTGCAAACCGACTACTACCACTGTCTGAGGAAATACTCCCAGAATCCCAATCTGGCTTCCGTCCATCCAGAGGTACAGCAGACATGATTTTCACAGCACGGCAACTACAGGAAAAATGCCGTGAACAAAGGCAGCCTCTGTACATGGCCTTTATAGACCTGACAAAGGCTTTTGATATGGTAGACCGCCACACTCTGTGGAGTATACTATCAAAGTATGGTTGTCATGACAAGTACATCAGAATACTGAGACTCCTACATGATGGCATGTCAGTCACAGTGCGCAGCAATGGTGGCACTGAGTCTGAGCCTTTCACAGTGGAAACAGGAGTTAAACAGGGATGTGTTATTGCACCCACCCTGTTTGCCATCTTTATTGCAGCCATACTCCACCTCATGGGTGAGGAGCTGCCACAGGGGATTCCAATAGTGCATAGAACTGACGGCAGACTCTTTAACCTTAATAGGTTCAAGGCCAAGAGTAAAATCATCCACACCACCGTTACAGAGCTTCAGTACGCGGATGATAACGTCATTGCTGCACACTCCGCAGAAGACCTTCAGGGCATCCTGAATGCTTTTGCCAAGGCGTACAGAGCCCTGGGCCTAAAACTAAACATCAAGAAGACCCAGGTCTTATATCAACCTCCACCCAACCAGTCAGCAACCAAGCCAACCATAAAAGTGAATAACACCACACTTGAAAATGTGGACCACTTCCCTTACCTCGGCAGCTTTCTTTCCACTAAAGCTGACATAGACTCTGAGGTTAACCACCGGCTGAGTTGTGCCAGCGGAGCCTATGCCAGGCTCAGGAAAAGAGACCTATCTGTCCAAACAAAACTCCTGGTCTACAGAGCTGTTGTCCTCCCCACCCTGCTGTATGGAGCAGAGTCGTGGACCACATACAGCAGGCACCTGAGAGCCAGGGAACAATACCATCAACGATCCTTGCTAAAGATTCTGAGGATCAGTTGGGAGGACAGACACACCAACATCAGCGTCCTGGAGGAAGCAAACATGACCAGCATCACCACCACAATAATGCAGTACCAATTACGATGGACAGGCCATGTCATTCGCATGCCCAATACACGTCTTCCTAAACAGATTTTGTACTCTCAGCTAAAGGAAGGTAGTCGAGCAACAGGGGGGCCGAAGAAACGTTTTAAGGACAACATCAAGGCCATTCTGAAGAAATTCAACATTACATCGAGCAACTGGGAAAACATTGCTCTAGATAGAGGCACCTGGAAAAACTCCTTGCAGGATGGTGCAGTACATCATGAAATAGAACTTCGTCGTGCCGCAGAGACAAAGCGATAGCTTCGTAAGGAGAAAGAAGAAAAGGCTCAACCACCATCAAAACTCACTACCTACCCCTGCCCACACTGCACCAAAGTATGCAGATCCCGGATTGGCCTTTCTAGCCATCTGAAGAACCACAAGTAGACCCAAAAGAGAGGACAGTCATTCTCGATTCGAGTGACCGCCGATGATGATGATGAGTTTATCAATACAGCGAAATGACATGGAAACCTCCTTGGACTTACCCGTTCAATGTAAGTAAAGAGAAGAAATTCTAAGCTTACAAAAAAAAGGAAGATCATCGCCATCAAGGACTTATTTAAGACATTGATTTTAATTAATAAAACACTTAAAACCCTACTTACTGTCCCTTTAAGTGCCATTTGAAAATGAAAGTGAACAGATGGCGCACATTCGACTGCCATAAGACCTCTGACAACCTGAACTCAGCTGGATAAAAGGATGGTGAGTAAGCAGATTGATGCTTTACCACACTAAATCTTTAAATGTACTATAACTGTCCATGAGCCAGCACTATACTAAAATAATGATAAGTTTTTAAGAAAAAAGATGGCATGTGGCAAATTAAAAGACATGTTTTTAAATTGAATTTCTTTAAACATACCTCCAAACCAAACTTGTAGAAGAAAAAGTTTGTGAAGTATTTGAGACAGGACAGAATGCTGTGGTCAAGATGCTGGCGGGTCACGCCCTGAAATATTATGCCACTGTATGTTGATTTAAAGCCATTCTGAAGATGATGATGTAACTGATGACGACGGACAGTAACATCGAACACAAGAAGGCCTAAAATGAACAGGTGATTCTAAACACATAAAGCAATGAATCAGTAACATTACTGAAGAGTTTACTTCAGCAAAAATCAGCATGAACCAAGGATAGTTCACCCAAAAAATACAATTCATCATTTACTCATGTTGCTCCAAACTTGTATGAGTTTCTTTATTCTGTTGAATACCAAATAAGATATTTTGATAAATGATGTCAACCACACAGTTAACAGCACCCATCCATAGTGTGAAAGAAAAACTATGGAAGGCAAATGGTGCCATTTATTATGTGCTTACATCATCTTACATTTTTGTGTTGAACAAAAGAAACTCAGGTGGAGCCCATCATTACAGTTTTATGAAAGAGAAAGACAAGAATAGTGGACTTCATGGTACATACTGTTCAAATGTTTTTCAATTAACAATTTTGAGTAGATTACCCAGAGACAAGGCAGGACGCGATCCTCACACTTTTTCAATCCACCGATCCACAGTCCTGGATCTACTGGTGCTACATAGAGAACTGAATGTGTCAGGAGCTCGGCCATGTTACCACCAACCCAACTCATATTAGAGAGCTGCAGGCCCTTCAGAAATAATCAAGATTAAAGGATTAGTTCAGAAAAAAAAGATATTCAATGATGGTAGAATGTAATAGATACGTTTTATCACCTACAGTATAAAGAACATTTCTAATAAATATTTTATTATATTAACAATTCAAATAGATCATTAAATGTTTGTATTAACTCTATGTTGACCATTTGTTAGAATTTGAAATAGTGAATAGGGCATGAAAAGTGAAAAGTTTAAAAATACATCCAACACTTGAAATGTTAGCTATGAATGTGGTTGATATTTTGAACTCCTTGAAAGATGGAGGTTGGGGCTAGTTGTCACACAGGTTATACAGTTTTGTATCAAAGGTCCAATAAAACAGACATATGTTTGCTCAAGCAGTGGTTGTGTTTGTTGCGTTTAAATCTTTCCGGCATACTAAAATTCCAATATCATATTTTCCCCTTTAGGTCAAGAATCTTCAGCCCCGTTTCATGGAGGTCTACAGTATCTCCCTGCACCCTTTGAATCCAAACCTGCCAAGTTTACAACTTTTAGATAACCTGAGCAGTTGGTTCAAATGTGTTTGATAGAGTAAAGTAGATGTACAGGAGCAGAGTTTATATACGTTTTGTGTAAACAAATGAACACTTAAAATAAGACCACATAAGCCAAGCTCAATTATAGAGGGTTTAAAAAGTACTCAAACTTAATTCTGCATAAGCCTGTAATATGCTGAATGAACACAACTAAGTGTTGTATAGAAAATTATGCCTGAATTATAACCCATATATAAATCATGACAGATTATATGATACTATAAGGTATGTAATATAATATTATATGAGTGCATATATGAAAATATACTTACAGCTGTGCAGTTTGAGGAATACTCAGAAGGTTTAATGAATTTGAGCTGGTACATCATTTTACACACCACCATCACACATGACCAAACAGAGGACACGCTGAATGTCAAAGGCCGTAGTCTCGGAAATGGCAGAGCAAACGCCCACAACACCAAAAACAAGAAGTTCATCAGACACACCTGTAGAAAAAAGTGTTTGAACTTTACCTGTAATGGTTTCTGAGTGCTAGATGAGAGAGACACTGTGTTATGCTAACCTCACTGTGTAATTTATGTGTTGGTTTATGTCTTACCTCCTGCACACAGACCAACATGATACCAGCAGAAACCAGTTTAAAGCTGTGGATCTCCAGTATTCTCCAGCACAGTCCCTGAGCACTCCACAACCCCAGGACAGCTCGTAAAACGAAATCATGAACCCGCTCCACCACCACCAACCACTGCTTCACTGGAACTGCAACACATACATGTTCAACTATTAAAACATATAGAAGCCGCGTGTCCTATGGAGGCTGCATGTCCTACAGAGGCAGTGTGTTGTACAGAGACTGTGTGATCTATAGAGGCCCTGTGTTACACAGACAATGTGATCTATTGGAGGCTTGGGGCCTGTTGCACAAAAGTAGAATTAAGACATCCAGGCTAAATGACTGAGCTGAGCTCAATGAAGCCAAAACAAGTGCGTCCACGCTTAATTGGTTGCACAAAGACCAAGCCAGGATGATCAGACACAGATTCATCAAGCCAGGTGAAACCAATCCTGGATAGGTGCGCGCTCACGGCTCACTCAACTAGACCCCGCCACCGATCACAGATTCACCGATTCACCATGGCAACTAGCGGCGTTCTTTTCCCTGTCAGAGGCACAAATCCATACGAGGAGGTAAAAGACATAATTAAGAAGAAAGGCAACACCGCCACAGTGATAAAGCAAAAAGAAAAACCGTGGCAAAGTATTGCAGACCGCCTGAATGCATAAGTAGTGCACAATTACACACTCACCGCTCCGCTGAAACATCACAATTACAATTAAAATATTTAATTCACATCTCCAAAAACGCAATTGTACTCTGATTATAAAACAGTTAATTTTTTTATTGAAATGGACTGCAAATATGAGTGAAATTGTGTAAAGTAACTCCATCACACTGGATAAGGCTTCAATAAATTATTATGAAAGCCTTACATTATTACTACGCTCATTATGTACTCTGCTTCTTATGTTGTCCACCGGGTTTTTTTTCCTTTTCTTTTTTTTCTGCTTTTATTAATGTAAAGCTGCTTTGAAACAATGAAACAATTGAATAAATAGATGAGCTATTAATAATAATCAATTTAATTTATAAAGCGCCTTTCAAAGGACCCAAGGTCACTTGCTCATTGCACTGCAAAAAAATGACTTTCTTCGTGTTTTTGTCTTGTTTTCAGTACAAATATAAAAAAATTCTTAAATTAAGATGTATTAAAAGTTTTCTTGAAATATACTTTTTCATAAACACTTAATTTAAAACATTTTTTTTATTCCATTGGCTGATATTTTTGCTTATTTTCCTAGGTCATTTTGCTCATCAAGAAAATGCATCTTAATTGAATAATTTTTTGATATTTTTACTGAAAACAAGACAACAATTCAAAGTAAGTCATTTTTTGCAGTGTGGCTCCATTGAATGTTCTTGTGTGTTAAAGAAAGTCTCTCTTTTTGTGTGTGGTGTTGTGTGATGTAGATTAAATATGACCGGGCCAAAACGGACATGGCAGCAGGTCAAAATCAAAATCTGCAGAATGGTAAGGGCCCTGACTAATACTTAATAATGCACAAGCATAGATTGTACCCAGAAGGTGCCTGCTTACACATTGTCTGTACTGTTTTAGCAGTGAAAAAGAATACCCAGAGAAAAGGCATGGGTGGTGGGTCACCAAAAGCTGACCTCACCCCAGCAGAGGCCAGCTTTGGAGCTAAATAAAGGAAGGCCTGTTGGAGGGAATCCCTGGGATAAAAGAGACAAGCATAGGTCCCTCACAAGATGCCACCCGCTTCATACAAGGTATGTTCTTCCATCTCTACATGGGACACAATCACATTCATATTGAATCTATTTGGACTGTCTGACTTTGGTTTGCCTATTGCCTTGTAGTGTCTGGCAGCACTGTGTTACTGTTAAAGCCACCAGCACGAGCACCTGACGATGCTGATCCAGTGAGTACTCCATCAAAGGCATACTGTAGGCCTGGCATGTCTTGTCTACTAGCTTCAATATGAATCCGATTAAATGTGATGGGGTCAAGGCCCCATTTCATCAGCACATAACGGCGATGATGAGGAGACCATCTCTCTGGATTCCAAAAGGCATAAGGTATCATGTCAAACTTGTGAAAGTACTATACAAAGGAGTCATCATTGGGAGCCATCACAAAATCTCATTTCTTTTACAGGACCCAGAGTCATTGGTGCACTGGACTGCACAAACATAAGGATAAAAGCCCCCTCAGGTGCCCATGAGGCAGATTTTGTAAATATGAAATCTTTTTACAGCATTAATGTTCAGGTGAACATAACTTTTTGATCTTTTCCATTGAACACTGGCAAAATGGCCTGGCTCAGTCCATGACTCCAGAATCTTTTGGACCTCTGAAATCTATCAGCGCCTATCACAAGGTGAGCCACACAACCCATATATAACCACTTTTTACATAATGGCTGTGTCAACAATATCACTGTGTTTTATTAGTAATGATGAGATTTTGTGTTGACAGGTGAATTCTCTGGTGTGTTGCTGGTAGACAGGGGGTAAGGCTGCCAGACGTTTTTCCTGACACCTTTCACAGACCCCCAGGAAGCACAGCAGGCCTACAACTATGCCCATGCTAGGGCCAGAGTTGAAATGACCTTTGGCCTCCTGAAGGCACGCTCTCACTGCTTTCACAAATTAAGGGTCAGCCCTGTGAGGGCATGTGACATTACTGTGGCTTGTGGTGTCCTGCCTGAGGAAGGAGAGGGCACCCAGAGTGCCGCCAGCCATGGACTGGGACAATCCGGAAATCTTCTCCGATGACAACAGTGGTCGGCTGCTGAGGGACCAATAAGTGTTGAATTATTTTAGTCAGTATGTGTGCTTTCACATTTTTTTGATGTTTGTGCTGTATACTGTGTGTATACTGTTTGTAATATAAGCTTGCAGGGAGGCTACTGCATCCATTAATTGTCTTGTTTTCAGTTGTCTGAAATTGTCTGTTCAGTTAATGTGTATGAATTTGTCCTGCATTTATTTCAGTGTGCAGACATGCAGGGTCTGTTATATACAGACCTTTGAATGTGTATTTATGCTTTGGTTGTATAATATGCTTTGATTCTGTGCTTTCCATCTTGTAGAGTCACTGTGTGACTTCAGTTTGGAAAGGAGCTGATGGTTTACCTGCTTTGTTTTGTCCTTATTCAATAAAGAAACATAATGTTACACTTTGTGCTTTTATATTTATATGAAATGTGTATTTTATACGACCGAGTATAAGGGCCACACCGAGGAAAGGAGAAAGTCATACATTTGAGGCTGGTTCTTTCTGTGGAAAGATGCATATTGTTTTTACAGTCCTGATACTTATAACAATTTGATTAAGTATTTCCTTGTTTCTGAAACCATTCTGAAGTACAATTCCACGAAATGCCCCACAACTGTTATTGTAACAACTGTCCTCCTCTAAAACAACAAGTTACAATATTACGACTTCATTCTCTGTCTGTTTTGTTCCTCTGTGGCCCTAATGTTCTATCATTTTATATATAGCCTTATAGTCTTTAGGAAGCTGTAAATTATCTAATGATAGCAACATCATATAAAAATCATAATTTATCCAAAATTATTAAAATTAATGATCACAAACATTTAATAAAATTACAGTGGGTCTACTTATATGTGATAACAATGTATATTGGGAAGTGAAATAACTCTTGGTTTCCATTTGTGGTGATTGCTGACTGACATAAGGGATGAGATTAAATAGATCCTGGAATTTAGCCTGGTCCGGAGCAGGCTAGCTCCACAGAATAGATCTCCATGGAAATTTATACCATAACATATCCTCCTGCCCCCTATCCAACTTTAGTGCAACCGGATCAAGGATCAATTGAGCCAGGATCACCAAGATATCCCGGCTTAATCCCTTATCCTAGTTTTGTGCAATAGGCCCCAGGTGTCCTATAGAGGTTGTGTGTCTTATAGACCCTTTTACAGTTGGTAAACAATGTGACGTATTTGTGTGGGCGGGGCTTAGCTGGAGGCAGAAAGAGCCGCAGAGGCTATGTTGACAAGCTTAAACTAGCATGTTTTAGGAGGGATTTATTAAACATGGATGCAGAAGAAGTTTCGGATCTGTCCGAATATGTACAGTCACTGATTCTGCGGGACCGTGACAGGTATTTTTGTAAATTAACTATTGCGATTTTAACCAGGTTTTAGATATTTCCTAGACAACATGAATTACTTTCAGGTGGATTTGGGTAATTTGTCTAGGCTTACTGTCTTATGTAGCCTATCACTGGGCTAACTATGATTAGCAATGTGTATTATTTTAAGAGACTATTCAAACGATGGCATACACATCTATCGCTGCATGTTTGTTTAACATTTAAGCTAAACAATAGCGCGGTTGGTGACTTTTCACCTATAAAACAGAAACTTGCTGATTTGTACTAGATAAAACCAACACAACAGTACATATGCATACAGTAGATTATTTTACCTGATATGAAGTGTGCACTGCAAACACGAGCATTATTTATGATCGTCTCCGTCTAGTCTGTACGCCGTATTGCATTCAACCACAATTGTCTTCTTAATTTCTGTGAAGGAATGTCTGCCGGGATCCGGTAAAACTTTATTTTTGAACCAAAAGTGCGGTTCCTTCTAATCTGGCAGCCAAGAACACAACAAGATGACATTTTAAAGTCAAAAACTCAAACTTTTAGCGCGCCGGCTATGAGTTCCTACTTATTTTTTTATTTTTTTTTTTTTGAGTTCCTACTTATTTTATGCCTCCAGCTAGAGCGGTGACGTCACCGTGACGTGGGTGATAAAGGGGTCTATAGTGGTCATGTGCTCTATCAAGGCTGTAGGTTAATTTGTCCTTTAAACTCGGTTAGGTTAAGAATTGCGCTTACCATCATCATCTAATTCCATTGCATGATTCCAGTCCAAACATGAGGACAAACTGTTCACATCGTCACCACTTTCACCATTTAGTTTCTCCTGCCTCAGTCTTTAAAATAGAAGATAACACTAAATCATGTATAAAACCAAACGTATGATGTACAGTTACGAGAATAGAACAAATTTTACTTTAATTATACAATGAGACATTTAAGTCACATGCATGTACAATCATTATATGCCTAAACAATACCACACAAAGTGTTTTCACATTGATATAGAAATGAGTAATACAGCTACTAATTTACAGTACAGGCTGTATATAGTGACGCTTTAGAGACAAATGTTGCAATAGATGGGATAAAAAATAAAGAAATAGCCCTAACTCTTTTTATTAATAATATTTCAACTAAAACCCTAAATCAGAAAAAGTTGGGACACTGTAGAAATTGTGAATAAAAAAGGAATGGAATAATTTACAAATCTCATAAACTTATATTTTATTAACAATAGAATATAAATAACATATCAGATGTTGAAAGTGAGACATTTTGAAATGTCATGCCAAATATTGGCTCATTTTGGATTTCATGAGAGCTACACATTCCAAAAAAAGTTGGGACAGGTAGCAATAAGAGGCCAGATAATTTAAATGTACATATAAGGAACAGCTTATCCAGCTAACAGAAAAAAGTTCTAAGAATGTTCCCTGAAAGTTCCCAACGTTCCCAAAAACGTTCTGCCAACGTAAAAAGTGTCCCGTTTTCTTGACGTTCTAAGAACGTTTTTGTGTTGTCTGAACGTTAGAGGAAAGCTACATTTTACCATTTTTAAACGTTATGACAATGTAATGTTTTAATGTTCACACAATGTTTAATACTTTAACTGTTTATTATACTGACTTGTTTGATTGTTATGTAAATGATAGAGAAACACTGCGTTTTATTATTTTATAAAACATTATTTTTGAATGTTAAATAGTAAAAATATTGCTGTAGAAAACCCAATTCATTTATTAGGTTTAGATGTTGATGTTTTGTTTCATTTTAAGTCACCATTATTGTGATTAGTGTTTATTTTAGTTGGACTCTCTTGACCCTTGACTTTGTGCTTGCTAGTTTATCCCTGGTTGTGTTAACTTTGTGTTAATACACCACATTTGTTATGAACATGTAAAGTTAATAGTGAATTCTGTGGTGGTTGGTACATAATGGTAAAGATCATCGCCTAATTCATTTACTAATTAAAAGTTTATTTTCTGTCAATCACGTATATGAGATCCAGTACTTTCACAGCAGTTTGTCATTAAGGAGTTTTAGAAACTTTGGACAAAAAATATCCGCAAAATTGGGACGCACAAACATCAAGAATCAGAGAATGAATCTCAACCATGGTGACAATTAAATGAAAAACTTCATGCTGCAATGCATGCTGGGTATCAACAAATTACAAATCTCATTCAGGACTCCCAACATGCATTGCAGCATGGATAAATAATGAATTTTTTTTTTTTTTTTGTCACCATGGTTGAGATTCATACTCTGATTCTTGATGTTTGTGCGTCCCAATTATACAGCGGATATTTTTTCCATTATTGAGAGAAGATAAACTTTTGATTAGTAAATTACTTTTTTTACATAATCTTTACCATTATGTACAAACCACTACAGAATTACACTATTAACTTTACATGTTCATAACAAATGTGGTGTATTAACACAAAGTTAACACAACCAGGGGAAAAAACTAGCAAGCAAAAAGTCAAGGGTCAAGAGTCCAACTAAAACAAACACTAATCACAATAATGGTGACTTAAATGAAACAAAACATCAACATCTAAATTAATAAGTGAATTGTGTTTTCTACAGCAATATTTTTAGAGAACATTTAGAAATAATGTTTTATAAAATAATAAAATGCAATGTTTCTCTATCATTTACATAACAATCAAACAAGTCAATATAATAAACGTTCAGACAGCACGAAAACGTTCTTAGAACGTCAAGAAAACTGGACACTTTTAAGTTGGCAGAACGTTTTTGGGAACCTTGGTAACTTTCAGGGAACATTCTTAGAACTTTTTTCTGTTAGCTGGGTAAGGACTAATTTGCAACTTACTCACAATTCCTATAGTGTCCCAACTTTTTCTGATTTGGGGTTGTACTTTACTTCATGGTGTTTTAGCAGACAGGGGTTATTTAGAAATATCTAACCACTGAAAGCCATGTGAAGAAGCTGTGTGCTACAGTACTTTTATAATCATGTTGTTGTTAAATTATTGTAACCGAAGTAGCTTTCTGTTTTCATGAAATCAGCAACAATGAGACATCAGTGTGTTATAACCAGTTTAATTTATTAGCAGTAACCTTAATCAACAATTTCATCATTCAATTTTAGGATTAATTTTTAACTGTATGCAGAAACATGAAACATGACACATTAATGTAAAGTGTACTACATATGTGTGGGTTTATAGGAGCGGATCAGAATAAAAATGTAAAAACGCAAAAAAGAACCAGTCAAAAAAACCTTACTCACCGTTTCTTCAGTTTCTCAATGCTTTGATTAATCCTGCAGTGAAAAACAAACATACAGTTGAATAAAGCTTCTGTATAATGCATTGAATAATGTGAATTAGAGATTGACAATGAATATTAAATCAGTTGCAATTGGATCATTCATGTTATGCTCAACCTTTTGATTTCTCTAAGAAAATGTTATTTGTTATTTGACCAACTCTAAGTATTCAACTTTAAAACAAACAAACAAAAATTATATTTTTCAGCACATTCAAACAAAGTATGAATTCATAAACTGCTCTAAATGGTATAAACATGACACAGCATACATTATTAACAATTAAACCACGGGTCTGTTGAATGCTGTATTCTGATTGGCTGAGAAATGTTCCGTGGGTATGCATTAATTTCTGATAACCGGACCCCTAACTTTTCAAATGTCTTAAAAATAGGCACCAGAGCAATGTTTGTGGTAACCGTGGTATAACAGGAATAATTGACTCCGGTCCGCTTCGCGTCGTGCCGCATTGCACCTTGGGTGTGCATTATTTTCTTATAATTCAATGGCCTGTCGTCAATTATTCCTTACCAACAAAACACATTTGGGACACTTCTAAAAATATGTGTAATGTAGTCTTGATGTCAACAATGCAACTAAAGCAGAGAGAAAGGCCTTCACCTAAAGTTAAAAACATATTAAAATGTACCACGAGTCTGTTAAATGCTTTATTCTGATTGGTTGAGACATGTTCCACGGGTGTTGATTATTTTTCTGTAAAATGCATACCTGACCTGTCAAATGTCTTAAAATAACCACCAGGGCAATGTTTGTGGTAACTTTTTTTTGTGTGTTACTTAGCTTAGCCGCATTACCACCTTGGCTGTGCATTATTTTTTAATAATTCAACGGCCTGTCAATAATTATACCTCACATATACCACGGGTCTGTTGAATGCTGTATTCTGATTGGCTTAGAAATGTTCCGTGGTTATGCATTAATTTCTGATAACCGCACAACTAACTTTTCAAATGTCTTAAAAATAGGCACCAGAGCAATGTTTGTGGTAACCGTGGTATAAGAGGAATAATTGACTCCGGTCCTTTGAATTATTTGAAAATAATGCACACCCGCGGTGTCCTTGGGTGTGCATTATTTTCATATAATTCAATGGCCCGTCGTCAATTATTCATTACATATCTGACACAGTTTAAACTGTAACAACAAGAGACCAAATACTCACACATCAAAAATGCTTTTCAGTGTTTCTCTTAGCTCATCCTCTCTGAAATCACACACAGTTCACAAAACAATAAATTTAACAGCACATATGAGTTCTTGTAGCTGATTTCTGAATTTCTAATCAGAAAATGTGTGTATCACACTGTGATAAAAGATACAACAAGCCCAACATGTAGTAGATGTCAATACTGTTCATTGCTAAATCAGGTGTAATGAGAGTGTTTCTGTTAAATGAGTTCTAATAACCAATATTATAATTGTTGAATTATTTTTTAACCAAAAGCTACTAATCATTTAAAGAGGCTTTTCTCTTCATCACATCTGTTTTTTACCATCACCTGCTTGTCATGTTGGCCGTCTGTACTGTCTTCAGATCAGTTAGAGAGAGGAAGTCATTGTTGAAGTAATGCAGTTGAAGGATGCAGGCCAGAAGGAATGAGGCTGGCAGTAAGATTCGTGCAAAGAGTTCAACCACATCGAACTGTTCAAGGCCAAAGTCTTTCAACCTGAACAACACACATGAACATACATGAAGGTCTCTCTCAATACAGTACTTCACACACACACTGATGTCAGATGAAGGGGATGCTTACCTTTCCTCGGTTACTCCTAATATCTGCTGGAAAAGGCCAGAGACACTTTTAAACTGGTAGATGTAGATCAGGATCAACACTATCATGGAGTATGCCACCACAACAACCCAGAAATGTTTCAACAGCCTCCTCCACATCTCATAATGGACCTGGACAAAAACAATTATCACTATACTGTCAATGTTAAAAGACTGAAAAAAATCCTGATTTATTTCTGTTGATTTTATTTTCATGTTTTAAATTCATCAAAGAAAGAAATATATATTTTACAATAAAATATTTTTCCTTTATTCGGTTGGCATTTATTTAGGCACCCGCATTACCCAAAGTTCTTCAAGATTTTGGGTTTCAGCTTGAAAGATGTGGTCCAGTTATATTTTTTGTCTTATTTAAAATTATAATAAAGTACAATTTGCATTAAACTTGGTGTTTTTGAATAACCATATACACTATTTTGGGTTTGCTGTATAAAAAAGGGTGCATAAAAACTTAACAGCAGACAGAAGCCAAAATTAGCTTATAGCTTGCCGGTCATCTGAGGAGACACTATAACAATTGGTCTCTTCCCTTTGTTTAGGTTCTTCAGCTTGTGATGAGGTGATGATATTACACAAAACATTTAACTAATGAAACCTGACACTCAAGGATCTCAAGTCATTTTTAAGGCTAAGCTTGAAAAAAAAAGGCACACCCCATAACAAACACAACAATGCGAATGCTATTGAGATGCTAAGAAAACAGCACAATGCATTGTGAAAGAGTGAGAGTCCAGACTGACCTAAATAACAGAGATCTCAGATGATTTTAGTAATAGTTATTAAGAATACTGTGCATTAGTTAAAAGGAGAGAGCATTTGTTTAACTTACCTCATATAAAACCACACAGAAGAGGAATAAGCAGATATAAAGGATTTTGTAGACCGCTACTTTGTCCGAGAAACTGATAAGGAAAAACATCAAGCAACAGCAGAAGATCCAGTACTTCACGAGTGTGTCTTTTATTAAGACTCCCAACACAGTCATGATATCCGAGGACTGATTATTATTAACTGTAACACACACAAACAGAAACACACATTTGGTTTTCACATGATGCTTCAGCTTCTGTATTTGTCGTCTTATTACATTTGTAAGTGAAGCTAAACTTTGTAGCAATTTGTATTATGTTAGTTGCCACTTTTGCAGTTTTTTATTTATTTAAAAAATAATTTCATGAATTAAAAGATTAACTGTGATATAATTCATATTATATTTAAAGTCGCAATGAAAAGTAAAATAAAAAACTGTAATTTGTTTTGTAATATTGTGGTATTTTTTACAAATGATTTATCTGTGAGCTTCATTAATTTTTAAAAATTCATGTGCCCTCATAATCTTTAATCAAAAACTCCTCCCCTCCTAAAAACGATCTTTCTTTACTTCCGGTCAAAATGTATGGCAGGTGGGCGGGGTCCGGGAGAATATCGCTGCGATTAGCAATTAGAAACGCGACCCAACTTTAAATGATCCAATCAGATCTCGATGGACAAATTCAAATCCAGCCCTGCCTTATTTCATTTCAGAGGCCGGTTTTACTCGGATACACGTCACCACGGGGAAAATTAGGCAATTGATACTTCCGTTTCATGGCGACTTTAAATGTAACGTATAAAAAATTGCATGTAGGAAAAAATTCCTTGGGTGAAAAAACCTCGAGAAGAAGCCAGACTAGCTAATCTTAAATATTAAATATTATATTAAACAATTATATAGGAATTGAAAAAAATAAATTGAAAGATATACGTACATGCTTGAATTTTGAGCTCTGTTAAACACTCCTCATTTTGCTGCTGCTCTTCATTTTTCTCTTTCAACCGTTGATGAAGTAACATCAAGAAACTAAATGTATAAAATCCCTGCAAGAATTGATTGCATTTCAGTAATCTTTAGTATAATGTTTCATTAATAAATGTTTTAAAAATCTCTATCTAAACTTTTTTATAACAACAAATAAACTCTTTATTAAGCTCTGTGATAAAAGTCCCATACCTTTGCGGCGAGGTGCACGCAGGGAACTGGATAACCATACACATCAAAGTCCATCAGGACAACTTTTGGTAAGGTAGGGAAAACTTGATTGTGGTTAAGATGAAGTTCACTTATAAATGCAATAACTAGCAGCAATGTGCCATAGGCAGCGAGAAACGGAGAGCTCAGCATCGCAAACCGCCTGCGATTTTTCAGCATCCAGATTACACACGACCAGACCAATAAGACTAATGTAAGCCATGAGTTATAGCTGATGCTCCACACCTGCAGACACACACACACAAACAGCCATCGTCTATAGGATAAATAAGAAATGTTGCTCTTCCACAGTAAATCATTGACAATATCAATATAGTGATGAATAAAAAATCCATCAAAAGTACGGCTCGCCTGTTTATGTGTTTGAAAGAGCTGCATTATTTAAGTGAACTGAACAGTCCATAGCAATATTGTCTGTTGGTCGATACCCCTGACAGACACAAATAAATCTGATGGCTGACTTTATTATTTGAGGTATACAGTTTATTATTAATAGTTGATCAATGTGCTTTATGATTCACATAAATTATTTATACAATAAATATCCAGTGTGACACAAAATGATGACAGAAAATGGAAAGAAATCATAAGTTAAAGATTAGACAAAATAAATAGATTTATTACACGGCTCTCTGGAATGCTTGATTCTGATTGGTCAGTTGAGACATTTGCAGGTTCGTTCTTTTCAAATAATAACCGCTCCAAAATAATAACGCATAGCCGGACTACTTTCACGAGTAAAATCGCTCCGCGCCAATAAAGATCAATAAAGATAACTGTCTGTTTGGCGCCATCTTGTGACAAACACTCGACAACCACGACAAGACACAGAGAGCTTACTGAGACTGAACTTGATAAAATAGAGCATGACAGCTACGAAGCCAAAACACAAAAAAATACAGAATGGGCATTAAAACTTCTCAAAGACTGGCTAAAAGAGAAAAAATTGAGACAAGTATGAAGCAGAGGATCTTAATAAGGTATTACGATCATTTTATGCATCTGTGCAAAGTTTCGCGGAAGGATAAAAATGTTAATTTAAAACAAATATGCCAATAAAATGTTTCAAATTCATATTCATGTCCAGTTTTTTTTCTTATGTGGCAAGTAGCCGTGTAATAAGCGGGATAATGTAGAGGCAGCCGGTAGTTATTGGGAAATAAGCCCCTTCAGTGTGATACAAGACCCTCCGCTACGCGTCGGGTCCTGATCACACTGTCGGGGCTTATTTCCCAATAACTACCGGCTGCCTCTACATTATCCCTTACTTATAGTTTAAATTAGATGAATATGTTGCTTCTGCTAGTGCAAATCTAATAGTTCTCATTAAATCATGTTGTACCAAAGATTAGAGAGGTATATCATTTGACGGTTTTAGACCAAACTACTCAAGTTTTCAAGCAGTTGAAATAGACATTTATCCTACAGTATCTCTGAATATGAGAACCCAACATTACCATCATGATGATGAGAGCGATGACATAACTCTGTTTCATGATGAAGTTTCCGAGCAGAATGATGGCGCTGGGCTCAGGACCGTCAGAAGATTCAAAATCATTATTCCCACTGCTTTCCTTTTCCACATTATAATCTGAAAACACACACAGCGAACACAGTATCTCTTTTATATACACACTCATGATGTGTGAGCTGGTAACAATATTTGTTTTTAATAATTCTTCCAATAATATTTTCTAATTGGAGATTTACCGTAAGATAAGCGATGCGAGTCGTGTTCCTCTAACATCAGAGAGTTGATGTCCTGATCTTCCCATGCGTTTCTCCACATCACGACCACAGGCTACACAACACAGAGTGAAATATATATATATATTACATTACAGCACTTCTCTTCAGATAACAAAAAAAAGAGCAAGATATTTCTCATCTTTTGCTTAAAATCATCAAAAGCCTTCTACAGATTTGTGTTGGCAAACGATAGACATAAAATTGTGTCGAATTTCTGCTTTGTGCATGACACAAATAATTTTTCCAACAACTCCTTACAGAGAGACTGTTTTGATTTCTTGACTGTATCACGCAAACATAAAACAAAGATGAAACAGAGGCAAAGCATCTGAACAGAAGGTGAATGATCAGTTCTTTCATTACTGTAGAAAGAGTGAAATATATTGAAATACCTCTGAGATAGACTGAGTCCACTTGTGTAGTAAACCAATGAGTGAGATATAGAGAATAAGGAGCAGTAGTGGATTAACTATCGCAGGCCAGCTGCCCTCCTCATGTAGGGTGAGGTTGTGTGGATCTGACGGGTTAGTCTGGATGAGTGCAGTTAAACCAAACAACCTGTGAAACACATAAAGCAGATGTTTACCTCTGCTTTAGCCTTCATTATTCAGACTGACTTCATGCACATCATACTTAAAGGGGACATATTATGAGGATTTTTTTTCAGATGTAAACTAAGTCTTAATCTAGGTCTGAGCAAAAGTGTGCCATTTTGGGTGTGTCATTTAAAATGGAAATGAGCGGCTGAAGTGCAAACACTGATCACAATGATGGTGGTTTGTTGCAATTGAAACTCAATTGTGCTGTGAATTATTTTCTCTCTCTCTCTTTCTCTTTGTACTAAATGGCAGTGCTGTGGTTGGATAGTGCAGATAAAGGGGGCGGTATTACCTTATTCTGACATCACAATAGGAGCCAAATTACAATGACCTATTTTTCACATGCTTGCAGAGAATGGTTTACCAAAACTAAGTTACTGGGTTGATCTTTTTCACATTTTCTAGGTTGATAGAAGCACTCGGGACACAATTATAGCACTTAAACATGGAGAAAGTCAGATTTTCATAATATGTCCCCTTTAAATAATGCTTCCAAAATTACACAAAACAAATAAAGTGGCAGTAAATACATTCTTACATTGTTTATGTTAGGAAAGCATCAATGCCAACAAAGCATTACTTTTATTGGGGTAATTCAAGAGAGTAGATACTTTTGTTTCTGAATATAAGAACATTGTCATGGTCGCACTTCCCACAACAATAATTTAATTAAAGAAATCATTATTCTCAGATCTTTATGATCTTTGTGTTAATGCTTCTGCCTGTTTTTACTTAGGAAACCAGTTGCTTACCATCAGTAAATTTTATTTCTGCTCAAAATCATAAAGAAAGAACACAGAGGACCTTATCATACACCTGGCACAATGCAGCACAATGTGCGATGCAATTGTTTTTTGCTAGTTTCAGCCCGACGCAGTTACCATTTTCATGTCCAGCGCCACGTTATTTAAATAGCAAATGCATTAGCACCCATTTGTGTGCCCATGGCCTGCTGACTTGAAAACAAGGTGTTGCATTGTTGGCCATTTTGCTATTTTGAGGCAAATAAATGCACAATATTTTTTAGTAGTGCTGGGCATAGATTAGATCTAGATTTTCTAGTATTAAAGTATTTTTTGCATAATATGTGAGTTTGTGCTGTGTGTAAATATTATGTATACAGAGCCCCAAAGGGGAGATACTGTAGAGCAAAAATTAAATAAAGTTTGGTTTTGCGTGCGCACGTGAAACTATCGCGTGCTCACGTGAAACTATCGTGTGCTCACGTGAAACTATTGCGTGCTCACGTGAAAGTTTTGCTTTCACGTGCGCGCGCGAAAGTTTCACGTGAGCATGCGCAACTAAACTTTAGAAAAAATTCTGCACATGAAGGTTTCGCGTGAGCACATGAAAGTTTTACGTGAGCACATGAAACTAAACTCTAGATTTTTTTACTCCAATGTCACCTTAGGGGCTCGGTACATTTAAAATGTTTTATTTATATATAATTTTTTATTTATATAGAATATATGTAAAAAAAATGTAAATACATACATGAATGTGTGTGTCTTTATATATACATAATAATTACACACAGCACAAACAAAATATATTATGCAAAAATTACTTTTATGTTGTATGAGATTAATCTAGATTAATCTATGCCCAGCACCATTTTTTTGTTATTTAAAGAGGGCGTTAAAACAGCTAAACAGTTAAAACGGCTATAAACAGGACGACAACGCGCATTTGCTTATTACACACATGGATGCGCAGCAAGCAGCACACAAACGTTTTAAATATATGAAAAAATATAAAAAAATGTAAGAATTAAATTGTAAAAGATTATTATTAAATCTCTTGGACTTAAATGAGGACAGATTACAAGACTTTAGCAGGCGTGAAGCTGAGATCAGCTAGCAGAAGAGCCGCTTCACCTGAAGCCTGCAAGTAAGCAGATTTGTTTGCTTTTAAAAAGTGCTAATATGTAATATTGCATTTATTTTGATGTTTTTTTATCTATCATGGAAAGACTCGCACTGAGTGTATGATATAAAGTCGTGCTGCTAAACCACATAATTTCTCATAAGATGAGCTCATATACACACTCATATACATACTCATGCTTGTGTCGTTACTTTTATTGTAGTTTTATTTGTAATCCCTGATCATTGTTTGATTGTATTTTTTATCTGGTCCCACCTCCAGCTTTCTCTCCAACCTATTCTGTTAGTGTTAGACAAACTCCCTCTCCATTCATACAGAAGGCAATCATGAATCTGACTTTGTTGAACTGACGTGATGCTCTTCTATTCAAAAGCCCTGATTTACAAGATGTTCCTTGATACATGTCCATTTGGAAAAATGCTCTTATTTAAAGTGATTTAAAGATTCAATAAGTTCATCAATTTGGGTGTTTTCTGGGAACTGAATGATGCTTGTATGAAACCTGGCAAAGACGTCTTCAGGAGGAACGCTCTGCTGGATGAGAGGCAGCTGATAGAGGTAAAGGATAATAATGTGTCCTCCGCTGAAGATCACCATCATCACACACAAAGAGCTGAAGTATAGCAGAGGGATACTGAAGCCCAGCACCCAACACCACGCCAGGCCCAGAGACACCACAAAGTACAGCGCTGACGTCAGTGATGGCAAAATGATACCTGATACAAAAGATACCTGATACATCATTAACTGCATGACGGTCCAAAACACATTCACACATGTTGATATATTTGTGATACCTGCCAATCCCAGGAGAAGAGTCACCAACACTTTCCCAGCAGTGTTCATGAGCGAAGAGAGGAGAAGTCTCAGACCGGTCATAAACACAATGATCTTCTGCAGGAGACCTGGAGAGACGGGCGAGGGCTCACACTTCTCCTCGGAGGATAAAGTCTCTGATGTTCTGCTCTCCTCTTCAGATTCTGAGTCAGAAATCTCTCCATCTGAACCCTGTCAAGTATGTGAACAGTAAATACAGTCGATAGGAGTTTTTGGCTCATTTGGTATCATTTCTGAACAGGTTCGTCACCTCAGTATCAAAGCTCTGCTGACAGTGGTCGCTGGTCTTCAGGTGATGTGGAGGCTTGGCAGCACACAGCCGCAGTATGAACAGCGTAGACAGAAACACAATCACATCTGGCATCAGTAGACGAATAATGTTAAGTGCATCCACATCACTGAACCTGGTAAGTAGGTTAAACAAAACAAAAATGATGTTAACTAAAGCTTTTATGACTAAAATTCCAAATGGAAGTGAGCTTCCCTGTGCCCTACTTCCTTCGAAGGGCAGAGTCCTTGAAATGAGCTCTATAAATGATAGTTCTATAGTTGGTAGCTCACTACAGTATGTTACACTATAGGGGAATCTTCTGGGCTCAAGACCCACCATTTTTTAAAAACACAAACACATTTGTTTTCTTTCAGTCGTTTTTTAAAGAAGTTTAATTGAATAATATTGGGCCGGTCTAGGGCATGAAACTCCAGGGCTGAAAATGAGTCCCACTCTGTCCCATGATCAGATCGCATTCTTGAGATTACCTGTCGGGTTGTAAATGTTTGGAAACCCCTGATATACAATACATAAGCAAAATTGATTTAGTATGCGGGGGGATTTTAATTTGTTTTACTTAGATCATGCATATTGCCAAATAAGGTAAGGTACTTTGTGTCAAAAAATAAGAAATATATAATCGACTTTCAAAAATTGTATTTATTGGAAAAAACAATCATATTTATAGTTCAGCAATAAATATATTTTTGTTACTCTTGCAATAAACGATAATGGAGATTCATTGTTACATCTATGCCTTAGATTTTAAAGAATTACGTAGATTTGTAGATCCCTTCAATTTTAGAGGTCGTTCACATATTTCGCATAAAAAAGTGTTTCTGAAGAATTTTTACGTTAATCTGCAATACAGTGATTATCCAATAGATGACTTACACAATTTAAGAAAAAACAAAACACTCGTATGAAAAAACGTTATTTACTTATTATAAACTAAATGTATGTTTTTATAATCATTCTGAATCTGATCTCTAACAAAATTCCTTTACAAAAATGCAATTATTTCAGAAAAATAGTAAGTGTTTTTTTCATGTTTTGTTTGTTTGTTTATTGTTTGTTTGAAAGCAGAGGGTCTGTTCTTTCATTTGATATATTTGTATGTTTATATATTTTTAGAAGAAAATTTTTCTGGAAGGCATTTTGTGAAACTTTGAAAATCATAAAAAAACCTAGCGGGCAACTTTTTAAAAATTGGCTGTCGGGGAATGAGTTAAATGTAGAAACGCGGCAAGCACACTCAAATGTAAACAAAACTAACAGCGAGTGGGACCATTAGCAAAGACAGACAGACGGCGAGCACTTTGAAAAACGGCGAGCGTTTGCATGCATTTTAGATGTTAATGGACCCTAATGCAAGAATTATTCCAATAACAACAACTTGGGCATAAAGTGATGGGGACACACTCTAAAAATGGCTGGGTTATGTTTGACCCAAAATGGGTAAATATTGGACAGAACTCATGCTGGGTTAAAATTGGCCCTATGCTGGGTTATTATACCCCATGGTTGCATACCTACAACGCAACATTGGGTAATTTTTGACCCAGCATGGGGTAATATTTGACCCAGCACGTGTTATGTCCAATATTTACCCATTATGGGTCAAAAATAACCCAACCAATTTACGAGTGCATATCTCGTGCTTGTCGACAGGAAGGAAGACTCAACTTTGTCTGTGTTGTGTCCAGTCTACACACTGCATATAGATCTGCATAGATCTCATGGCAATTCATACATATTTTATGAGGTGGCTAATTCAAACTAATTTGTACAACATTTTTGTACAATTTGCTTTTGCCCCGTGATGTATTACGCCAGAAAAGTTCACTAAATCTGCTTTGCCCGCTTGGTATTCTGGTTGCACTCCACTAGGGTTACCGTGTCCCCATAGGCAGTGGGGAGGTGTTCTCCATTAGCAGACACTATATGAGATTTTATTCGGTTTATATTATTAGGTGAACAAATCAGACCATTTTTATACCTGACAATACCAAGGTGAAGGAAGACACTGTCCCATGGTCCACTCACTGAAGAATAAAGATTTGTAGAATATTAGTTTGTATTTCCATGCTTTATTCAGACATAAATAAATCAGGAAGACTTAAAAGGAACAGAATGTGATCTCACCATCTTTAGGAATATATGTGAAAGGGATTTGCATCCCACACTGCAATGCTAGAAACATCACAGCGGTAGAGCAAACGGTGCGAAGAAAACTGCCACTTTTTCCTGTGTATACATAAACACATACATTTGAAAACAATTGAAAAACCTTTATATTATAATAATACCATAAACCCACTTGTGAGGACATTGGCGTAGCAAGTCAGTCCCGGGCCCATATGCAAAAAAAATTACGGGCCCCCTTAAGCCAAAGCCCCCCCCCCCTCCACCTTGACAGCTGGCACTGTTAACTGTGGCACGCAGGTCTGTAACAACATATACTTTTAATAAGGTAGTCAAATATTTTTACTTTACTTTTTTACTTTAAAGGGTAGATTTAAATAAATATTGCGGCCACAATTAAAAATTACATTGAATTTTTTTTTTTTATTGGCCCGGGCCCATTTGCACATGCATACCCTGCATGCCCAGACGCTGCGCCACTGTGTGAGGATTCTGTTTTGAAACCTGTTCTGAGTTCACCATTTGTAATTCCTGTTATTAAGTGTAAAGTATCTATGTTTTAGTTTGTACCATGTCTTTTATTTTGAATTGTGCATTTGAAATGAGGTTTATGTCACTTCCTTTTGTAGTCTTTTTCTATGTTTTTGTAGTTCTTTTATGTTACCCCACACTAAGGCTGAATCCGAAACCGCATACTGCCATACTATATAGTAGGCAAAAAGCAGTAGGCGAACGAATAGTATGTCCGAAACCTCAGTATACGTAAAAGCATGATTTCCCATGATGCCACGGGAAAGCAAAGCAATCGACCGGAGACCAGCCAATCGGGTGATTTCGATACACACACAGGGCTGTTCCTCAGCACCCAGACTTCACGCACAGACCCTGGATATACCACAATTAAAGTGCTCAGCTGATTCATGAAAATAACGCTGTAGAATTGTCACAGCTGTGTTGAGCTGACAGTAAATATGTGATGGTTTGTTAGAAAAATACATTTGAAAAAAGTTTTGTTTCATATGGGATTCACTTCTGTACGTTTTCATTTATTGTGATGGTTTTATTCATTCATTTTTTTTATTCATGTTTCCTGTAGTTTTAAGTAAATACAAGAGATTGCTTCACTAAAATGTATATAATCATAGTGCCTGCATTGTCTAGTTTGTATTCAAGCACAGCTGTCATCTGACAATAGATATTAAATTACAATCTGCTTGTTTTACTTATTTTGTCCACTACAAAATAATGTGTAATATATCTGTAACACTGTTACAGATCAAGTTACTGATGCAATCAGGTGTTAGTGCACCTGTCCCTCATACACACGCATACGTTTTCATGGCTGTTATTAGGTTTGTTCGAGTTTATGCACCGCTGTAAGAACCAACAAGTGGATGACATCAAAGTACCGTGAGAGCGATTCCAGAAATCACACGGAGAAGTCTGATTTCGAGTTGCTCTCGCGGTATTGTGATGTCAATCTCTTGTCGGTTCTTGTGGTTCCGCATGAACTCGAACAAGTCTACTACGTCATATGTCACATGATAACATCAACATGGCGAATGCTGTCCATACTTAACGCGAACGTACATACTGCCTTAGCGCACGTTAAGTAGGTACCCAGTGAAATTCAGTACCTACACAGTAAGTATGCGATTTCGGATTCAGCCTAATTGTGTTAGCCAGATGTTTCTACAATGTGTGCTGCTGGTCAATTCTTGTTCTGTTTCTTGTACTTTTAGTACAGTTTAGTTAAGTTTGGTTTTGTCATTTCATTTCATGGATGAATGATTACTCTTTGCTTTATTTGTTATGACCTAGTTTCTTTCTCTCTCTTTCTCTACATTCTTTTACACATTCACACACATTCACTCACTCATTAGCCGCTCTCATTACCTACAGCCGCAGCTGTTTCCACTTTCTCCTCTCTCCACCTGTCTCTCATCTTCTCTAATTAACTTTGGCTTTATCTATCGTGCTCTGCCTTTGTCTCATTGTCAGATTGTTTATTCAGTGTGAACTTGTATTACAAGCTGAGCTGCTACGCCAAATATTGTTCTCTGTCCTGTCGTGTCGTGTCATGTCCTGTCTGAAGTATATTGTCATCTGTGCTGTCTGCTAATTCATTGGAATTACCCTGCATCCTTTATCGTGTGCAATTACAGAACTCTGGCGAGTGTGGTGCTTATGAGGTACCTGTGAGGGGTGTTCATTTGCCTCCTGCCTCGCCTTCACCTAGACCGGCTGCCCTGTGAAGCCTTGCTGCCACTTTTGTTTTTCTCTGCCACAGAGGACTTTTAAGTAGACCTTTTGCCAGCCATCTGGATATTTTTCTGTTCATCTGAGTTTGAGTTGATGCCGTTATTTACCTGTGGTCACCTTCATTAAAACTGTGAACATTTTTCTGCTATTTCCTGCATTTGAGTCCTTCTTTCCACAACAGAACAATCTGACCAAACATGGACTCAGCGGGTAGCAGCCCCTTTCAAGCAGCCGTCGAGCAACAGGGTGCCCTTCTAGGACGGCACGAGGAGGACATCACCGCTGCCAGACATGCGGTTGAGACGCTTGCTGCCCAGATGTCTGACCTCTCGCAGCAGGTCCATCATATCCGCCAGCCGCTTTCTCTTCACCGGACGCTCATGTTCCGCCAGAGCCGCGGATAAACAACCCTCCTGTCTATTCGGGTGAGCCCACTCAGTGTCGTGCCTTCCTGACCCAGTGTGAGGTGGTTTTCTCCCTTCAGCCGGTGACTTATGCCAGGGAACAAGCGAGGGTCGCTTATGTAATCTCTCCCCTCGCTGGCCGCACTCGTGAATGGGGTACGGCTAACTGGCAGGCGGATTCGGAATGCGTCCTCAGCTTTGCACAGTTCAAGGAGGAGATGATCCGGGTCTTTGACCGTTCTGCTCACGGTGCCGAGGCTTCGCGTCAGCTGTCCGTCCTTCGTCAGGGCAGGAGTTCTGTTCCAGATTTCTCTATAGAGTTTCGCACTCTCTCTACCACCTGTGGCTGGAATGAGCCGGCTCTCAACGCCCTATTTCTGGAGGGTCTTAATCCTGAGATCAGGGAGGAAATTTTCATTCGGGAGGTTCCCGCTTCACTTGATGACCTCAATGCCCTTGCTATTCGGGTCGAGAAGCGATTTGAGCTACGACGCAGAGCCCGTCGCATGGAAACAACTTTCCCCTCTACTTCTTCTGTCATGACTCTCCCCGTTACTACTGGAGCTGAGCCCGAGCCCATGCAGTTGGGAGGTCTACGCATCTCTCCTAAGGAGCGAGAGAGAAGGATCGCTAACCGTCTGTGTATGTACTGTGCAGCTGCTAATCATTATGTTTCTACCTGCCCAGTAAAAGCCAGCGCTCGTCAGTAGGCGGAGGGTTACTGGCGAGCGCCATCACACGGAAAACCCCTTCCAGGTCTTGCACGTCACTTCCAGTCATGCTTCATTGGTCCGCTTCATCGGTTGCCAGTTCTGCCTTAATCGACTCTGGAGCAGAGGGAAATTTTATTGATGAGGATTGGGCTCTACAACAAGGTATTCCCCTCATGCATTTAAGTGACATTACTCCTTTATTTGCCTTAGATGGCAGTTCACTACCCAAAGTACAGAAAGAGACTATTCCATTGACTCTTACCGTATCTGGTAACCATAGAGAGACAATTTCTTTTTTGATTTTTCGTTCTCCTTTTACCCCCATTGTCCTGGGTCATCCTTGGCTTAAACGCCATAGTCCTCATATTGATTGGTCTAAGGGTTCTGTTGTGTCTTGGGGATTGTCTTGTCATGTTGAGTGTTTAGTATCCGCTGTCCCTCCTGTCTCTTCTGTTTCTGTATTTCAAGAATAACCTGGTGATTTGTCTGGAGTCCCGGAGGAGTATCACGTTCTGCGGGAGGTTTTCAGTCGTTCACGGGCCACCTCTCTTCCTCCTCATCGTCCATATGACTGCGCTATCGATCTCTTACCAGGGACCACGCCTCCTAGGAGTAGACTATATTCTCTGTCGGCTCCTGAACGGGAGGCGCTAGAGAATTATCTTTCTGATTCACTTAGTGCGGGTACCATTGTTCCGTCGTCTTCTCCCGCTGGTGCGGGGTTTTTCTTCGTAAAGAAGAAAGACGGATCGCTCCGTCCCTGCATAGATTATCGATGGCTGAATTACATCACTGTTAAGAATCACTATCCTTTGCCATTGATGTCTTCAGGGTTCGAGATCCTTGCAGGGAGCTAAGATTTTTACCAAGCTCGATCTCCGCAACACATACCATTTGGTGCGTATTAAAGAGGGAGACGAGTGGAAGACCGCCTTTAACACGCCCCTCGGTCATTTTGAATATCGGGTCCTCCCTTTCGGTCTAGTCAATGCCCCCTCCGTGTTTCAGGCTCTTGTCAATGATGTTCTCCGTGACATGCTTAACATTTTTGTGTTTGTCTATATTGACGACATACTTATTTTCTCCCCGTCTCCCCAGGTTCATGTCCAGCATGTACGCCGCGTTCTTCAACGCTTACGTGAGAACCGGCTATTTGTCAAAGCAGAGAAGTGTTCGTTTCACGTATCTTCGGTCACGTTTCTGGGTTCAGTAATCTCGGCAGAGGGGATTAGTATGGATCCTTTAAAGGTTCAAGCGGTGGTAGATTGGCCGGCTCCCGATTCTCGCGTCTCGTTACAACGCTTCATTGGTTTTGCAAATTTTTATCGCCGCTTTATCCGAAACTTTAGTCAGGTAGCCGCCCCTCTCACCGCGCTAACATCTGTCAAGTCACGCTTTGAATGGTCAGAATCCGCTCAAAGGGCTTTTGATCATTTAAAGTCTCTTTTCACTGCCGCACCTATTCTTATTACGCCTGACGTCACTAGACAGTTCATCGTCGAGGTTGATGCGTCTGAGGTAGGGGTGGGTGCTGTTCTATCACAGCGATCTGCAGCTGATGGAAAGATCCACCCGTGCGCCTATTATTCCCATCGTCTTTCGCCTTCGGAACTTAATTACGATGTCGGCAACCGGGAGCTGCTCGCCATATACGCTTAGCGCTCGGCGAGTGGCGACATTGGACCGACCTTCGTAATTTAGAATATATCCGCTCCGCTAAGAGATTAAATGCGCGTCAGGCTCGTTGGGCATTATTTTTCACGTGCTTTGATTTTTCTATCTCTTACCGCCCCGGTTCTAAAAACGTTAAACCGGATGCATTGTCTTGGCTCTTTGATTCCTCGACCCCCTCCACGTCACAGAAGGAAATTATTTCTCCAGGTCTCGTGGTGGGGGCCGCTGGGTGGGGAATCGAAGGACAGGTTAAGCGCTCATTATCTCGCGTTGCCGTGCCACGAAATTGCCCTAAAGGCTTACTCTTTGTTCCGGTGCCCACACGCTTGGCTGTCCTCCAATGGGGGCACGCTTCTAAATTATCTGCTCATCCCGGTGTTCGGGGCACACTTGCAGCGATCCGCCAGCGTTTTTGGTGGTCTACCTTAGATCGCGATGCTCGCCGTTTTATTGCTTCGTGTGCCGTTTGTGCTCAGACTAAGGCTGGTAATGCCCCGCCAGCGGGTCTGCTTCGTTCGTTACCCGTACCTACTCGCCCATGGTCTCACATCGCGCTCGACTTTATCACCGGTCTTCCCCCGTCAGATGGTAACACGGTCATTTTGACGGTGGTTGATCGGTTTTCAAAGTCTGCACACTTTATACCGCTCACTAAACTCCCCTCTGCCAAGGAGACCGCCCAGATTGTTGTCAATCATGTATTCAAATTACATGGTCTACCCTCTGAAGTAGTTTCTGACAGAGGACCACAATTTTCCTCTCTATTCTGGAGAGAGTTTTGTCGCCTCATTGGTGCCACTGCCAATCTCTCGTCAGGCTTTCACCCCCAAACTTGTGGCCAAGCTGAACGAGCCAACCAGATCATAGGCCGGCTCTTACGTAGTCTCGCATTTCGTTACCCATCATCTTGGTCAGAGCAGCTCCCGTGGGCAGAGTATGCCCATAATTCGCTCCCATCCTCTGCCACGGGACTGTCTCCGTTTCAGTGTTGCCTCGGGTACCAGCCTCCTTTATTCTCTTCACAAGAGGTTGATTCTAGATGCCCGAGCGTTCAGACATTTATTTCTCGGTGTAAACGAACCTGGAGAGGGGTGAGATCCGCTCTTTGTCACTCACGTAGACGCATGTGCATTACAGCCAATAAACGTCGGATTAAAAGCCCCCGCTATTTGCCGGGTCAGAGAGTGTGGTTATCCACAGCTAATTTACCTCTCCAGTTTGAGTCTCGTAAATTGGCTCCTCGATTTATTGGACCTTTCCCCATCACTAAGATTATTAATCCTGTCGCTGTCAAGCTCCGTCTCCCGTCTAATCTTCGCCGGGTACATCCCGTTTTTCATGTCTCGTGCATTAAGCCTGCCACCCGCTCGTCCCCTCGCTCCGCGCTTTCCGCTATTCGTATCGAGGGGTCACCCGTTTACAAGGTCCGCAAGATTTTGGACATGCGTCGTCGGGGGCGTGGGCATCAGTACTTGGTCGATTGGGAGGGATATGGTCCTGAGGAGAGGAGTTGGGTTTCCCCCCGGGACGTCTTGGATCCTTCGCTCATTGATGATTTTCTCCGGTCTCGTCGGGCTTCCCCCTTGGGAGCGCCAGGGGGCGCTCCTTAGTGGGGGGGCACTGTTATGACCTAGTTTCTTTCTCTCTCTTTCTCTACATTCTTTTACACATTCACACACATTCACTCACTCATTAGCCGCTCTCATTACCTACAGCCGCAGCTGTTTCCACTTTCTCCTCTCTCCACCTGTCTCTCATCTTCTCTCATTAACTTTGGCTTTATCTATCGTGCTCTGCCTTTGTCTCATTGTCAGATTGTTTATTCAGTGTGAACTTGTATTACAAGCTGAGCTGCTACGCCAAATATTGTTCTCTGTCCTGTCGTGTCGTGTCGTGTCCTGTCTGAAGTATATTGTCATCTGTGCTGTCTGCTAATTCAATGGAATTACCCTGCATCCTTTATCGTGTGCAATTACAGAACTCTGGCGAGTGTGGTGCTTATGAGGTACCTGTGAGGGGTGTTCGTTTGCCTCCTGCCTCGCCTTCACCTAGACCGGCTGCCCTGTGAAGCCTTGCTGCCACTTTTGTTTTTCTCTGCCACAGAGGACTTTTAAGTAGACCTTTTGCCAGCCATCTGGATATTTTTCTGTTCATCTGAGTTTGAGTTGATGCCGTTATTTACCTGTGGTCAGCTTCATTAAAACTGTGAACATTTTTCTGCTATTTCCTGCATTTGAGTCCTTCTTTCCACAACATTATTAAATCATTAACTGCCTATAGATCCTGCTTCTGTTTTTTCTTTGAACTGCACATTACATTAAGTGCAGTTTTTGTAAAGCTTCATAGCTTTAGCAAGATTATGTAAGACATATACAAATGAAAAGATAATGAGACATTGTTGTGAAACAAACAAAAAAACTTAAAGCACAGCCATTTGTGGTGGATTGTTTCCATTTGTTTCAGTTGTATCCAAGGGGCCATGTCTAATATTTCTCTTTATTTTATATCTCATAAGGGAATGTTTTTAATAATGATGATAATAAAAATCTCAATAAATCTAAGAGGAACTTCTTTGATGCTCTCTTGAGAATACAGTATTAGACTTGAGAACAAATCCTTTTCTATGTCTCAGCAACTGGGCTTTTGACTTGGTATATACAATAGCAATGTAAAACCGCTAAAGAAAATGCCAAAGGCTCATGTATTAATTTTTCGTCTATCTGTAGTGAGTTCTGATGGATCTGTATTTGTCCTCGGCAGTTTTTGAACGCCAGTCCATCCCTAAGTTACACTGCAAAAACTGACTTTCTTACTTATTTTTGTCTTGTTTTCAGTACGGAATCTAAAAATTCTTAAATCAAGATGTATTTTTGTTAATTGGCACAATGACCTAAGAAAAGACCTAAGTCTAGTTTTTAGTTCAAACATATGCAATTTAAGTGAATTTGTGTTTAAAACAAGCCTAAAATTCTGCCAATGTGTTAAGATTTTTTTTCAGACATTTTTCTTGAATTTAAGATAAAAGTTATAGATTTTTTTTACCCCACTGGCAGATTATTTTTTACTTGTTTTAAGCACAAATTTTGACAAAAAACTAAACTTATTTTCTTAGATAATTTTGTTAATAAAGAAAATACATCTTAATTTAGGCATTTTTAGATTTTTATACTGAAAGCAAGACAAAAATAACAAGAGGGTTAAGATTAAATTAGGAGAGAATTGACAGTATAATACAACATTTGCAAAATGCTAAGACTGCTCATTTTTCTGCTAATCTTTCACTTTTTTATCCTCTGTTTTTCCTTCATTTCTCTTAATGTATAGGAAATGACTACATATCACCCAGGTGAACGAGTGTTTTGTTTTTGATTACTTAGCAATAAAACCAACAATTAGCTGATGCAGCAAATGTGTTTCCTATTGTCTTATTTTTACTAAAAGCTTTCACATTTTTGCTATGCAGTCATAATCTCTTTCTTTACTCGCACTTACAGTAAACACAGTGATTAAATGCACTGCGTGTGTGTGTGTGCGTGGTTGTGTATGTGTAGAGTAAATGAAAGAAAGAGCCTCAGTGGGATTAAGAAAAACATCTAACATGATTATATGGATCTATAAAGCACTGATGCACATTTTAAAGGTTTTAAAGGTAATCTGCAGCTGACAGCACAAAAATGATCTTTTGTAATGCATCATTTATGAGATGTCTGGAGCTTTACGTTAACAGCTTTTGTTGAATTAAAACAAATACCTGACAAAGATGCACTGCATAACTTAAATGATTTAGAAGAAAATTTGAAAAACATGAATAGTAAATTAGTATTCTTACTCTAAAAGATGATTACACAAATGTTTTCCCTTTATGCACAGTTACATTTAATTACATAAGCACAATTTTATTTGCCTAATCTTAACAATAATATTCAGTATATTTACATTAATACTGTGTGTATAGAATCATCCACAGCTGTAATTCAGTGATTTTCACTTACATCTGTTATCTCTGTCATAATTTTACACCTGATATTCCTGTCCTGAAGAGAAAGCTTAAGTTTATTCTCACTTACCCTTCATAGTAATCATGTTTGGACTGGGCACCAGAGGGACGGACAGAAGGAACAGCAGATACACCACTGATAGCCCATTGTATCTGAATAATATTGCTGTAAAAAGAAAAAAATCAACATCATAAGATTTTTTTTCATGAGTTAATATGATCTGATCTGTAGTTGCATTCACAGAAACATTAAGAAGATATATGTCTGTCGGAGCTGATGGTGCAGTGGCCAGTGTCCGACATATGGGCGCCCCAAGTTCGAATCCCGGCTCGAGGTCCCTTGCCAATCCCATACCCCTCTCTCCACCCTGTACTTTCTTCCTCTTGTCTCCTTAAATACTGTCTATCAAATAAAGGCAAAACTGTGTGTGTGCGTGCAACAGAAATAAAATTCAATTGAGCAGAAGCTGTTAAGTTATATAAATATTTTAAATATTTTATATAATGGTGTGTATTTCAGATAAAAAAACACAAGCATTTAATGGTTTAGAAAATGAGAGATTTCCGTGATTCATATTGTAGAGGTCCAGTAAGAATGTGAAGAAATAAAGTTCTGTTAAAAAATGTTAAAACAAATAAAAGATTTCTGCTGGCATCTGATCACAAGCCCACCTTCACCATCGGCAAACATCCCATTTGATCTGACAGGACTCCTCCCTAATATTTACCCTCAGTGGCCACTTTATTAGCAATGGCGGGACTAGAATTTTTAAAAATGTGGTGGCCAGGGGATGGCCAAGACTACTTTAGGGGACTCCATAGTACATGAAAGAAAACAATGTGCAACCATGTATCAAAAAAATCACCAATTAATCTCATGATCACTGATTAGCTACTTCACATACCTCACATTAGATAAATATTCATATAACTGCATAAATTACTAGATGTAAACATGTAACAATGAATTAAACTTTTCTATTTCTCACATCTGATATACTGTCTAAACTCCATGAAACCTTGAACTTCAAAAAGCAAAAATTACTTTTTTTTGACAAAAAGATTTTTTTTTAAGTATATATGAATTCATCTTTTTTTTGTTATATAAATCAATAAAATTTTATTTATGTAGCGCTTTTCACAATTGTTAATTTCAAAGCAGCTTTACATTAATAGATGTAGGAAAAGCATAGAAAAGTGAGTGTAGTAGTAATGTAACATGATTCTTGGGAATTTGGATAAAACAGGTTTAAATTTTGAAAAAAAATTTTTAGTTAAATTACAAAATCTGAAGGTATAAAATTATAGACCAAGGTCTTGGCTGTTCAGCAATTCACTGGTGCAACCTCCCCTGTTCGTATTTTTTTCATAAAATAGGCGTTTTTCCAGTTACTACTCATACAACATTTACTTTAAGCCTAAATAGAAAAAGTAATGATTTTTTTATTAAATAAACATATTTTTGTATAAATAGAGACTATTAATTTAATAACTCAACAGCACTGAAAAAACATATTGTAAGCATATTCATTTAAAACAAATAAAACAACAAACAAAGATGACGGTGTTGACATGTTATGGTTGTCACAGTAGCAGTGAAAAGTTTAAGAGAAAATAGCAAACCTACAGGAGCTTGAGTGATCTTGAAGCAGAGCTGAAGGTTTGAAAATGGGGTCCTCAGGAATGCAGTTGACCCTGTAGTTGTCTGATTTTATTGCTTTTTATAAATATCTGACGGTGGTGACGAATATGTGGGACACATTTTGAGCAATCACAAAATAATAGTAAATATTGTCAAAACTCACTGTTTGTAGTTTTTAATACATATTACAATGTACTTTTTCATGTGGTAAATATATTATTCAATTCAATTATTACTTTTGGCTTTTTTAATCAAGTTGAAATGATTATCTCTTAACCGAGGACAGCTGATTTTGTAGGCAATGGGCCAGCATATAATCATTAAATTAATAAAAAATAAATATAAAAGAACCTTACATATGTGCAAAGGACCCCCTGATTATAACATTGATTCTTTTTCTTCATAAAAATGTTATTAATTTCTAACAGAATTAGCACTTTTCTTAGTGGGACATGTTTTTGCCAAAGTTTCAAGAATCAGTAAAGTAGTAAGTTAAGCCAAAGGTGGCAGACTCTCCAGGGGATGAAAAAAACCCCTAGAAGAAAAACCCTCCTGGGTAGTCCAGGGGGAAAAACTCCTAGGAAGAGAAAAGCCCCTGAGAGAGATACATATATATTTACATATATAAATACTATCGAGGTACAGTATGTGAACAAGTAAGCAAATTTAACTGGTTCCGCCGGTGGTCATTGGTCAGGCATCGGCTGGGCATCACTTTTAAGAAGTTAGTCAATAAAATCTTCTTTTGTAATTTAATTAACTTTAATTGCAGAGACAAAAAGACAATTACTATACACACTCTTTCAGCCTACGCTGAAATCATTATGTAGTATTTGCAATGTAAGTCAATATTCTCTTAATATTTTTTGAACAATGCTGCGCTGCCGCACGTCAAAATAAACACGGCGATTAACGGGAAGTGAATTATTAGATGGGGTGAAAGAAGTGTATTAAATTTAGTGTAGCACCCGGGGTGGCCAGTCAGATTTCAGGGGGGTCCAGTGCCACCCCAACACCCCTTTTGCCCCCCACTGTTTATTAGGTACACCTTGCTAGTACCAGGTTGGACCCGCTTTTGCCTTAATTCATCATGGCATAGATTGAACAAGGTGTTGGAAACATTCCACAGAGCTTTTGGTCCTTATTGACATGATAGCATTACGCAGTGTCTGCAAATTTGTCTGGTGCACATCCATGATGCGGATCTACAGTTTCACCACATCCTAAAGGTGCTCTATTAGATTGAGATCTGGTGACTGTGGACTCATGGTCATGTTCAAGAACCCAGTTTGAGAAGATTTGAGTTCTGTTACATGGTGCGTTATCCTGCTGGAAGTAGGTACACTGTGGTCATAAATTCTAAATGACTCTTAACTGGTACTAAGGGGCCAAAAGTGTGCCAAGAAAATGTGAGAAATTACACCATCAGCAGCAGCCTGAAACAAGGCAGGAGGATTCATGCTTTCATGTTGCTTACGCCTAATTCTGACCGCATCATCTAAATGTGGCAGCTGAATTCGAGACTCATCAGACAAGGCAAAGTTTTCCAATCTTTTATTGTCCAATTTTGTTGAGCTGGTATGAACTGTGGTCTCAGTTTTCTGATTTTAGTACATAGAAATAGTCCACATAGAAATTGTTCTGGATGATATCCACAATCTCTTTTCTATAATTGTGTTGATTGTCTCGAGCAGTTTGTTGTAGTGCAAAATTTGCACCAAAAATATGCACCTTCATGCGATAATCTTTAAGGTTTGAATCAAGATTTCCCTTCATCCACCACAAAAACCTAAGAAAATCTATATATTCATCATGAACTCTCACTTGGTGAAACATTGCTTGTTTGTCTGCCATTAAGGCAATGTTTTCTTTACGGAATCTGATGAGCACACCTAGAAGGTTATTTGTTAGATCAGGGCCTTGAAGTAATTCTCTATTCAAGGATGTGTCTTTGAATGGTGATGAACAATCAAATAGCACACGTAAAGTTTTCTTGCGTTTATGGTAAACACCATGGTGTGGTATGTACCAAAACATTCCCTCCTTAGCATGCAATTGTTCCAAGGGTACTTTCTCAGCAAAATCATTTTGGAGCATTTTCTCTATAAAGTGTGCATATTCGGCATGTAGTTTTTCATCACGTTTCAGTCGTCTTGCAAGTCCTTCTGCTTCCTTGTAATGCCATCTTTCTGTTGTTTGGCATTAATACATTTTCATTGCGAAATGGTAAAGGTAAAGAGTAATGATTGTCTACTTGTACAACTTGAGAAGAGAGTATTTTCATTAATTTTTTTGTCCTCTTGAGACATCTCTACTTTCTCCTCATAATATGTTTCAGGAAACTCTTGATGATACTGTTTGTGGGAAAGTTCTTCAATCATGGCTACTGAAATTCTGTTTGCAGTCAGCTTAGTTGGGCTTAAATTCAACTTTCTTCTCATGTGGTTGTGTTTTAAAAGACTGACAATTGGTAAGAACATGATTGCCTGTACAATATGGACATGGAATATTAGATGTTCTTATCCGTCTTGTATCCTCCACATTACCCAGTAAAGGGTTCTGGATAGCAATTGGTGATGCTGTTGTTGCAAATTTCTTTCTGCTATAGTTTCTCCCTTTTAAGAAGTTTGATTCAGCACCGCTCTTTTGGTTATTCTGAATGTTACCAAAGAGAGGGGTCTAAACTTATTTTAACCTGCTTCTCAAGAAATATGACAAGGTCTTTAAAGCCAGCTCTTTGGTTGGTTTTCTCCATGATGTCATTTGCAGCTGCTTTCCACTTTTCCTTAATTCTGTAAGGCAGTTTTTTATAGAATTACTCTTAGGTGCAGTATCCAATTCCTTCATATAACTTAACTCATGCATTATGTTACAACATCCTCTTTAGAGGAGGACATAACTCTGCAAAGCTTGACAATCTTCAGTTTTGATATTAGACCACTGTAAAGTTCTTTCAATGTAGGCGTCTCCGAAATTTTCCTGAAGTAGACGTTTTGCCCCATCATACCCTTTTTGCTGGAGCTCATGTGCATCCAACTCCTGACCAAATCTTTAGCCTGTCCAGCTGTAAATTGCTCAAGGTTGTAGAGTCGTTCCTTGTTATTCTTAGTTTTACTCTCAATTTTGTATTCAAAGGCTTGCATAAATGGAATAAAACTCCAGGGATCTCCATTAAAGACAGAAATTTCTCTTTTCGGTAGGAAAGCCATGCTCTGTTTTTTGAGCAACATCTCTGTTAGGTCCCTTTGTTGTTTCATTATTTTGGAAAGGAAAATGTCACTTGGTAGACTACCAATCATTTGTTGATTTGTGGATGCACTTCATCAGCTTGATTTTGAGTTACAGTGTTCAAAGATTGCTTTTCTTGAGTTTTTGAAGTAAGATTTATAGGTACATAATCTTCAATAGATTGCTCATGCTCAGCTATAACAGATGTCTGCAAAGGCTCATGCTGCTTTTCAAGAAATGTGATCATCTCATTTAATGGATTCTCCTGTCCATCTTGAGGACCCTGAGAAAGTTTCTCATAATTTTCAAAAACTTTGATTTCAGCTTATAAAGCAGCTAGGTCAGTTTCAATTTCTAGTTTTTCTTTCATTACTCTTATTTTAGCCTCCTATAACTCCAAAGCATGTTTCTTTGACAGGGTAGCAGCACCTGCCAACAAAACAGCTTTCTTGGCCTCTGCTTTCATGCGTGCAGAAGAGGCAGTAGAGGACACAGAAGATCTTGATGTTCGGCTTGAATGACTAGTATTACTTGAGACATGAGAACTATTAGATTTACATATTTTCTTTGAGACTACAGAAATGCTATCTTCAGGTGCAACTATGCTTTCAGGCTGAACAACATCTTCTCCTGCTTTAATTGGATTCTGATCCTCTTGATCTTTCAACCATATTTCAGTCTCAAATAAGAAATCTTGGAAGTACAACATTTTTGGATTAAACCAATTTTGTACTGTCTTCCTCTTTTTCCTCATTTGACATCATTGATTTCAACTGACTGTGAATTTTCTCCAGGTCTTGCAAATTTCTCTAGATGGGTTATTACATTGTCTGGATTTTCATTTGTTTTACACAATCCTTTCAATTCATTCATTTTCCGTGTACATACAGCCAATTTGCCTCTATGAGTTCCAATTAGCTGTGCCATAGAATCACCTTCTTCTTCCTCATCATTATCCGTGACTTCAATTTAATTCAAGAGGTGATTGAAAATCCAAAGCAAAAGATTACTCACAACGAATTACTCACAATAAATTCCATACGATTCCAATGAGTTTTCAACTTGTGCCAGCCAGTATCCAATAGTCAACACGCTTTCAGGTTGATATGTTCCATTTATTTCATTACACAGTAAATTCACAATAAGCTTCATCATCCACAAAGTAAAACAAATGTAAGAATGAAAGAGCACATACTCCATGCGGTTGAAAACTGTTTGGCTGAATCTGAAACCGCATACTGCCATACTATATAGCAGGCAAAAAGCAGTAGGCGAACGAATAGTATGTCCGAAACCTCAGTATACTTAAAAGGGTTGTCGAGAATTACCGGGATTTTGGACTATTTCTTGCGAGATTCAGAGGCACGTGTACTTAAGTATCGTCCAAAATCGCCTACTTACTGAAAATGTAGTAGGGGAAACAGTACGTGAACAGACTAGTATGTCCGAATTCTCAGCATCAATAAAATCAGTAGGCGAGAAATCCCCGGATGCCCTACTGAGTCGGCCCAGATTCTGAAGCAAGCATCGGATGGACACTTCTATCCCAACTTTCCCATAGCAATCGACATATCGACTGGAGACCAGCCAATCGGGTGATTTCAAATACACAGGGCTGTTCCTCAGCACCCTGACTTCACGCACAGACCCAGGATATCCCACAAAGTGCTCTAACTGATCAGTCCATGAGAGAGCAGTGAAAAATAAACATCGTCCTACACTAAAATAAAAAAAAATTTGGATTTACATAATTCAATTATAGACACTGGTTCCACATAATTAAAATAAGTTATCTTAAAATAAAATAAGTATCTGCAGAGTTTATTTTAAGAAAACTTATTTCAACCGGTTTCAATAATTGAATTATGTAAATCTAACAATTCTTTTTGAATTGTTGCTTAACATTGATGCAACATGTATCTCAATAAAATACAGTAAAAAATACTGTACATCCATTACAGTGTAAATATCAGATGTAGTCACATTTTCATATATTGTACAATACAGCACCTAAACTAAGACACAATTGTGACATTTTGTATTGATATATGCACAAAAGAGATTTCATTAAACAATCAGTTTAAGTGAACTAGTTTAGATCTAGAATAGTTTACATGTCAGTGTAATTACACTGTTATCACATGTATTGTATATTTACAGTTTTTAATCTATACATTTATCTTTCATTTCAAGTATAAGTTTTTAATAATAGTAGTAACATGCTATCATTCATAAAACACATATGGTTTATTATTTATTACTACATCACAGTAGGCCTACTATAATAATTTTATTTAACATTTCTAAGACATAAGTGCCTGCGATTCTGAAGTAAGATTTTTTTATATATTCATTCAGGTTAACGGTTTTGTTTCAAGCATTAAGATATGCTAAAGATAAGTTAAATTATGTTTATTTTGTGACACATGAGAAGCAAAGGTATAACCAAAAACTTTGTCTAGACAATAATATTGATGTCTAGTTATAGTTTATTAAAATAATGCTGTAAAATTTTGAAGTAATATATAAAAAGGTTTCCCAAACAAAAGATTGTACAGTCAGCACAATGTTTGCCTTGATATACATGAAAGACTAAATATTTACTCTTATTATCATCTACAAAAGACTGCTTCAGCAAAATTTCAACCGTCAAACAACAAGAAAGCTTTGAAACAGAACTTACCGATCAGTAGTGAAAGAGGCAGTAAGAGATTAAAGAGCAAGAAGATTCGGATGTCTCCTGACATGTTTGACTCTCACGCTCTCTTCATTCAGTCTGATGGAGTAAAACTGTGAGCAGCAGTGAAGATGAAGGATCACGTCATCTTCATCACCTGCTCTACACTCAACCAGTACAAACACATGGATAGGTTAAACTCACACAAGCTAAACCATTCTGTACAGATCAATAATATGCACAGATAAAAAGCTGCAAGAAAGACCTAAAGAGATGATGTATTTTAGAAAAACACATTTAGTATGATAAACAAATACAATAATAATACTATAACCCTGCCCTTTAAAACATATTACCCAAAACAAACACACTTTTGTCTATCAGCAAAAAAGAGAAATGTTTTTAAATAAGACAACATGAGGAAAATATCTTTTCAGACTTCAAGTGACCATTAAGATAAATGATGTTTAATGCTTCACATTTTAGCTGTATATCATTACTTTAGCTTTAGTTACTGTATGCATCAGAATATCAGACTGCTTACATTTTGTCAGGAATGGACAAGAAACGAACCCAATCACAGACGTAACAATAAAATATTTATTAACAAAAAACAGGAAAACAAAAACCCACGATGGGGCAAATAAGACAAAACAAGACTATAAACTAATGACAGGTAAAACAATGGAGTGATACAAAACTAGACTAAACATTTAAAAATAAACAGATAACACTAGGGATGCACCGATAGGATTTTTTGGGCCGATACCGATTTAAACAGACAACTTCTGGCCGATACCGATACCGATATTAAACACTTGTATACAATACTATACAGTTGGTCTATTAGCTAGTTTATTTCTGCATCAAATTATTTTTACTGAACATGGATTGGATCTAATAACAATCAACTGACCAACATAATGGCACAAATTAAGCTAAAACAAATATAAGAAGACAGCATGACAACCTTCAAAGGTAGTTTTTGCTATTCAGCATTTATTTTATTAACAACATTAACTCATTTTTTTTTTTTACATATAATGGATTTCTTTATGCAGTTAATTAATAAACAATCGGTATCGGCCTTTCTCGTGCTATTGTCGATATGCAGATGGTTTCAAATTCATCAAAAATCAGCCGATAAATATTGGCGGCTGATACATTGGTGCATCACTAGATAACACAAAACTTTTACAATAAACAGATTACAATAAACTTGACTAGACTTGATATGTGTGACTTAGAACTCATGGGTAACAACAAAAAACGGACCAGTCCAGAACACCAAACACAAGGACTATAAATAGGGAAAACTAATGAGGGGAACAGGTAAAAATAATAACAAGCAAGGGAGCTGGTAAAAAGTGACAAGACATGGGAAATACGTGATCTAATATAACCAAGAGTGAGACCACGCATTCCCCACACAAAACAATGTACTGTCAGAAGAACCCTACCAACATGACTAGATATAATATAAAACAAGATTCAGGCAGGATCCTGACACATTTGAAGAGTTTGGTTACAAAACGAGATAACTCTGATAGTACAAAAATTTTCAGAAATCTCAATTTTTGATTGTGCATTCAATTAATATTAGGGATGCTCATATCAGTTAATTTTCCCGACCGACAACCGTAGCTTCTAAACCGAACATTAACCGTTAACTTATAAGATTTTTATATGAAATTGTCATTGAGTAAAAATACAGTTGACGGTTGTCTGTGAACTAGTAAAAACAAAACATTTAATTTGAACGTGCAAACAGCAGCGACAGATCAACAACAGAACCAGGATTCATACATTATGAGATATTCACGCAACATTACCTTATTAAAAAGCACGCGATCGGTCCAGAGGATTAATATCCAAAGGGCAGATTGTATGGGGGTAATTTGATGCCAATATTATTGAAAATGGACAGACTAAAAGTCACAAATAGATATTACAACTTGTAAACACAAAACGCAATCTACAAATAGATTAAAAATCTACAAACACAGTCCTCGTGATCCGCAAATGTAAAACAAGATCTACGAATCGTCTTTGTGATCCACAAATATAAAACATGATTTACAAAAAGAAATCAGTGACTTGTACTTGAAAACCAGAATTTGAATGAATGTAAAGTGACTTCTTTGCAGATGAATATCATTTTCTATTTGTAGATTGTGTCACATTTGTTTTCAGAATTCTGACACTATTGTTTCGCTTTGGTGACAAAATAATGCCATAATCGTTGAAAATGAAGAGACTACAATTTGTAAACACGAAACAAATCTGCAAATAGGTTCCAAATCTGCAAACAAACTCCTCATGATCCGCAAATGTAAAACGAGATCTACAAATATATAAAAATCCACTAACAGACTCTTCATGACATACAAATATAAAATGCGATTTACAAATAGATTTAAAATCCGCAAACCAACTCTTTATGATTCACAAATAGAAATCATCGACTTGTACTTGACAAACAGAATTTAAATGAATGCAAAGTGATTTGTCTGCGCATGAGGGTCATTATTTGTTTGTAGATTGTGTTGCATTTGTTTTCAGAATTTTGGCACAACTGTTTCGCTGTTTTCCATTAAAAAAATCTACAAATGCCCTCCTCACAATTTGCAAACAAACACAGTCTAACTTGAATTTTCCAACCATTGTAAAAAGACATTCTTACACATTCTGTGCAAAGTTCAGCATGCAAGTGTTGATTCTGTGTTTGCAAATCACAGGGCATTCACGAATCCTTCTGCACAAGTCTACAGATCTTTTTGGCACTATCTTTCCGCAGAGTTTGTCACTACGATCCACGCGTGTAGTCAGCCAATCAGGGGTATTGCTTCAAAGTAATGCCACGCCCCCTCAATAAGCTCTTTTCAAAAGAAAAGCTGGGCTCACTGCCATTTACCGTTGCCGGTGTTACAGCGCTGAAAGGCGGCCAGACCGCGTTATCGATATTATATTAATGATATTAAAGCATTTATGTATAGCATGGCAAATATGTAGCATTAACGTGAACTAGAACAAACCCTCGTTTAAGTTATTATCAGTGCCTGACAATTCAGGCGAGGTCATTAAATCGTTAAAAACACTGCATGAAGCGGTTTTATCCTTAAAACATCAGTGTCTCTTCAACGAACATTTGCCGAGCGTCAGCGAGCCAGCTGGATGGAGTGGAGCTGCTAAGGTGACTAGGGATGGGCATAATTAATCGACGATCGATAATTGATTGTTAAGAATTTCGTCGATCACGTTAATTTGTTATCAATTAATTGAATGCATTTTTTTTTATATAACTCCTGTTTCACAAATACTCCGTATGCAGTGCGTTTGCGTATGTGTTAGGGGTGGGCAATAAACCGGTATGATAGTAATTACCGGTATTGTGTCACGCCATGATATGGATTTTGCAAAACCGTTGATACCGGCGTTACATATTTTAAATTCTATTTTTGCACTTATCAGGGTTCCCGCGGGGTGTTACAAAAAACTAACCTTCAGAAAGTTATATCTATGGCCTTAAAACGCCCAGATCTTCATCCTAGGACTTAAATTTAACTTTATGAATGTTATTTTTTTAAGACCGCGCGGGAGTTTACCCAAGTCTTAAAAGTCATACCTCCGTTCCCGAGATGCGCCGTCCACAGAAACACAAAACGAAAGGCTCCGATCGCACTTCAATCCATTTTTAATCATCATTTTTTTAAGAGGATGCACATAATAGTGCACGCAAATCCTGCCAAAGACTATATTTCAGGTGTTGTGATCTGTATACAGCGAGTTTGGCGAGAAACAAGCCCGTGGCTTACCTATAGCATTACCAGGTTCTGAAACATAACAGGACCCAGAAGCGAACAAAATCAACACTGCTTTATTGAAAATCAACTTAAACAGTCGGGTTGTCGAGTCCCAAGGCACCAACAGCGCGTCAACAGTGTTATACATTTAGGAGGCTTTTTTACCTCACTGCTTCAAAGTCGTTTAACGGTGTACTCCCTTTTCACTCAGATCTGCTCTCTCTACTGCGCCCTGCACGCGCTCTCCAGGTAAACGATTGGAGGACGGAAAGCAAGAAATTACCTTAATAAACCATAATTTGGCTAAAAGTGCAATTTATCTTCTTTTAGTAACCATTCCTTTTTTGATAGCGCAAATGGTTGACGAGTAACGGTTAAATGAATAGCGCTTTCAGAGTGCTTTAGCGGATAAACGTACCAAACACATTAAAAACAGCCTTTAATGGTAAATTTCGTTTTCTTAATGCAGGTTTATTAATTAGAGAGGCTATTAAACAATACATAGTGCCTATTTACGCATAAAAACGTATGAGTGGAGTGTTTTTGGCAATGTGAATCTGCTGGTTAATTAAATTAAATGCAATTAAATGCAATAAATACATTTATTAATATAACTAACTTGTATTAATAAACTGCATTCATTAATGCGTTCAGGGATTAATAATTATTTAAAGTGAGATGGCATCTCCTATCAGATGTTCATATTAACAACAAAAAGAAAATCTTGTTCTTTGTATATTTATAAATCAAACAGACACAAGATATACACAGCACACAGCTTTAAAGTTGTTGGATGTAGCGTAAAACATTGTAATAGCCTACAAGCAAATGACCATACTAATTTCCATATTTTCATACTTCCCATATTAGTGACAATATGCATAAGAAGATGAGTCCACCCATCCACACAATTGCGCTTTTAAAGGAAAAAATGGGAAAAGATAAAAAATCATGTCTATGTCCAATCCCTCACTTATTAGTAACATAAGGTGAAAAATACTAATTTTGTCCGTAATTTAACTAAGGTTTACTACAGTGTGACTCCAAGTTTTATCTCATATGGCAACATACCGTAATACCGTTATACCGGCTGAAGAGTGAAAAATACCTTGATATGAATTTTTGCTCATACCGCCCACCCCTAGTATGTGTGCGGCGAATCCGTCAAGCACCCGTTGCAGTGCGCTGCTAACCGCTTATTCTGCATATAAAACGTTCATGTGATTGACACTTTCTGTGAACACTTTTCCGCATAAACAATAGAACAAAGCATCATTTTTTTTCCACAAAACAATATATTTTAGATATTATTTGACAGACTAGTAAATGTGGATTAAGGATGTTTAAAATCTCTAGCCTGGTGGTCAGGATCTGAATGGATCAAATCAGCAGTTTTGCAATGCTTTATTTATCTCCACATATATCATAAATAAAAATAAGCAGAGTAACTTTGCAAGTCTAGCCTTCCACATTATATATTTCCTACTATGTATGTATATGATTTCCAAATAATAAACGAGAGTATTCACCGACAAAAAGCGTCTGATATGGAAATTAATCCTCACAATATTATTATTACTCAAAACTTTATGACAAAAATAAGCAACTGTATTCATACAGTTATTCAAAGACGCACACATTATTCCGCATATATTTGAATATTATACAAACGTATTCATATAACGGCACGTTTCATATGGCAAATAAATATCCTCACATTAACATAACAGCATAATGAAATGAATAAACAGACAATGAAACAGGATTGAAATATAAATTGTATTATTATTACCGGAAAAAAGCAATATTGCTAAAATAATCTCTGAGGTAAATGCGTCAAAAACGCTGTTACCCGCACAATAAGTCTAAATGAGCAATTAAAGTGAAAAAAGCATTATTAGGCAATGTCTCAAAACTTTATATGACAAAAATATATTTAAAAGAAATGTATACTTACAGTTATTCAAAGATGCACATATTATTCCATATTACTCCCGTTTATGAGCACGTTGTCTCTGGCCTCGCTCTGTTATGTAATAGATTGACAGGTGCGCATCTCCGTCTTTCAAACATATATCATTTTGTAATTACTACCTTAGGAAAATTAGCCATGATTTTATCATTGTGAAAATGTTTTTTTTTTTCAGATTAAAACGATTTGTATTTCCGCAATTTTACTACAAATACCATGGTTATGGTATATTGTGGAGTTGGAGATCATAGTAAATTTGTGTCTACTGTTGTTTTACAACAAATAAAAACTAAAAGACTATGTTAGTATAATTAAACAATGGTGAATCGGGCTCACAAAACGCACGCTGTTTCACACATACTCTGTATGCGGAATAAGCCAAGTTAGCGCTGAGGTACCTGTGCATCCCGGTCAGTCTCCTCGGAGCGGGTGTTTTCGGCGGCGGCTGGACTGACGGTCACCATGGGTTGCGGTCGCGTCTGACCCCAAAACATGCTTTTATTTCTCAAAAAAAAATCAGTAGACTGGTGCAGAAGTTTTATGCGAGTTACTTAAGTTAGTTATTTTTCACGAGGCTTTAAGTAGCCTAATTTGTTATAGCCTAATGTTAGGAAGGCTAATATCTTGCACTTTCTTCTGGCTTGAATAATTTTGAGTTACATTTTGACAAAACCTTTCAGATCTAAGTATTATGTTTTTTGTTTAATATAATGTTGAACATGAATCTGTTTTTTTTATTTATTTTGGAACTAATGAGGTCTCTGTTTAATAATGCTGGCTCGCAGCTGCAGGTTCCGCTGCTTTAGAGCACCGCACATGCACGCAAATATATGTTTGAAACATAGTTTAACTGTCTTCCACAAGTTGATCTTGTAATAAAGGTCTCATCGAGGAAAAACACGCTGTATATTTGTATTCATTGCATTTTTTAAGTATAAAAGTTAAATAACAAATTTTATTATAAAAATATTAATGATTAATCGATAGTCGATCGTTAATTCTCCTGACGATCGACAAAGAAAACTTAATCGAATGCCCATCCCTAAAGGTGACGCAGCTAAAATAAAGCAAGCGGGTGCAACGATAATATTGGATGTAACTTGCCGTAATTAACAAAAACATGAGCCTTATTTGACAGCAGCACTAATTGAACTATTTGACCATATGCATTTGATATACATACCGTGACCGGAATGCACTTACAAATCGCGCTGTTATTAGAAACATTTAACTCTTTCCAGACTGAGCATGGAGACAAACAAGCACAAGCCGTTTATAGAAGCAGCCCCAGGTGGAAAAAAAGTAGTATTTAATGTATTAAAAATATACTTAAAATTTAAGTAATATGTTTTTAGTACATTTGTATTCCCAACGTGCTTATTTAAAGTGTATTAAAAATATGTTAAATAGCTTTTAAATGTATTTAAAAAAAGTGTACTACAAGTACGTTGGTAATAAATATATGCTTAATTACACTTTTTAAAAGTATGCTAAACTCAAGCATACTTTTAATTTATTTCTAAAAAGTGCACTAGAGTTAAGCTGGTAATAAATATATGTTTAATTACACTTTTTAAAAGTATGCTAAACTCAAGCATACTTTTAATGTATTTCTAAAAAGTGCACTAGAGGTACACTGGTAATAAATATATCTTTAATTACACTTTTTATAAGTATGCTAAACTCAAGCATACTTTTAATGTATTTCTAAAAAGTGCACTAGAGGTACACTGGTAATAAATATATTTTTAATTACACTTTTTATAAGTATGCTAAACTCAAGCATACATTTAACGTATTTCTAAAAAGAGCACTAGAGGTACGCTGGGAAAAAATATATGTTTAATTACACATTTAAAAAAAAAGTATGTTAAACACAAGCATACTTTTACAGAAGTTTTAGTGTATTTAGAAAAAAACATATATTTTTTTAAACATGTACATTAATTTTAATAGGCTAACATTGCAATTTCAACATCATATCATTGAACTTGCATTATATATTGATTTTACAAAGTTAATCCACATAAATTTGTTAGTATTTATATTCAAACAACACACGTGACGGACCTGACTAAACCTCATTGGTTCTTGGGATTCAGTACGTCACATTGGCTTCCTGATTCAGTTGTTCGATACACAACGTGCGTGATCGTTGGTAAATGTGGATTAAAAGTTGAAACTAAAACTATTAAATTATATATAGTGATCATCAGAGGACTTGGCTGAAACAACGCGATTCACATGGATTACTTCGGCGATGGTTTTTATTTCTGTTGCGATTAACCTTTTGAAATGTGAGCAGTTTTTAAGTATCAAGTGGATCTGACATCGAGGGGAAATATACGTTTCTTGGATTTCATTAAAGTACATCGGTTTTTGTTTGGAGATGAATGAGAGAACATGAGGGTAAGTTAAGTGATGACAGATTTTTGCTTTTTATTTTTAGTGAACTATTAAATAAGTAGAACATTTAGTATTACAGTATAACCCAGCTTCTTAAAGCGTGTATGTTGTGTGGCTTTTGGAACATAACGTTACATTTTTTTTGTGAGTAAAGTTAGGCATTTCATTTCTCTTGTTGTATTTCAGAAATCATAACAGCCTGTCTTTTTTTAGCACAGCGGCATTCAAATTGACCAATCAGAGCCGAGAATATCTAATAAGTCGAAGTAGAGATGAACAGATGAAGATACAGCCCGTAAAAATACTTATTCTTGGTGTAAGTTTTTAGTTCTACAGTATTTGTATAATATTTAGATAACTTTTGTGTTTTTCTAATGCTAATGTTTATAGAGTAACTAAACCTAAACCAACTTTTTTAGTTAATGATCTGTAAGAATGATGCTTTATTAGTGTAAGTTTTTTGACATTTGGATATAAAGGGCCCTATTTTAACGATCTAAGCGCATTGTCTAAAGCGCACAGCGCAACATCTAAATGGGCGTGTCCGAATCCACTTTTGCTAATTTAACGACGGGAAAAATGGATTTTGCGCCGAGCGCATGGTCGAAAAGGGTAGGTCCTATTGTAATGGGAGTATTTTGGGCGTAACGTGCAATAAACCAATGAGAGTCTCTGCTCTCATCCCCTTTAAAAGCTAGTTGCGCTGGCGTTATGTCTAATCCCTATTTAGATGACGGACTTTGTAAACTGAAAAAATAAGCGGAGGAAGAAGATCCCCAGTTTAAGATTAATGTTAAATAATTGTGTTGTTTTTCACTTGTATTGAAATTGTTATTTTTTTATCAAAACCTTTAAAACCCGTTTTCTTTTAGTCATGGAAGTAAAAAGCAGGCTTGTAATTGCTTTTAATGTATGGCTATCCAATATCATCAAAAAATTATTTACAAGCATGTAAGATAAGGTTTGTACTCTAAAAATACTTTATTTGTAATAAACAGGAGATAAAGAATTTACAAACGGCTCTCCTCACGTTTCAGCACTTTGGACAGCGTTTTTTTTTAGCAAAGAGTTTTTTTAAGCATTACTTAAAAATGTTTCTCATCTCACCATATCCACAGGTACAGAGTCATCATAGACAATAAATCCGTGAGGTAGCATTAAAAAAAAAAACATTTAAAAACAGACGCATTTGTTTAAAGCAAAGCATTTATTTACTTAGCAGGCTGCAGGTGAAGCAGCTCTTTGCGCCTTCTAACGTCTCATAATCTGTCCTCATTTATGTCCAAGAGATTCAATAATAATCTTTTACATTCAATCCTTTAATCTTTCATATTTAAAAGCATTTTTGTGCTGCTGCGCATTATGTACCTTGTGATAAGCAAACCCGCGTTGTCCTCCCGTGTTTAGGCGCATTTTACTAATGCGCTCTTTAAATAACATAAAACACATTGCGCCATTGACTTTAGACTTTAGACCAGGTTTTTGTTGGTCAATGGCGTAGTCTATTTTAGTTGCCTCAAAATAGCAACGCGCCAACAATGCGCCTGAACACACCTTGTTTTTAGACCAGAACGCCCATGGGCGCAAAAGGGGGCGCAAATGCAATTGCTATTTAAACAACGCGGCGCTAAACGTGAAAATTAGGGTGGAAACTAGCGAAAGACACTTGCGTCGCGCATATGCGACCGAAATTTAATCTGTGCGACCTTAAAATATATTTGGGAGCATTTCTGCGACTGCCCATTTTGTTGTGGTGCGACTTGATTTAGATTGTGATGCTGCGTGCTGCTTCCCAGGTTCAGTGTTCTCCCCAACGTTACATAACCAATCAAATTTCACCATTAAGTTCTTACGTTTAATGAAGACCGCAGATTGGCTAATATGAGCGTCAGTCATTCCTTGTTGCCGTGCTACGTTGGTACGTGAAGCGCGAAAATAAGACGCACCGCGAGCATGACGAGAACAAGCCGACTACAGCCAATGTTACTACTGTAATTAATCAGACGACGATCCGGATTCAAATGCGACTCCACCACCGGAAAATAAGACTTGACGTTAAACCTTTCAGAGAGAGTGGCTTAAAGATTTCGAGTGTCTCCTCTATGAAAATGGCTCGATGTAACTTACTTTGCTTACTGTAAATCCTGTAAAACGGCGTTGGTGGCGGAATCAAAACATTTTAAGCGACAGACCTTGCTTAAACATGGCGAAAGTGCCAAAAACACAAATAGTGTCATGACAAATGTGTTCATTATTGATGGAGACACCCATAGATATGTATATAAAGGCTAGATGGCTCAAGGCGGAGTCCCTAACGGCATCACCTGGCGGCCATCTTAGGACAGGGCGCTCGCTCACTCGTAGCATTGAGTTTAATGGTGCAGGTACTTTTAAATGACCATAACTTGCTCAAATTTCTACCGATTTTCAAACGGTTTGGGTTTTTACAAACGTTATTAACGTGGCTACAATTCTGGTTGCTTTAACATTTTTCATGAATTTATTTTTTATTTTTAGTATAGGTATGCAGTGTCATAGGTACATCTTTGACGTTTATAACAAACCAAACCGTTTGAAAATCGGTAAAAAATTAAGCAAGTTATGGTCATTTAAAAGTACCTGCATCATTAAAACTCAATGCTACGAGTGAGCGAGCGCCCTGTCCTAAGATGGCCGCCAAAATGCGGACGTTGCACTCAATTGGCCAGCAGCGCGGACGAGCCATCTAGCCTTTATATACATATCTATGGAGACACCGACCTGTCTGTCAAAGAGTGTTTGATAGTGTATGTGCGCATGCGCTGGTGAATGGACATCCGACAAACATCCTTGTCCATGTTGATGTGGAACACGACAATGTTGATGGTATGTTTTTATAAAAAAATATATTTTTAAAAACATATTTAGTAGTAATAGCATCCTGGTAATGCAGTTATCAATACCAATATAAGCCTTCTATATTAAGCCTTCTATATTAATGTCACTTTTGTAAATGTCCCAATTAATCAGTGTTTTACGTGTTTGCTAGATTTTCTATTGTAATCTTAATCATTTTACCTTTAATCTGTAATTGGTAAATTATTATTGCTATACTATTTCAAAAGCAGTTGGGTATTAATTTAGTAATCTATGCAGTAAAAAATAAAAAATAAAAGACCAAATTTAAATGCTGGCCATAGGATATGTAAAGCCTGGTGGTTGCATTTTATTTTAATAAAATAAATCTATTAACATATACATTGTAGTTGTGGTGCTTTTTAAATTTTTGGATGGATGCGCCTAAATTTTTGCTGGTGCTCCTAACTCTTTAAAGTTGTGAGCACCAGTGCTACCAAAAAAAAGTTAATTTTGAGCCCTGTACTGCAGTTGAATTTTCCTATTGGATGTTGGACCGGACACTTTTAGACAACATTACAAAGACAATAATATATTACTAACGTGATTAGCCTGCTGGACGGATTGTAAAAAACAGCACAATGTAAGCACTGCTAGTACAGGCTAGCTGAATATATCTTAATGATTACAGAGATAAGACAACACATAAAACTTGCAACCTTTCTCAGTTTGCACATCTGGACAATTCTTCACACATCATAGGTTGTAAATTTGGGTAAATCCAGCAAACAAGTAATTTTAGCGATTCTGCTGTCACTCTGCTTTAAATCTCCCGCATCAGAAACTTAAGAGCAGCCTTGAGTCAATTGTGGAAGTTAAGCGTGCATAGAATCCATTGGCATGACTTCTGATTTCCTTAAATCTCCTTAAACAGAGGTGAACTTTTCTTGTAAGCAAGACCACAATAGACATGTCAATGGAAAATGCCCTTGGTTAAAATAAAACACAATTATCAAAGTAAAGAATATCCTGTAATACACACAGGTTGCATTATATCAGTGTCAGTGAGTTAAGCCTCCTATAACCCTTTGTTCAATGTAACTTGTAGAGTGCCATGTAGCGACGGATCAAACGGACACTCATGTCAAGCTTGATGAGGACACAGTCAAAGCTTTAAAAGGTAAACTGAGAAGTTAACAAAATTCTAATGCATATGTTCATTAATTATTGGTTAATTTTGTATAGATTCTGTTTCCTTTTCACAGACCTTGTGATTAAGTCTTCAGTGTCTGAATGGCAAGAAGAAGTGACCCTCCACTTAAACGTGACATTTAAACTTCTCTGTGTTTTGGTTCAGCCATTTGTAGGTTTATCTCGAGTAAGTTCAAATGCACTTCTGCATTTGTCCAGTAACTTTTTGTTTAGAGAATTACATCATTATGATTATATAATTATTCAATGGTTGCATATTCATAGTGTACTTTTCATATTGATGTATTAATGTTCCACAATTTGATAAAAGTAGCTCATTGCATTTCACTGATCTTTGTTTTATATTGTAAAATCATTTCAATAGCAGTAAATACATACTTAGTTGTTTCTTTAACATTTAATTAGTTGTTAATGATGGAAGAAACCGGTTCGTATGTATGAATACAGAATAGGTATCATTTTAGAATGAGTTAAAACATGTTTTGGTGGCAAACATGCAGGTAAAATAGTACATGTATAACATTCTAATAGTAAACTTGACTGTAATTCAAATGTCACATACAGTACATTAGAAATGATTTATTTTATGTATACAAATGTGTGGGCAATATATTATTATTTCATTTTGTATGCTATATTATTTATGTAATATTATTATATCTGAAATTATTAAATTACATTTATAAATGTTTAAAAGGTGGGTTCAAATGTGCTTCAAGTTGTAACTGAATACAATTTTAGAAAATAGCACAGTTGAGTACACTTAGATTGTCTTAAGTTTGTCTTAACAAGTACTAAATACTACTTTTTAGTATATTAAGCACAATTTACTGCACGAAAATAAAGAGCTTTTGGTACCTTAAGGTTGTGAACTTAAAGTGTATTTTAGTGAACTTTTTCACCTGGGAATACATTTGGTATATTATTTTAACATACTACTAGTATATTTTAAAGTAGATTCGTAAATGTTTAAAGGTGGGTTCAAGTTGTAATTAAAGATATTTTTTAAATACAGACTTAGTATGTTAAAAATACATTTTAGTTCAACTTCATGGTGTCTCAAAAAAGCACAGTTGAGTACACTAAGATGGTTTTAAGTTCATCTTAAAAAGTACTTAATACTACTTTTTAGTATACTAAGTTCAAAATTAGTGTGTGAAAATAGAGCACTTTTAGTATAATGTGGAAAGTGTACTTAAATAGTGTATTTTAGTGAACTTGTTTCACCTGGGAATACATTTGGAATATTATTTTAACATACCATTAGTATACTTTAAAATATATTTAAAAATGCTTAAAAGTGGGTTCAAGTGTACTTCAAGTTATAATGAAATATATTTTTTTAAATACAGACATAGTATGTTAAAAATACATTTTAGTTCAACTTCATGGTGTCTCAAAATAGCACAGTTGAGTACACTAAGATGGTATTAAGTTCATCTTAAGAAGTATTAAATACTACTTTTTAGTATACTAAGTTCAAAATTAGTGTGTGAAAATAGAGCACTTTTAGTATAATGTGGAAAGTGTACTTAAATAGTGTATTTTAGTGAACTTGTTTCACCTGGGAATACATTTGGAATATTATTTTAACATACCATTAGTATACTTTAAAATATATTTAAAAATGCTTAAAAGTGGGTTTAAGTGTACTTCAAGTTATAATGAAATATATTTTTTTAAATACAGACATAGTATGTTAAAAATACATTTTAGTTCAACTTCATGGTGTCTCAAAATAGCACAGTTGAGTACACTAAGATGGTATTAAGTTCATCTTAAGAAGTATTAAATACTACTTTTTAGTATACTAAGTTCAAAATTAGTGTGCGAAAATAGAGCACTTTTAGTATAATGTGGAAAGTGTACTTAAATAGTGTATTTTAGTGAACTTGTTTCACCTGGGAATACATTTGGAATATTATTTTAACATACCATTAGTATACTTTAAAATATATTTAAAAATGCTTAAAAGTGGGTTTAAGTGTACTTCAAGTTATAATGAAATATATTTTTTTAAATACAGACATAGTATGTTAAAAATACATTTTAGTTCAACTTCATGGTGTCTCAAAATAGCACAGTTGAGTACACTAAGATGGTATTAAGTTCATCTTAAGAAGTATTAAATACTACTTTTTAGTATACTAAGTTCAAAATTAGTGTGTGAAAATAGAGCACTTTTAGTATAATGTGGAAAGTGTACTTAAATAGTGTATTTTAGTGAACTTGTTTCACCTGGGAATACATTTGGAATATTATTTTAACATACCATTAGTATACTTTAAAATATATTTAAAAATGCTTAAAAGTGGGTTTAAGTGTACTTCAAGTTATAATGAAATATATTTTTTTAAATACAGACATAGTATGTTAAAAATACATTTTAGTTCAACTTCATGGTGTCTCAAAATAGCACAGTTGAGTACACTAAGATGGTATTAAGTTCATCTTAAGAAGTATTAAATACTACTTTTTAGTATACTAAGTTCAAAATTAGTGTGTGAAAATAGAGCACTTTTAGTATAATGTGGAAAGTGTACTTAAATAGTGTATTTTAGTGAACTTGTTTCACCTGGGAATACATTTGGAATATTATTTTAACATACCATTAGTATACTTTAAAATATATTTAAAAATGCTTAAAAGTGGGTTCAAGTGTACTTCAAGTTATAATGAAATATATTTTTTTAAATACAGACATAGTATGTTAAAAATACATTTTAGTTCAACTTCATGGTGTCTCAAAATAGCACAGTTGAGTACACTAAGATGGTATTAAGTTCATCTTAAGAAGTATTAAATACTACTTTTTAGTATACTAAGTTCAAAATTAGTGTGCGAAAATAGAGCACTTTTAGTATAATGTGGAAAGTGTACTTAAATAGTGTATTTTAGTGAACTTTTTTCACCTGGGAATACATTTGGAATATTATTTTAACATACCATTAGTATACTTTAAAGTATATTTAAAAATGCTTAAAGGTGGGTTCAAGTGTACTTCAAGTTATAATTAAATATATTTTTTTTAAATACAGACCTAGTATGTTAAAAATACATTTTAGTTCAACTTCATGGTGTCTCAAAATAGCACAGTTGAGTACACTAAGATGGTATTAAGTTCATCTTAAGAAGTACTAAATACTACTTTTTAGTATACTAAGTTCAAAATTAGTGTGCGAAAATAGAGCACTTTTAGTATATTGTGGAAAAGTGTACTAAGTGTACTTAAATAAAGTGTATTTTAGTGCACTTTTTTTTCACCTGGGGCTGCCTGTCAGCGTGTACGGAATGAAGTCGTTACGGTCTCGGTTTTTAGACCGGCAGTCTGCCTGTGCCATTCCACCATAATCCGGACTGCAAATTACATGTTAATATTATATCCACCATTTACAATCCTTCCTTTAAGGTCTGTTCTGCTTTTAACAGCTCAAAGCTATTACTCTCTGTAGCTTTCGAGTCCGTTGTAGGCTACTGGTAAATTTTGCAGTTGTTTTAGTTAACTTTGCAGAGCATTTTATTGTCGGAAATGGTCCTGGGCTGGGTTTTCCTATAACGATTGAACTTAGCACTCAAGAGCGCTTTCTACAAGGTAAAACGATCGCTCGCAGCTGGGTTTTAAGTGCTACTAACGAGTCGCTATCCCTTTGTCAAGTGCTGAAATGTCACTTACTGAAATTGTAGGTAACTGTACGTAATTGTAGCAGAAGCTTGTTTAGGCTAATGATCTTCAGCCGATGTGCACTAATATTTTTTAAAATATTATTAATTATTTTTCAATGACTTATTAAATGTTTTAATAATTTGTGCATCATGAAATATTATTTTTTCATATTTAGTTAGGACTCGTCCCACTGCGCAATGCGTTCTGCATTTTATAATATAGTTTAGATTTTTCTTTTTATTTGTTGTTTATTATCTATGTTTATTTATTATTAAGGATTATTGCATTGTACCGTAAATATTTATTTGGTTTTTTTAATCAGATGCCATACCCTTCAAAAAAATATTTTTTTACTGTAGCCTAGATGAATTATAGCAGCAATTGGTAGGAACCATTTATCAATTTGCTAGTACCAACTTTTACCAAAATTGTACCAAATACGTTTTCCTTCTTAATTAATTTATGTTTAGTCATTTAAATTTCATTTCTCGTTTGAATTTTAAATATATTATATTAAAGTAATTTAAACAAATAAACAAAGAAAAAAAACCCAATAAATAAATATAGCCTACATTTAAAACATTACATTATCGTTGTTGCAGGAGTGCAATTTGCTGGTTGTCCTGCAGGTGACCTTGTAACACTGCTGTCTTACGATGCACTTATAAATTAACGATTACTCCAGAGCACTCGTAGATCTACGATGATTTTCGAGTGCTACTTAAGCTACAAAGCTTTTGGGAAACGGCCCATAATTCTAAGATGAATTTTAAGATTGTTTTTACGATCTACTTAGCGATGCTTTTGGGAAACCCGGCCCTGCTCATTTGGAATTTGCCTGGCGCACAGCTCTAGTCAGAAAGATTAAAAGGCGGGCTTTGTTTTTAAAAAATGTAATGCATTTCTTTATATTACAATAATGAACAAGTCACCCATTTATCAAGTATCGATTCATTATTTTCACTTAATCCTTTTTGCTTTTTACAAAAAGTAGAATAGGCACGCATATTCTGCATTTAGCCAAAATTATGACTGTGGCATGAAGAAACTTTCCTATTTTAGTGAAAAATAAATAAGTTATTTTGCTATTATTACGTAGCATATATTGATGATTTTTAATAACAAATATGACCGTTTTAAACAAACTAAGTACACTGATAAAAATAATATGAAAAAAATTATACGCTGGATTTACTAAAAAAAAAAATACAGTGCATCATTTTTACATACACTTTTTTAAAGTAAGTTTTACATTGAATTTAAGCCTTTGCAATTTAAGCAATTGCAATGTTTAAGTAAGTTTTACATGGAGAAGCAATTAGGCCTACTAAAAATTCCATGTAAAATTTACTTTAAAAAGTGGATGCAAAAATGATGCACTATATTTTTAAGTTAATACAGCCTATTATTTTTTTATAATTATTTAATTTCCTTCTCACAAATTTTACATGATAAAATTTAGGAATTAACTAAATAATGTGTTAATCTAGAATTACTCACATTTTTGCATTATTTGTACTCAAAAATAGTTTTTGTTTTAACCTATTTTTTTATATAATTGACTAATTTTATTTAGTTAAATTTACTAAGCCACAAAACATTTTTTACAGTGTAAAATAAGAAAAACGAAGTAGGTAAAACCGCATACCCAGCTAGACACTCAAATCGAGCTAGGCACTCAAATCGAGTCAAAACAGTCTTGGCTTTTAGACCCGCAGTCTGCAATCCACCCTAACCCGGACTGCAGGTGACATGTTAAAATTATTCCACCCGTTACATCAAATCAGTAGTGGTTCAAGCATATGTGCCGAACCCCCCCTCCCCTTCATTGTCCCCCAACCCTACCACCAGTGAATAAATAAATACATTAAATAAAAACAAGCACTTTAAACAAAAAGCACACAGAATTCTTTTTTTGGTTTTTAACTGAATTCTAAACACTAAAGTTAGTAGTTATAACGGGCCACCTCTCGTCAAACTTTTATGACCCCCTCCCCCACCCGTTGACAGGTCGTGTTTTATGACCCCTTTGACAGGGGGGCGGGACCATCAATCAAAATCTGTACAAGTTGTCAACTTTAGACAGAAAGTATTTAATGGTTTTATGACGGTCATTTAGAGTGATTGTTTTTCCTGAGTGTGTTTTATGTCACGCGTATGCTGTCATTAAACATGATAGGTTGTGTTTGTGACATTTGCTGTTTATTGACATTTGATGTCAGCTCTCACCCTTCCTCCCTCCTTTCTCACAAGCCCTGCATTCTTTCACAGGGGTGCGTGTTGTAAAGCGATTAAAGATTTCTAAAACTCAATGTTGGTAAAACAATCCCCCATTACGGTGTCAAAAAAGTAAATGTTTATTTTAGATTTAGACAAATCATGAACAATGCTACGATTAAAACATTTGTTTGTAACATCACAAGTTATTTAATGAAATATTCCTTATACGTGTATAGTTTAAGCAATGATCTGAGCCATAACCTTTGGAGCCGGCAATACTATAATCTTTAGACAAAAGTCTAAACTAAATACAATTTTAAACGATTCATGAGTTCCGTGAATCTTTTCATGACCTGCTCTATAGTTTCACGCGTATTAAAGATCCGGCGGTGTCTGACAAAGCGCCGGGTGAGTGTTCATATATGCCGTTTTAAATTAACCTTAATAAAATGTAATTCTGTCCACTATGGCAAAATATTGGGGGTTTATTTTAGATTTAGGGGTTTCTTTAACCAAGGCTCTGATTAAGACATATGTATACGTGCACCGATTGTATCAGAGAACTTATAGCTGACGTTAATAAACTTTTTAAATGTTTTTAAGACGTATTCACCCCATTTAGGGGGTTTTATTTTTAATTAAAGGCTTCTTAAAACATGTGTGAATATGTGTATATTATACAAAGAGTCTTATATTGTCTGCTCTGACAAAAATAAAGTATTATTCTAGATTTAGGTCAATTGACTGCGTGTATCTTATAAATACAACTTGATAATACGTTTGTTTTGTCAAGAGACTTTTTTAAAGTCACGCAAGAATAAAATCTTTTAGTTGTAATTGGTTAACATTAAATATACTATTATCTATTTAACTATAAGATATATTTTTCTGATCAACCTCAAAGTTTTTGATGCTGAGCTTATGACCGTGTGTGATAGATATTTCACAGCAGGGTCGGTTTGTAGAGTCTTTTAAAACTGTAGTGGTAAAATGTAATATGGTAACTCTGTCAAAAAAGTAAAAGGTTTATTTTAGATCATAATCTATTTTATGGCAAACATTGCTGTATCTAAAAGTTTTTAACAACACAATTTATTTAATGAAATACGCAGTACGTGTATAGCAATGAATTGTACCAAAACCCCCGTAGGTCGACATTTCTTTAGACTAAATCCTATTTATTTTAAACTATATAAAAGCTGATTCGCTTCACGAGATCTGTGAAGCATTTCAAGGAGGGGGTTCTGTTCAAGCCATTAAAGATCGGGGCTCCGGCGTTTACAATAGAACATACACGGATGCGGGGACATATGGGCCATTAAGAAACTTTTAAACGATTAAAAACATATTCATATCATCTTCTGGGGTTTGTTTTAAATTAATGACATCTTAAAACCAACTGGGAATATGTGTTTATTACACAATAAAATGTAATTATGGCCGCTCTGACAAAATGAGGGTTAATTTTAGATTTAGGGAATTCTTTAACCAAGTCTCTGATTAAAACACGGGAATGCGTGCACCAAAGTTGTCAGATAACGTAGGCTGATGCGCACATATATCTGGTGTTAAGAACCTTTTAAACGTTTTAAGACATTTCACACCGTCTTCTGAGTTGAATTCATTAATGTCATCTAACATACGCGTGTGTACATGTGTATTTACGATAAATGTAACACGGTACGTATTGTCAAAATAAAAGGTTTCTTGAACATGTTATTCCAGTGTGTGGTTCTTGTCTTGCGAGTGTTCGACATATTTAGTGATGTGGAAAAAAGGCCCCATTGACAAAAAGTAATAGGTTTATTTTAGATTTCAGGCTTCATTACTCAGATACAGATTAAAGCATGTTATTTCTTATTCGTAATTTAAAGAAACTTAGAAGTTTTAAGACATTTCATCACACATCCTATGATGACATAAACCCTTGTGTTAGCCCTTAGAGGACAACAAAACGGGTGCAAATATTATTTATCAACGTTTGATGTTATAAACCAGGTTGTCACATACGTGACAACAATCATTGCTTTAAAGACAAAACATTTAACAAATTTGACATTTTGTTAAACATGGTTGTGTGCGTCCATAAACACAACAACAGTTAGGACATGGTTCTACATAATATTAAAATCACGGGCTTACGTTAAATAGGTAAACCTTAATTTTTACTAAATAAAATAAAAATAAACTATTTGAACATATTATCTGATATTAGGTTAGGTTTAAGATGAATTAGTGTCTATAGCTTTACGAATTACATCGTAAAACCCCCAGCGGATATGGTGTGTGTGTGTGTGTGTGTGTGTGTGTGTGTGTGTGTGTGTGTGTGTGTGTGTGTGTGTGTGTGTGTGTGTGTGTGTGTGTGTGTGTGTGTGTGTGTGTGCGTGTGCAAGGGCTGTTATCACGTGGTGCGGACCAAACGACCAACGCTGCGGGGGTTGTGAAGCGAAGAATGAGTTCTGTATAGATGAGAAGTTTTTCCTTCTGAACACAGAACCTTTACCAAAAACGTAACCCCGGATTAACACATCACAGAACAATTTGAACAACCGTGTCGGATTCGTACACACCAGAGGTCTGTTTTATGTTTTGCAGAAACTGTGGAAACTTTTGATGCTGCCAAGGTGTCCGAGTTCGCAAACAAACTATCAAACGCAACGCGGCGGAAACAGTGGACACGAGCCTTTTGTTGCTGAGAAGGCGATTGAACTCAGAAACAAACAAGCAAGCAAAGTTGTCTACGAAACTACGGATTCTTGAAAAAGATGGCACAAAGATCATTCGAACGACTACGCAATGGCCAGAAGGGGTATGTGTACGGGACCGACCTTTTTAAAGATATGCTTAAAAAGAACTACAAGCGCGAGATGTCCAATCTACTATGTACTGTGATATACAAAGATGCCAATGTGTGCATGCCTCCAAACTATTGCGAAGCTAACGCCGGTCGTGTAACCAGACTCAAGGAAAAAACAGATGGTGTGAAAAGTATAGATGGCTCTCTCAATAACATGGTACAGACGGTTGTACAGGCCCAAGAGGAACCCCATGTGATTATTAGAAAGGCCCTAGAGATATTTTATGAATGTGACGAGGCCGAGTTCTACATCATCAATATCATACTTATGTCGGCCTTTGTAATTGACGTATGCATTGATATCCTTGTAAAGAAACGAGAAATTAATGTGTGTGAAATCATAGAAAATGCCGTAGATTTTATGTTTGAAAAGGGTCTTGGATCATGCATGCACTTTCTATGGTATCTAGATAATATCATAACGTTTAATAATGATGATGCCTAAAAACCAATCGTGTGAGCCAGGGGCATATCTTATGCAAGTTTTTACAGTTGTTTTTTAGTTTTACCAAAAGTTTTAATCTGATTTTATTTTTTACTCAACATTATGATTGATAATCTATGTCCGTCAACAAAGGTATACTTTAACAAAAACTACGTTCTAGTAGTTTCAATGTATGGTAACTGTTGTTTTTTCATCATTGATTTTGTATACTGCTTATGTTTTTGTATGTTTTGCTGTACCGATTTCATAAAAACAAAAAATATACAAGGATTTCTGGTCTTTATGTCTGTGTTGATACCATTAGGCTCAATCATTAGAACATTTAAACATCTTGTTCAGACAACGTGGGACATTGCTCATTCTTCATATGTTTTTGCAACTCCACACAGAGAAACGTGAAAGATTAATAGAAATTACATGTGGCTACATCACATGTCTTTCAGAGGCGTAAAATAAAGTCACCAATGTTAGTATGGGAAGCTAAAACAGCACAGGCACAATCTGATCCTAATTTTGATACCTGACGTCTGTCACATAGTCAAAGAGCATCTACTTCATGTCTCTACGAATCCTGACAGAGTTTTAGTTTCATGTACACAACACATCAAATGTAAACCACGGTAAACTAAATACATTTGACAGCAAAGATCTCTAATTTTCTGACAAACCCCAAAAAAGATGATGGGGTCATCATCAAACATCACTCACTTTTTAGGTAGCGAAAGGTTTTTGTTTATTTTAGTATAACTCAACACTGAAATTTTAGTTAAGCACACAGAAATGCACAGATTTTACGTTTTCAGTATACATGTGTACATCACATTGCGATTTCAGTCTCAACTAGGTCGATGATCTATCAATATTAGCTACAAATGTTGTTTGTATGCGTGCTCTGATTTCACAAAACATCCATTTACATTCAAAACCTTTTGGATTCAACGCCTTAAAGTCATCAATTTTATTTCGTTCACATAAAACGCACCAAAATTTTGAATGTGCAAACTGTTTTACTTCGTTTTAAACATGTTTGTGCGTTTTCGGTCTAGATTTTTATAGAAAACTTCAGAACATGACACCATTTTAACATTTACAAAATGATGAAACATTTTACTTTTAAGTGGCTCCCATGAGTACACTCTAAAAAACAAACGGTGCTATATAGCACCAAAACAGTTGCTTTGGATCGTAACGATAGAAGAACCATTTTTAGTGCCATATAGCACCGGTGAAGAACCAGTGAAGCACCAGTGAAGCACCAGTGAAGCACCTGTGTAGGAAATTATATGAATGCAGAGAAACAACGCAAAAGTTTTGAACTTTAACATAATTTATATGCGTCCTGATTTTTAAAAACAGTAAGCTGTAATGTTTCTTACACACAGATCTAAACACATCACAAGTCTCAATGTTTAATAACATAAAAACCTGTATGCAAAGGTTTGTTGGCGTATTTTTAGACACAAGCTGTTTATTTTCATCTTTAAACAAATGTGTATGACAAAAGTTGTCCTGCCTGAACTGACACTAAGGATCGATGCCGAAATGTTAAATTAAGTATTTGCAAAACAACCTTCACCGTCATATAGATGTTTTCAATCTAATGGTACCCGTTTAAATGTGACCATACTATTTCAAACATTACCAAGTTGTAGATGGTTGTGACTCAATTTACAAAGGTTTTAACACACATTACTGTTTGTCACGATGTGTTTCATCGCATTGCTGTTGCATGCAACAGACTCTCAAGTTTTATGTTAAAAGGATTACTAAATAAAAACCTAAGCATTCTGTATTATGTTGGCACTGATGATTTTACAAGTTTTACAGTTTCAAACATTTTTTGCTATATTCGCTGTGAAAGATTTAGTAAATAAATCTAAAACATAAACAGTGTTGAAGCGTTACCTTAATCTTCTAGCAACAATTTTCAAGAGATTACCAACATGTATGATGTACTAACTGTCAGGGGATCTGTGATATTATTTTCTAAAGTAATTAGCTATCTAATGGCTACTGCACAATAACTTATGCGATAAAGAGTTTGTTACATAACCTATAGAAACGAAACAAGATAAATTACAAAGTCACTGGCATGAGGTTTACACTTAAACAAATCACGCAGATGTTTAAAGTGAAGTTGTTACGCCCAGAGAGGAATGTCCCTAACTCCAGGACTCCTATCTCCGCCTATCCATTACAGTCATTAAATCGGCGCCAGTATGATTCATTCAAACACAATCGCCTAACAAGTTTCAAGAAACTATGGACTCCTACTGCTACACCAACACATTCACGCTACCCCACCCCAGAGCAATATGTATATGAGAGAACCTACAGCTGGACCTGTGCACTCAATAAGTCCACCATAGTATCTGATGGCGGACCATCAATCTACAACAACAACACAACCCTTTGTACGGCTCAAGTAATGTCTGATGATGTTCCAATGGACCTGGGTCCCCAAGAAGGATCCGACAATGCCTGATGAATCAATACACATTGCGTGTATCGATTCCACAGACTGTTTGGTTTCAAGATCATGAAATAGTCGTAGTGATACATCTGTTGCAAACTTGATGACAAAAAGCTAATGGCTTTCTATAGAATATTTAGAGACTATTACCTGTGTGGTTGTTGGGGTTTGTGTGTATTTACAATATCAAATAATAATCAAATTGCTGTTGGTGAAATTATTGAACCGATCGTGAAAAACGTTGTGATATTTCTACACTACAATGATAACATATGATGTATTTCTTTTACTTGATGAGAAATAAAAAATATGTACCACTTTAAACATCTGCGTAATTTGTTTAAGTGTAAACCTCATGCCAGTGACTTTGTAATTTATCTTGTTTCGTTTCTATAGGTTATGTAACAAACTCTTTATCGCATAAGTTATTGTGCAGTAGCCATTAGATAGCTAATTACTTCAGAAAATAATATCACAGATCCCCTGACAGTTAGTACATCATACATGTTGGTAATCTCTTGAAAATTGTTGCTAGAAGATTAAGGTAACGCTTCAACACTGTTTATGTTTTAGATTTATTTACTAAATCTTTCACAGCGAATATAGCAAAAAATGTTTGAAACTGTAAAACTTGTAAAATCATCAGTGCCAACATAATACAGAATGCTTAGGTTTTTATTTAGTAATCCTTTTAACATAAAACTTGAGAGTCTGTTGCATGCAACAGCAATGCGATGAAACACATCGTGACAAACAGTAATGTGTGTTAAAACCTTTGTAAATTGAGTCACAACCATCTACAACTTGGTAATGTTTGAAATAGTATGGTCACATTTAAACGGGTACCATTAGATTGAAAACATCTATATGACGGTGAAGGTTGTTTTGCAAATACTTAGATTTAACATTTCGGCATCGATCCTTAGTGTCAGTTCAGGCAGGACAACTTTTGTCATACACATTTGTTTAAAGATGAAAATAAACAGCTTGTGTCTAAAAATACGCCAACAAACCTTTGCATACAGGTTTTTATGTTATTAAACATTGAGACTTGTGATGTGTTTAGATCTGTGTGTAAGAAACATTACAGCTTACTGTTTTTAAAAATCAGGACGCATATAAATTATGTTAAAGTTCAAAACTTTTGCGTTGTTTCTCTGCATTCATATAATTTCCAAACAATCAAAGGTATTTGTCACAGCAACACATACTCATGGGAGCCACTTAAAAGTAAAATGTTTCATCATTTTGTAAATGTTAAAATGGTGTCATGTTCTGAAGTTTTCTATAAAAATCTAGACCGAAAACGCACAAACATGTTTAAAACGAAGTAAAACAGTTTGCACATTCAAAATTTTGGTGCGTTTGATGTGAACGAAATAAAATTGATGACTTTAAGGCGTTGAATCCAAAAGGTTTTGAATGTAAATGGATGTTTTGTGAAATCAGAGCACGCATACAAACAACATTTGTAGCTAATATTGATAGATCATCGACCTAGTTGAGACTAAAATCGCAATGTGATGTAGACATGTATACTTAAAACGTAAAATCTGTGCATTTCTGTGTGCTTAACTAAAATTTCAGTGTTGAGTTAAACTAAAATAAACAAAAACCTTTCGCTACCTAAAAAGTGAGTGATGTTTGATGATGACCTCCTCATCTTTTTTGGGGTTTGTCAGAAAATTAGAGATCTTTGCTGTCAAATGTATTTAGTTTACCGTGGTTTACATTTGATGTGTTGTGTACATGAAACTAAAACTCTGTCAGGATTCGTAGAGACATGAAGTAGATGCTCTTTGACTATGTGACAGACGTCAGGTATCAAAATTAGGATCAGATTGTGCCTGTGCTGTTTTAGCTTCCCATACTAACATTGGTGACTTTATTTTACGCCTCTGAAAGACATGTGATGTAGCCACATGTAATTTCTATTAATCTTTCACGTTTCTCTGTGTGGAGTTGCAAAAACATATGAAGAATGAGCAATGTCCCACGTTGTCTGAACAAGATGTTTAAATGTTCTAATGATTGAGCCTAATGGTATCAACACAGACATAAAGACCAGAAATCCTTGTATATTTTTTGTTTTTATGAAATCGGTACAGCAAAACATACAAAAACATAAGCAGTATACAAAATCAATGATGAAAAAACAACAGTTACCATACATTGAAACTACTAGAACGTAGTTTTTGTTAAAGTATACCTTTGTTGACGGACATAGATTATCAATCATAATGTTGAGTAAAAAATAAAATCAGATTAAAACTTTTGGTAAAACTAAAAAACAACTGTAAAAACTTGCATAAGATATGCCCCTGGCTCACACGATTGGTTTTTAGGCATCATCATTATTAAACGTTATGATATTATCTAGATACCATAGAAAGTGCATGCATGATCCAAGACCCTTTTCAAACATAAAATCTACGGCATTTTCTATGATTTCACACACATTAATTTCTCGTTTCTTTACAAGGATATCAATGCATACGTCAATTACAAAGGCCGACATAAGTATGATATTGATGATGTAGAACTCGGCCTCGTCACATTCATAAAATATCTCTAGGGCCTTTCTAATAATCACACGGGGTTCCTCTTGGGCCTGTACAACCGTCTGTACCATGTTATTGAGAGAGCCATCTATACTTTTCACACCATCTGTTTTTTCCTTGAGTCTGGTTACACGACCGGCGTTAGCTTCGCAATAGTTTGGAGGCATGCACACATTGGCATCTTTGTATATCACAGTACATAGTAGATTGGACATCTCGCGCTTGTAGTTCTTTTTAAGCATATCTTTAAAAAGGTCGGTCCCGTACACATACCCCTTCTGGCCATTGCGTAGTCGTTCGAATGATCTTTGTGCCATCTTTTTCAAGAATCCGTAGTTTCGTAGACAACTTTGCTTGCTTGTTTGTTTCTGAGTTCAATCTCCTTCTCAGCAACAAAAGGCTCGTGTCCACTGTTTCCGCCGCGTTGCGTTTGATAGTTTGTTTGCGAACTCGGACACCTTGGCAGTAGGGATGCACGATAAGAGAAAATTTGACCGATACCGATAACCGATAATTAAGTCATCTTAATAGCCGATACCGATACAGATACCGATAACCAGTAAGTGCAATTTTTTACATTATAATTTTCGAAATAACTTTCAGATTGTGCTCCTACGAGAATAAAAAAATCCAAGATGAAAGCACTGATGAAACTGATATTTTAGTGTTCTGGCACAACTATAACAGCAAACATTACTCCTTGACTCTTCCACTTTTTATTTTTTGTGTAATACACCACAATACTTAGTAACAGAAAGGGTTTAACAGTACTATGGTTTATCTGCAATTAAATTACTTTAAGTTGAAGTTTTTGTATAACAAACAAGAAATTAATCTATCCCACCTTTAGTGCATGAGGATGAGGTAGGTATATATGTCTTTAAACAAAAAATAAAATTCATTAACATTTGTCAACCTTAAATACATCTTAAAAACAAAGTGCATTGATAAAACTGATATTTTTGCAGCTCTGGCCTTAACAGCAAACATCAGGCCTGACTTATCAAATGTTTTTGTGTGTAAGGCACCACAATACTGTGTGACAGAAAGGGTTTAACAGAACCTGTCATGGAACTCTGGTCTGCAATTAACAGCTTATTAGTCATTAACATAAGTATTTCACACATAACAAACAAGAAATGCATCTATTCTACCTTTAGTGCATGTGGGTGAGGTAGGTATCCTTTTTAAACTAAAAAAATAAATAAAATTCATTAACATTTGTCAACCTTAAATACATCTTAAAAACAAAAGTGCATTGATAAAACTGATATTTTTGCAGCTCTGGCCTTAACAGCAAACATCAGGCCTGACTTATCAAATGTTTTTGTGTGTAATAAACCACAATATTGTGTGACAGAAAGGGTTTAACAGAACCTGTCATGGAACTCTGGTTTATCTGCAATTAACAACTCATTAGTCATTAACATAAGTATTTCATGCATAACAAACAAGAAATGCATCTATTCTACCGCATGAGGGTGACATTTTTTTAAAATATAAAAAATAAAAATAATTAAATAAATAAAATGCATTGACATTTGTCAACCTTGTAAAATACAGAAAAGTGCATGCTTAACAAAAATGAAGTGCATCGGGCATAGAAATTATATAGTTTAACATAAAAAATATAAACAATAATAATTTGATTTCCAATTTGCACTACCCAACCTGTCTCAACCTTCTATAAAGTGCACATTTTTCACTTCTCTGTTTAATGTCCATCATCTTTTCTATTTGTTACATTAGGCATTAGTGGCAGATTTTTTTTGATAAACAAAAGCATCTCTGCCTTCTCACATCCAATTCGGTTTCTTTTTTCATCCATAACATTTGCAGCAGCAGAAAATAAGCGTTCACTGTCAATGCTGGTGCAAGGGGCTGACAGGTATTTCCTTGCAAGTGAAGCAAGGTCTGGGAACTGGGATTTGTTGCGTTTCCAGTATTCCAAGGGGCTCTCTGATCTAGGAATTGGGGGCTCCGAGAGGTACACGTTTATCTAAAGTAGACAATGAACAAAGAAAAAATTAGGCTGTTACATTTTGGTCTATTTTTAGAGACAAATAAACCTAACTTAGATAAACAATTTAATTACCTGCCCCTCTGTTCGGCTTTGGGTCATCTCTTTCGTGACATCATAGTTTTCTTGAAGGATTTCTTCATACATTGCTAGCAAGGAAACATTGCCACCATCTGTCTTGGTCTTTTTAACTTTTGGTTCATCCGCATTCTCTGATGCACAGCTCATCATGGTCTGCAATTTTTCTGTTACTTCTCTTTTCATTGGTTGGTCAAAATAGCAGTCCTTATACCTGGGGTCCAAGATTGTAGCAAGATAAAACAGGGGCTCTCCATAGATATGACTGAATCGCTGTTCTATGGCTTGCAGTAGAGTGGTCTTTGAAGTTTTAACTCCATGATCTGTTGCAACGGTCTTGTTTAACAGACGTTTTAATGCTACAATGGAGGGGATCACATCAGCTACTGTGGCTGTAGATGAGCTGATGTCTCTTGTCAGCTGTTCACATGGGTCAAGAATGGTCATCATGTTTTCAATTAATGTCCATTGTTGTATGCTCAAAAAAGCAGGTAATTGAAAATCTACCGCATATGCTGCAAGGGCTCGCCTCTGATCCAACAAACTTCTCAGCATATAGAACGTGCTGTTCCATCTGGTGGGCACGTCTTGTTGAAGCCTCGTCTCTTTCATGCCCAGTTGTTTTTGCAAGTCTTGCAGACGGGAGGTGGCAACTTGTGAATGTTTGAAGTGGCCTACCATCTTTCTGCAGATCGAAATACAGTCTGTTATGCTTCTCTGGCTCAGCACAGCCTCGTTTACCGCGAGCTGTAAGGTGTGTGCCATACAGCCCAAGCTTGCAAGCTCACAGTCCTGCATGGCCTTGATGATATTGCGTGCATTATCCCGAAGGACAACATGCACTCTGTCTTTTGTTATACTCCACCGTTCTAACATTGCTTCAAAAGCTTCGCATATCATTGCCCCGGTATGCGATCCGGAGCACTCCTGTGCGTGCAGCAGAACTTTCTGCATGTTAAAATGTTCATCCAACCACTGAGCCGTTAAACTAAGCATACTCACCGGACTAACATCAGATGTCCAGATGTCCGTGGTGAAACTTATGTGTAGTCCATTTTTGTCGATCAAATTATGAATGTGTGTGGCGACTGACTCATACAAAGCAGGGAGGGAAACATCAGAGAAGAAGCGGCGGCTTGGAAGGGTGTAACGTGGCTCCAAATGCTGTACTAATCCGCGAAAACCCAGATCCTCTACTACGGAGAACGGTTGGTCGTCGAGGACTATAAATTCGATCACTTTGTCGTTTATAGCTTTTGCCTTTTCGCTGTCTCTGGAAAACTTTTTAGCATTTTCAAATGCTCGCTGAATGGGTACAGTGACGCTCGGTGTTTTAGCCTTCGCGCTATTAACTTTAGCTGCAGCTGCCGCGGCTTCGTATTCTTTCAGTACATCTTCGCCGCGATGACGACCTCTCAAGTGCGATATAAGATTGGATGTGTTGAAACTTGACGAATTTTTTCCTCCTCTCGGAACCCTTGCTGAACATTTTTTGCAAATAGCAAAAGCATTGTCCTCCACTGCCACCGAGAAAAACTTCCAGACCGGCGAAGACATGTTTGTTTACAGATGATGACGTGGTAAGCGCGACAGTTGAGCGCATAATGAGCGCGACAGTTTGAGGTGTAGTCAGTTCCGGAAAGAGGATAAAGCAGACAGATTTATTGATTTACCAGCAATCGTACTGTATCAGATGTAGTTATCGTATTTTAGTTGTTTATCGGATCGATAAAAATGACGTCATTCCCGCCCATATCGGCCGATAATTTATCTGTCCGATAAATATCGTGCATCCCTACTTGGCAGCATCAAAAGTTTCCACAGTTTCTGCAAAACATAAAACAGACCTCTGGTGTGTACGAATCCGACACGGTTGTTCAAATTGTTCTGTGATGTGTTAATCCGGGGTTACATTTTTGGTAAAGGTTCTGTGTTCAGAAGGAAAAACTTCTCATCTATACAGAACTCATTCTTCGCTTCACAACCCCCGCAGCGTTGGTCGTTTGGTCCGCACCACGTGATAACAGCCATTGCACACGCACACACACACACACACACACACACACACACACACACACACACCATATCCGCTGGGGGTTTTACGATGTACAGATGTGGCCTTTAAAAACGCGCGTTTTCTCCCGCAACATTCGCCAAATCGTCTCGCGGAGTCACGCAGAATTCTGCAAGTGTTTTCGGGGGGGCTACTTTCCCTTTTCCCTTAATGTGTTTCGCTTCACAGAAAATCCACCAGGTGGCGCATAAAAAACTACATTTTTATATGCGTTGTCATTGCGGTTGTTTCCAGAAGTTAATAAGGGCATTGCTGAATATTTAATATTTCTATTAAAACAGCAAAGTGACGTCAACCCCTTCTTGCCAGCATAACAGCGCATACATATATTAAGATGACTGTACGTGCAATGGGCATTTATACTAAGTGCAACAAAGAATTTAGTGTGAGCCTAATACCCTTAACTCTATTTACAATGAATATCTTAATTATTTGTGTTGTCGAATTTTGACACCGTTTCATTGTTTGTTTATAATATTAATAATTATGTCCGTTTTTCTAAAAGTATTAATATTTTAAAGAGATTCATGTGGTATAAAAATACATGTTTTAAAGTTAAAAATGTTGTAAAAATATATTAGTATTATTGTTCTTAATATATTAAGAACAATAATATGACACATGTATATTGCGCTAAAATGCTATACATATGGAAAGAGGAATTCTTCTCAACCACCACCAATAAAGTTAAAAAAATATTCTTTAGAAAAATAGCGTTTAAACCCACGCAGAGCGAACAAGAAAACAAGTGCCCATGCTTACATACTGTACAGTGGGCATATGATATCTTTATTTAGTTTTACATATTTAAAACTTTAATAATACCTTTCTTGCGCATATAGGCAGTCAGTGTTATGATTTTTTTTTAATCCTTTCAGCCGTTATTCATAACAATAAAAATATTTTTCAGTGGCTTTGTAAATATATTACTAAAATAATGGATTAAAGTAACTTTATAAAATCTCTTAATGTCACTTATGTATTTTTTAGTTGGTCAAAACAAAATAAATGGCTAGAAATAGAACAGACATTTTAATTAAAAATGTACATATATTATAGGCGTATATTATCCTTGTTATTATTGTCCTTCCAGATATCTTATCTCAGACGTTCGCAGTCAACACTTTTAAAACTTTTTTATATAAAATCTAATTTATAAATTAAAAAACAAAGTTTTAAGTTAAGACAATAATAAATATGTTTATTTTTATTGAAAGAAAAACGTAGAAAATGTTATTATGGGTATAGTTGATGCAAATAAAGTGTGCAGTATACAAAAAATGCAAACAAATTATTTCTAAAAGTGGCAAGATTTTAAAAAGATAAAGGTGGTATAAAGAAAGACATGAGAAAAGTAGAGGTATGCAAAAGAGCACAGTTTAGTTATTGTTAATTAAAGCGGTTTTATACACCTTTGTTTGAATTGACAAGCATTTTATTCGCCACTTTCAACACATTTTGTGATTCATTTACTGATTTATTACAGAAAATTGTTGTCAGAAGCAAAGCTATTGTACAAAGCATCTTTATATGTATGTTTTAAAGTTAAAAATGTTGTAAAAAATATATTAGTATTCTTTAATTTAAGAATAACAATATGATACATTTATATTGCGCTAAAATGCAATATACATTATTCTGCAAGCAATATAAATTATTCTCAACCACCACCAATAAAGTGTAAACATTATTCTTTAGAAAAAAAACGGCGTTTAAACCCGTGTTGCGTGGAGCGAACAAGAAAACATATGCTTACATGCTTATTCGGCATATGATATCTTTTTTATTTAGTTTTACAGTTTTAAAAGTGGCAAAAAAGTTCTTAAAATCTAATGAATACTGGTTTTGTAAAATGTATATAACTGCAGATGCGTGCGTGGGATCCGGGCAGGTATCATTTTCTTCCAGACCTTGACGCATGGTCGCGGGAAGGCGAGAAATATTTTTTTTTAAGTTAAAATATTTTGCACAATTGATATATTACTTATGAATATTTTAGGAAATTATTTTTGACACACGTAGGTTATTACGTGTATTTTGGATTTTAATTTCATTACTGTGCCTATCCGTGGCCTCATCCGAGCGCACTTTCTCCGCCTTGCATCTTTTGAAGACATTGGTATGCAGCACCATGACCCAGAAAAGACTCACACACCTTTCCCTGATGCATGCCCACACAGAAATACTGAACTCCCTGGATATTAGTCCTCTAGCTCATGAGAGACTTTGGAATCTCTATTATACAACCGGCGCAATTCGCGAGGCGAGTTTTTTCTGTTCGAGTAAAGAGCGCGTTGATAATATGCGTATTAACGGAATGACAACGCGGGTTTGTTTATTACATACATGGATGCGCAGCAGCACAAAAACGCTTTTTAATATGAAAAATTAAAGGATTAAAATGTAACAGATTATTATTGAGTCTCTTGGACATAAATGATGACCAATTATGAGACGTTAGAAGGCGCAAAGAGCTGCTTCATCTGTAGCTAAGTAAATAAATGCTTTGCTTTAAACAAATGCATCTACTTTTAAATGTTTTTTTTTTTAAATGCTACCCAACGGATTTATTGTATATAATGACTCTGCACCTGTAGATATGGTGAGATGAGAAAACATTTTAAGTAATGCTTTAAAAAAAAACATTTCGCTGTCCAAGTGCTGAAATGGCTCTCCACACGTTTGTAAATTCTTTATCTTTTGTTTGTAACACATAAAGTATTTTTACAGTACAAACCTTATATAAAGCCTATTCTAAAAATGTAATTATACACCATGTTTTTCTTTATAAAAGTATACAATATCAGAACTAAACCCATTATTATTTTTGTTCAAATTATGAATTATTTATATGTTTAAAAAAGACAGTAATAGTACTATTTAGTAAAAAAAGATCTATATAAAAATATACTAGGTATGTTAATGTGAGAATATTTTACATCTGTTAATCGACGTGTGATCTTAACTTAAAAACGAAAGTAAAATATGTTCGTCCGCATGGACATTGAAAACTGTGAAGTTTAATTAATATTATATGTTGTTATAATATTATATGTTGTATGTAAATTGTAACGAAAGTAATTCCCCCTGGGATAAGTATTTTTGCTTCTGATTAATAGCGCATATTCATCTGAGAACTGATGATGTCTGTGTGTTTCAGACCCTGGCTGTGTGCCCTGAAGTGTATGACAATAAAGTAGTAAATCTCAATGTATTTATTTTTAAAATGTATTTTAAATAGGCCTATAGGCTCATAGGTTTTTTGGTTAAAAAAATTCACAGCACCCCCTGTTCAAAATGACTTCCAGCGGCCCTGCCTTGACGCTTTGTGTGTTCGACTTTAAATGGTGCGGCGCTGACTGGTCGGCGTATGACATCAGAGTACCGCGAGAGCAAAGGTAAAGTCGGACCATTTGTAACATTTCGACTTGTTCTCGCAGGACTTTGATGTCTTCGTTGCCGAACTGTCTGCGCAGCGCCACATAGAAACGCCCTTTGACTCTTTAAGGCAAAGTACCAGCAACATGAGAAGTGGTGGCACGCAAAAGAAAGTGAAGGTATAGTACGCTAAAATATAAAGTGTCTGTACTGCGAGCACTGGTTTAGTTATTTACATCGTGTGTTGCTCTTTCACCATTGTGCACCCGCGCACTCGCTCTGTAGTTTGTAGCTCGCGCTCCGGCTTCGATAAACAATGCCCGTTTCTCAATACCAAGTAGGGGAGAGTGGGGCAAAGTGAGCCAGTGGGTAAGTTGACCCACCCCCTTTATCTAGGCAACCATACAGATTTGTAGCCGTGTGACCACAAATACAGGTAGCAACCATAATTTATATTTGGCTATGTTAAAGAGAAGGACAAATTAAAGAGTTATGATTAAAGTATGATTTAAAAAAAAAAAAAAATTTATCCTATCAAAGTAAAATGTATACATACCAGGTATAATGGCTGTTATGTCAAAGTAGATTTATCCAGGTCTAAATATTTATACCATAAATATTGGTGATAGGCTAATGTATAAAACCATGTGAATGATTTAGCTAAAGATTAGCCTGAATTACTAAGCTAGGCAGTTTCCCAAAACGGTGGCTGTGGGGCAAAGTGAACCAGATGGGGTAAACTGAACCAGGGGTTCAACCCCACCATGAGGCACTGTAACCATTGAACATGTTTCATAACAAAAAAAAAATTCTGTGTAGTTTCGCACAACTGATTTGTTCATTTTTAAACATTTTAGAAAACATATCATGCTAAGACATTACAATATTAATTAATTTTTATGCATTTGGCGTTTTGCAGGTCCACACTGAAAAAACAAACATACCACTCAGAAACGTCCATTGACAATCTCCAAACAATAAGTTGTTCCTCAAAATCTGTATTTTCATCTGATACAGACTCAAACATGAGTGGATGACATCAGAGTACCGCGAGGGCGATTTAAAACCAACCTCCTCCGCTTTATTTCTCGTGGTACTCTGATGTCATCTGCTTGTCGGTTCTTGTGGCGCTGCGTAAAGTTGACCACACCTAAAAAATGTACTGCTAAACTCGACAGAAATGCTCTGTATACCAGCACCTCCTTTATTACTTGTATAGCAGGAAAAGTTCTATTTTACTTCTCAGCGTGATAAATAGCTTACAAGGTTTGGTGTGTGAGCGTGTGAACTGACAGAAATGCGTCTGTCTCATGGTGAATGCGTGGGACTTGAGAGCCTAGGTTATATCAACATATGTCAAATTAAGTTACCTGATATCCACTTAATTTTATAAGTTATAAACATTCATTTAAAATAACATACAGCGTATGTATTAGGCCTATTTGCTTAAATTGCATTTTAACAAAGAAACTGCAAGGGTTGAAATTAAAACCCAACGCGCTGGTGAAAACTGGATAAACCGGTTTTCTTTTGATTCCCTGATGATGAGGTGATCGATTAGCATTGGGGGTTGGCAAAGAATTGGCAGACCTAGGGGTGGGTGGTTTTTAATTTCTTGACTCTGTGTCACTGGTAGCTGCTAAAACAAGCAGCTAAACCATGTACAATTAATTACATTTTGGAATTAACTTCCTTCATGTCTTTTTATTTATACACTGTAAAAAATATTTTCTGAATTTTTAAGTAGTTAGCATTAAATATGTTTACAAACAATTGGTTTACAAACTCTGGGATGTTTGTGATTATCATCATTCAGAAAAGTGGTGCTTGTGTTTAGACTTGTGTTTTACGTGATTAAATCATGAAGATTACATTAGTTTCTTTTCAGTGTAGAACAGTTTGTAATCAAAATGCAAAAATATAGTATATTTATAAACATCGCTGAAACAAAGAGTGAATTAAAATTAAAAAAGTAATAAAGTTAAAGCTGCTGATAATTTTGTTTATATTTACTAGCCTTTTCTGAGTGAAAAATGTTTAGATTTTGTTAAGTAGCCTAATACTCCAATTTATTTCAGTGTGGGTTTCTCATTTTTATCAGCTTTCTTTTGCTTTTCAAAGGGCCGTCTATACCTTTGCTACCGCCAGTGCTTTAATGTGGGCCGGTAGGCGCCAGTACTCAGTACCGCCACTTCCAAATATAGCTCTTGCGTACCACCACCTCTCCCTGCGCCCAGAACGTACTTCTAGCGTACCAGAACGCTCATTTGCACATCTGTTTAAATCAGAGGCTTAATTTAATCATTTGGCTGCGCTGCCGCTTTTCAAAGCGCCCTTCACAATGCAAGCTACCTAATTCGTCCCACCGAGAGCAGAGACTACATTACCCATACACCTTTGAGTTTTACAAGTTAAAAGCGCATGTGTAGCTTTTGCTGCTGTCAATAGGCTTGTTCGACTTCATGCGGCGCCCCGAGAATCGACAGCCGGAAGACGTCACAGTATCGCGAGAGCGAGGCGAAATATGATTTCTTGAATCATTCTCGCGGTACTCTGACGTCATCCGGCTGTCGGTTCTTGTGGCGCCGCATGAAGTCGAACAAGCATAGTGTTAACAACGTGGTTTGGAGAGGTGTGTGAAACGCGCAACCATAGCTGCTCTGTTAAAATGAAAATACAATGAATACTTAATATGCCCTCCTGGTTTTAGACTCTGAGGAGTAAAAGAACAAGGTCAGAATCAGAGGACTCTCGCTGGCTGACATCCCACCAAGCCAGAATGATATCGCTGCAGGTACCCTTTTGTAGGTACGTGACAATCTCTGCTGTCGCGGCTGTCAGCTTGGTTCCCCTCGACTACAAGTGAACAACAAGTTAAACTACAAGTGAACAAAATTTCAATGAATTTGAACGACGCGCACAGGAGTTTTATCACCCGCAAAATGGAAAACAATGGGACAAAATAAAGTGATGACTTTCGAGTTTCAAATGGCCAATATTTTGTTATTCTTGAACCCATAGACATGGTCTTGGTGTCCAGAGAGTATCTTTGCCCGACAGCGACAATATGTTATTAAAAAATAAATTACATCATTATGGATAAATGAGTGCTTGCAGAATATATATATTTAAGAATGCTTATCAGTACTTTTTTGTTTCTTTAACTTTAAAGATGAATATTCTTCTTTAGAGATGGGCAATTTTCAGCAATAGCACATTATATTCAACATTTTGAGCTCATAAAAAAGATTTTTCGCTTATTTAAATGATTTTTTTTATGTTTTTATGCACGTTTAGTTTTGGTGCAATTTCATCAAAAGCTTATAATTAGGAAATACACACAACACGCTTAACGTATATTTTCTATATGTTAAAAATGTTGTAAAAATTGCGTATTCTTATATAATAAGAATAACAATATGATACATTTATATTGCGCTCAAAATGATTTAGAAATGGAAAAAGGAATTCTTCTCAACTGAGTGCTTGCAGAATATATATATTTGAGAATGCTTATCAGTACTTTTTTGTTTCTTCAACTTTAAAGATGAATATTCTCCTTTAGAGATGGGCAATTTTCAGCAATAGCACATTATATTCAACATTTTGAGCTCATAAAAAAGATTTTTCGCTTATTTAAATTACTTTTTTATGTTTTTATGCACGTTTAGTTTTGGTGCAATTTCATCAAAAGCTTGTAATTAGGAAATTCACACAACACGCTTAACGTATATTTTCCATATGTTAAAAATGTTGTAAAAATTGCGTATTCTTATATAATAAGAATAAAAATATGATATATTTATATTGCGCTCAAAATTATTTAGAAATGGAAAAAGGAATTCTTCTCAACTACCACCAATAAAGTTTTAAAATTCTTCTTTAGAAAAACGGCATTTAAACCCACGTGCACCGAACAAGAAAAGGTATGCTTACATACAGTCCGTGTATGATATATTTTTTATTTAGTTTTACATATTTTTATTTATATGCATTTAATAATAGTCTACCGTAAGGTCATAATGTACACACTGTTAAAAATGATTCAGTGGCTTTGTAAATATCTCTAAAATAAATGATTAAAGTAACTTAATAAAATCTCTTAATGCAGTTATGCGATTTTTTTAGTTGGAAAATAAATTACTTAAAATAGAACAGATATTTTGTGTAAAATGTACATATATTATTTGATGTATACGCCTTAATAATATAAGTATTACATTTACAGATTATTTTAGTCAATATATTTAAAAAGGTCAGAGTAATATATTTAAGTTTTTTAAACTGTAATAATTGCATATTTCAAATTATTATTATTTCTATTTGACATCAAAAATGTGTAAGTTTTACGCCTAACTTGAAGTATGAATTACTTATATTTTCACATTGATATTATTTGAGTAAATGTAGGCAAAAAATAAATTAATAATAAGTAGAAAAAATGTCAATTTTAAACAATCACATAGCCAACGGTTTTTAATCAGCAACAAAGAAACTGCACATTTTGCCGATGACAAACACCTCAGAAACTCCTCCAATTTATGAATATTTACACTCACAATATGATTTTATTTCCTTAGTACAAAAGTATAACATATTATACAAATTATCAGTGAAATGTATTAAACACCATTGCATACTTTTTATCGTGTTTCATACCATGTAAAGGGAAACATGATAATATAAAAAGTAGCCTACTGTTCAGTAATGCAGAAAAGTGCAACACAACCATGTTAAAGCTATTAAAACGTTCAGATGCAAAAATGAACTAAATGTAAAATTAGATAAACTAGTTAATGATATTGCGTAAATGCGCTCGGTCTCTTCAAAGGTCTTCGCGAATTATTTTGTTATAAGACTCGATTATCATACATCACGTCTCTTCTACTGTAACTGTACACGGAAAAAATAAGACAAATGATGCGCGTTTGAGTCCGATTTTTATGAAGAATATGTGACTGTTTATGTAACTGGCAAAAGAAAACTTCGCCAACAAAATGTTTGCCAAAAAGCATGCATTTGTATGACATCAAAGTCTATCGCCTAAACATTGATAATCCGTGTCATGTTACTTCAATATCATACAGTATACGCTAAGCATGAAGTCGAGCACACACATTGTCGTCAGTATGGCCTACATGAAACACGCCTGCCCTCTACAGGTTTTTTTATATTTCCTGCGTCCCCCACCGAACTCCCCTTCTGCGGGATCTCGCAGAATTTCGGAAGTCTCCGCGGCATTCTGCTCTCAGAGACGCGCATTTTTAAAGGCCACATCTGTAATTCGTAAAGCTATAGACACTAATTCATCTTAAACCTAACCTAATATCAGATAATATGTTCAAATAGTTTATTTTTATTTTATTTAGTAAAAATTAAGGTTTACCTATTTAACGTAAGCCCGTGATTTTAATATTATGTAGAACCATGTCCTAACTGTTGTTGTGTTTATGGACGCACACAACCATGTTTAACAAAATGTCAAATTTGTTAAATGTTTTGTCTTTAAAGCAATGATTGTTGTCACGTATGTGACAACCTGGTTTATAACAACATCAAACGTTGATAAATAATATTTGCACCCGTTTTGTTGTCCTCTAAGGGCTAACACAAGGGTTTATGTCATCATAGGATGTGTGATGAAATGTCTTAAAACTTCTAAGTTTCTTTAAATTACGAATAAGAAGTAACATGCTTTAATCTGTATCTGAGTAATGAAGCCTGAAATCTAAAATAAACCTATTACTTTTTGTCAATGGGGCCTTTTTTCCACATCACTAAATATGTCGAACACTCGCAAGACAAGAACCACACACTGGAATAACATGTTCAAGAAACCTTTTATTTTGACAATACGTACCGTGTTACATTTATCGTAAATACACATGTACACACGCGTATGTTAGATGACATTAATGAATTCAACTCAGAAGACGGTGTGAAATGTCTTAAAACGTTTAAAAGGTTCTTAACACCAGATATATGTGCGCATCAGCCTACGTTATCTGACAACTTTGGTGCACGCATTCCCGTGTTTTAATCAGAGACTTGGTTAAAGAATTCCCTAAATCTAAAATTAACCCTCATTTTGTCAGAGCGGCCATAATTACATTTTATTGTGTAATAAACACATATTCCCAGTTGGTTTTAAGATGTCATTAATTTAAAACAAACCCCAGAAGATGATATGAATATGTTTTTAATCGTTTAAAAGTTTCTTAATGGCCCATATGTCCCCGCATCCGTGTATGTTCTATTGTAAACGCCGGAGCCCCAATCTTTAATGGCTTGAACAGAACCCCCTGCTTGAAATGCTTCACAGATCTCGTGAAGCGAATCAGCTTTTATATAGTTTAAAATAAATAGGATTTAGTCTAAAGAAATGTCGACCTACGGGGGTTTTGGTACAATTCATTGCTATACACGTACTGCGTATTTCATTAAATAAATTGTGTTGTTAAAAACTTTTAGATACAGCAATGTTTGCCATAAAATAGATTATGATCTAAAATAAACCTTTTACTTTTTTGACAGAGTTACCATATTACATTTTACCACTACAGTTTTAAAAGACTCTACAAACCGACCCTGCTGTGAAATATCTATCACACACGGTCATAAGCTCAGCATCAAAAACTTTGAGGTTGATCAGAAAAATATATCTTATAGTTAAATAGATAATAGTATATTTAATGTTAACCAATTACAACTAAAAGATTTTATTCTTGCGTGACTTTAAAAAAGTCTCTTGACAAAACAAACGTATTATCAAGTTGTATTTATAAGATACACGCAGTCAATTGACCTAAATCTAGAATAATACTTTATTTTTGTCAGAGCAGACAATATAAGACTCTTTGTATAATATACACATATTCACACATGTTTTAAGAAGCCTTTAATTAAAAATAAAACCCCCTAAATGGGGTGAATACGTCTTAAAAACATTTAAAAAGTTTATTAACGTCAGCTATAAGTTCTCTGATACAATCGGTGCACGTATACATATGTCTTAATCAGAGCCTTGGTTAAAGAAACCCCTAAATCTAAAATAAACCCCCAATATTTTGCCATAGTGGACAGAATTACATTTTATTAAGGTTAATTTAAAACGGCATATATGAACACTCACCCGGCGCTTTGTCAGGCACCGTCGGATCTTTAATACGTGTGAAACTATAGAGCAGGTCATGAAAAGATTCACGGAACTCATGAATCGTTTAAAATTGTATTTAGTTTAGACTTTTGTCTAAAGATTATAGTATTGCCGGCTCCAAAGGTTATGGCTCAGATCATTGCTTAAACTATACACGTATAAGGAATATTTCATTAAATAACTTGTGATGTTACAAACAAATGTTTTAATCGTAGCATTGTTCATGATTTGTCTAAATCTAAAATAAACATTTACTTTTTTGACACCGTAATGGGGGATTGTTTTACCAACATTGAGTTTTAGAAATCTTTAATCGCTTTACAACACGCACCCCTGTGAAAGAATGCAGGGCTTGTGAGAAAGGAGGGAGGAAGGGTGAGAGCTGACATCAAATGTCAATAAACAGCAAATGTCACAAACACAACCTATCATGTTTAATGACAGCATACGCGTGACATAAAACACACTCAGGAAAAACAATCACTCTAAATGACCGTCATAAAACCATTAAATACTTTCTGTCTAAAGTTGACAACTTGTACAGATTTTGATTGATGGTCCCGCCCCCCTGTCAAAGGGGTCATAAAACACGACCTGTCAACGGGTGGGGGAGGGGGTCATAAAAGTTTGACGAGAGGTGGCCCGTTATAACTACTAAAGTTAATTCCTTAAAGTTAATTAAGGTTTAATTCCTAGTCCTCCCCTCGCGAGTTGTTTTTTGTTCAGGGCCTAAATGTGCATTGAAATATAGTTGAATGTATTTCATAAAATTAATAAAAGATTAACAATTATAAATTATTCTTGAATTATCCCTTTTTCCAAGTATGTCATTATGCACAATGTATCAAACTTTGAAAATGAAACAAAAACAATAACTTAAAAGTCCTTTTAAAAGCAGTAGTTATTAATGACATATACTGTACATTGTATATTTTGCACGTTTCTCATCCTCTTTTTAATCCTGCTTGACTGAAGGCATCCGTTAGAACGTTTCTCGTTTGTCGTAAGGTTTTTGTACATTAAAGCTGTTGAGTTTCTCCCGCGGACTTTTCCCCCTCGCGCTCGGGCACGCTGTCTGCACGCTGTATATGAACTTGAACGCACCGCCTAAAGTCGAGGGCAGGGCGCACACTTCTAGTTCTAAACAGGTTAACTGAAAGCACAATGACATTAAATGAGCTGACGCCTATTTCGTTTTTTTTTTTTTTTTCGCAGACGCGCACAGCTCCAGTCAGGACATATTAGCCAGTTTTGTATATCAGTAGGTTCCAAACTATTGCAACCCTATACGTATTAACAAGACCTACATTTTTTTTATAGAAATATAGGGGAAAACATATTTGTTCCCTTTTAGTAGTTTTTTAACAAGTTTACTTAAATAATATTAAAATATAGGGCTGCACAATTACGGCAAAATCATAATTGTTTAGGCTACTGTATTTGCACTGAATTGGAAATGATATATTAGAAAAATACAATGAATTTTCAAGGCTGCAGAGAACAGTATAGCAGATATGGCTACTGAGGATTTAATTATATTATTTTAATAGTCAGCGAGTCCCACTCCGGCCCTCATTTTGAGTGTCTAGCTGGGTGCACATTTTTACCGACTTTCTTTTTCTTATTTTGGTAAAAAATTAACAAGTTCTATTATTCTGTAGCATACATTGATTTTTTTTTATAACAAATATGACTGACTTATTCATTGGCAAATGCAGAACAATGAGGAGAAAGCAAAGGTAGGCTACACGCCTTTCTCCCTTATATGATTAAAGGCGTAAATGTCATTTTTAAAACCAAAGCACATGCTTGTCAAATTTATGCTGGCTGGATAAATGCAGAATCAACAATATCTTACTTTTTTTTTTCGATTTATTTGTTTGTATTCATTGACCCTTTTTTTTCTTGTGCCAATTAGCACGGTTGTCTTTTTCCTGTCACTCAGCACGAATTTCTATAGCCTATATTGTTTTCCATGAACACAAATACATATATCAAATACTGCCTGATGAAATTTTGTGACCGAGCCAGCATAAATTTGACAAGCATAAACAGTCCGCTTTCGGATTAAATTTGTTTTTAAATTAAATACATTTTAAAATTACATTTAGCTTATGTTCCCCATGATTAATCTTCTCATCGCAAGGTAGAGGCGTGTCGCCTATGTTCTACATGTTCCTTGTTGTTCTGCATTTGCCAATAAATAAATAAAAAGGCTACTTAGTTTGTTTAAAACTGTCATATTTGCTAGATAATAATAGCAAAATAACTTATTTATTTATCACTAAAGGAAGGTTCCTTCAACGCCACAGTCATAATTTTGATTAAATTCAGAATATGCCTGCCTATTCTACTTTTTGTAAAATGCAAAAGGGATTAAGTGAAAATAATTAATCAATACTTGATAAATGGATAGCCTAATCAGTCCTGACTAGAGCTGTGTGCCAGTCACATTCCGAACGAACAGGGCTGGGTTTCCCGATAACGATTAAACTTAGCACTTAAGAGCGCTTTCTACGAGCTACTTAACGAACATTCGTTGTTCATTTACCTGCGTTTCCCAAAGATGCACGTATAACGATCGCTCGCAACTGGGTAATGCAATAATCCTTAATAATAAATAAACATAGATAATAAACAACAAATAAATAGAAAAATCTAAACTATATTATAAAATGCAGAAGGCATTGCGCAGTGGGACGAGTCCTAACTAAATATGAAAAAATAATATTTCATGATGCACAAATTATTAAAACATTTAATAAGTCATTGAAAAATAATTAATAATATTTTAAAAAAATATTAGTGCACATCGGCTGAAGATCATTAGCCTAAACAAGCTTCTGCTACAATTACGAGTCATTCAGTAAGTGACATTTCAGCACTTGACAAAGGGATAGCGACTCGTTAGTAGCACTTAAAACCCAGCTGCGAGCGATCGTTTTACCTTGTAGAAAGCGCTCTTGAGTGCTAAGTTCAATCGTTATAGGAAAACCCAGCCCAGGACCATTTCCGAGAATAAAATGCTCTGCAAAGTTAACTAAAACAACTGCAAAATTTACCAGTAGCCTACAACGGACTCGAAAGCTACAGAGAGTAATAGCTTTGAGCTGTTAAAAGCAGAACAGACCTTAAAGGAAGGATTGTAAATGGTGGATATAATATTGCAACCCATTCAGTCCGGATTATGGTGGAATGGCACAGGCAGACTGCCGGTCTAAAAACCGAGACCGTAACGACTTCATTCCGTACACGCTGACAGGCAGCTGCTTCTATAAACGGCTTGTGCTTGTTTGTCTCCATGCTCAGTCTGGAAAGAGTTAAATGTTTCTAATAACAGCGCGATTTGTAAGTGCATTCCGGTCACGGTATGTATATCAAATGCATATGGTCAAATAGTTCAATTAGTGCTGCTGTCAAATAAGGCTCATGTTTTTGTTAATTACGGCAAGTTACATCCAATATTATCGTTGCACCCGCTTGCTTTATTTTAGCTGCGTCAGCAGCTCCACTCCATCCAGCTGGCTCGCTGACGCTCGGCAAATGTTTGTTGAAGAGACACTGATGTTTTAAGGATAAAACCGCTTCATGCAGTGTTTTTAACGATTTAATGACCTCGGCTGAATTGTCAGGCACTGATAATAACTTAAATGAGGGGTTGTTCTAGTTCACGTTAATGCTACATATTTGCCATGCTATACATAAATGCTTTAATATCATTAATATAATATCGATAACGCGGTCTGGCCCCCTTTTCAGCGCTGTAACACCGGCAACGGTAAATGGCAGTGAGCCCAGCTTTTATTTTGAAAAGAGCTTATTGAGGGGGCGTGGCATTACTTTGAAGCAATACCCCTGATTGGCTGACTACACGCGTGGATCGTAGTGACAAACTCTGCGGAAAGATAGTGCCAAAAAGATCTGTAGACTTGTGCAGAAGGATTCGTGAATGCCCTGTGATTTGCAAACACAGAATCAACACTTGCATGCTGAACTTTGCACAGAATGTGTAAGAATGTCTTTTTACAATGGTTGGAAAATTCAAGTTAGACTGTGTTTGTTTGCAAATTGTGAGGAGGGCATTTGTAGATTTTTTTAATGGAAAACAGCGAAACAATTGTGCCAAAATTCTGAAAACAAATGCAACACAATCTACAAACAAATAATGACCCTCATGCGCAGACACATCACTTTGCATTCATTTAAATTCTGTTTGTCAAGTACAAGTCGATGATTTCTATTTGTGAATCATAAAGAGTTGGTTTGCGGATTTTAAATCTATTTGTAAATCGCATTTTATATTTGTATGTCATGAAGAGTCTGTTCGTGGATTTTTATATATTTGTAGATCTCGTTTTACATTTGCGGATCATGAGGAGTTTGTTTGCAGATTTGGAACCTATTTGCAGATTTGTTTCGTGTTTACAAATTGTAGTCTCTTCATTTTCAACGATTATGGCATTATTTTGTCACCAAAGCGAAACAATAGTGTCAGAATTCTGAAAACAAATGTGACACAATCTACAAATAGAAAATGATATTCATCTGCAAAGAAGTCACTTTACATTCATTCAAATTCTGGTTTTCAAGTACAAGTCACTGATTTCTTTTTGTAAATCATGTTTTATATTTGTGGATCACAAAGACGATTCGTAGATCTTGTTTTACATTTGCGGATCACGAGGACTGTGTTTGTGGATTTTTAATCTATTTGTAGATTGCGTTTTGTGTTTACAAGTTGTAATATCTATTTGTGACTTTTAGTCTGTTCATTTTCAATAATATTGGCATCATATTACCCCCATAAGATTGTCTCCGTTTCATCTACCACAGTGGTCATTTCTAAAGCAGGACGCTTTTCAGAAAGTTTTGGTTTTGCGTCGTCTTTCTCCGTTTGTGCAAAAAGAGAGATGTTTATGGTCAGGGTCAGAGGCCATCAGCGAATGTCTGTCCGGATGTGCGCGAGACAGACCGCGTCATCTTGCGCAGACACGCGCGCGTCTCCGTTCAGCTTCCAAAGACGCATACCAATGATTTCTCATACAAATGATTACTACTTTATCAGACCGTCAGGGCAGCAATCATATGTGTCATTTACAGGACATTCACAAATTAAAGATAGAAAATGTCTGTCGGCTCATGACGACACGCACCATGGACAGTATTAACAATTTTTTTTTATTTTAACTGATAATGTTAATCGGTCATAAATTCTTACCTTCGGTTAACGGTTAAACGGTCAATGTGAACATCCCTAATTAATATCAATCAAATTGTAGTTGGTTTGTTTTCATTTAAGCCTAACAAAAACAAATACAGCTAAATAGCACAAAAACCGCAATAAAAACATGATAACATAATAATAAACATGTTTAGACAAAAACTTAAAAAACCAAGCTATTTAGTTTTGTAACCAAACTCTTCATTTGTTGTTATTCTTTTGGTTACTTTGTTTTTTCTCTGTTTTTTTCTCTTGCTTTTGTATAAAAATCTGACTGATTTTGATTATACTTTCATTCAGGTTATCACAATCCATTACTATCAAGAGAAGATGTGAAAGATGGGACAGGAAGAGAAACAAGTACAAAATTTGTAAAAAATAAAATAAAAACTTGTGTGAATACAGTCAGATTCATAATAGCAGTTGTTTCTCTTTTTTATATTAATCCAAAATCTTTATATCTTTATATTATCCCAATCCAAAAATGAAGAAAGCTGTTATGTAATCCTCAGGCTCCACCCACACCCAATTACACTGTTTTATTAATAGTTTGTTAATTTACAGCAGGTACTTTTAACACAGTCCTTTAATTGAACCATTTCCTTTAATATCTGTCTAACAAACAATTGTGACTCCTGCATCAAGGGCTAGAAAGCATTATCCCCTTTATGTTAATCTTACGTGCATTGTTGGGGAAAGTTACTTTTAAAAGTAATGCATTACAATATTAAGTTACTCCCCCAAAAAGTTATTGCGTTACTTAGTTCCTTTTCAAGGAAAGTAATGCTTGCGTTACTTTTAAGTTACTTTTTCTTACTTGGCTGAGGCTTGATCTCTTTCAGGCCTTGCAGGTGTTTTTTATGATCGCACAAATCTCAAGCTCTGGCCTGCCATCTCCGTTTCTAACTGAAACTGTTCCAGCTCAGGCACACATAGTGTGTAATTCTATGTTAAAATGTTCAGTTTTAAAAAAGTAACTAAAATATTTATGTGTACATTTATAAAGTAATGCGTTACTTTACTCGTTACTTCAGAAAAGTAATATTATTACGTAATGCGCATTACTTGTAATGCGTTACCCCCAACACTGCTTACGTGACACTAAAAATAACATCAATTCTATAAGTTGTAGTTTTGCAGAGTCAACATCAAACACTTTAACACAATTACCATCTGTGAATCAAAAGCATGATGATGTCGTAGCAAAGTTTGAAGTGCCTTAAAGGAATAGTCTACTCATTTTCAATATTAAAATATGTTATTACCTTAACTAAGAAGAGTTGATACATCCCTCTATCATCTTAGTGCGTGCACGTAAGCGCTGGGGCGCGCTGCGACACTTCAATAGCATTTAGCTTAGCCCCATTCATTCAATGGTACCACTCAGAGATAAAGTTAGAAGTGACCAAACACATCAACGTTTTTCCTATTTAAGACGAGTAGTTATACAAGCAAGTTTGGTGGTACAAAATAAAACGTAGCGCTTTTCTAAGCGGATTTAAAAGAAGAACTATATTGTATGGCGGAACAGCACTTTTGAGAGTACTTCAACTCGCCTGAAAAAGTCGCTCCCCTTCTCCCTCTCTGTGATGACTGGATATAAAGATCAGGAAGCAAATGCAGTAAAGATGAAAATGATTTATTAAATAGACGACACAGATGATATGATAGTAATGTTTGATCAGACAAAGGCTGCGGTGACAAGTCCTTGTGCTCGTGGGTGAAGTCAAGATGACGGATGAAACCGGATACACAGACAGGCAGAACTCCACGCTAGTGATGGGTCGTTCGCGAACGCCGGCTCTAAGAGCTGATTCTTTGTAGCGAACGAGAAGAGCCGACTCTTCAGACGCATGCAGGGGAGCCGGCTCTTCTAAGGGAGCCGAGCCAGAAGAGCCGAATCTAGGGGTGGGACGGTTGTCATGACCACCGCACCACCGCGGTGGTGCATTGCCACCGCAGTGGTGAAGTGCCACCGGCGGTTGTGTGACGTCACATATCAGGTGAATGATTAAACAAAATAATAAGTAAAAATTGCAGTTTTTTTTAAACGTGAAATAATAATAATAACAAAAGTTGTACAGTAATTTAAAGCCTAAGATACAAATTTATAACATTGTTTTATGTTAATACACAAATCTCCGCTACATTACCATGTATGGCGTTTCCACTAAACTGGTGGATTTTAGCATAACTCAGCACGTTGGAGTTTAGCCATGTCACTGTGTTGTGCGTCTGCTTTAGTTTCTTTTGGTCTCCAGTGACAGTGATACATACACATCACGTTTGTCTTTTGTTGTGAAATAAAAATTTTACCAGGTTAAAGTCGCGCGCATCAGGAAGCGCATTTAGTGAAACTTTATTTTCCTTCACCATTTAAACCACCCTTACCCCCCCATGGACCCCACCACCGCAACACCGGCGGTTGTTGTTGATGGTTCCACCGCGGTGGTAAAAATTTGCCACCATCACAGCCCTAGCCGAATCTATGAAAAGAGCCGGACTGCCATCACTAAAATGTAGAGCCGGAGCTTGAGCCGAAAGAGCCGAACTAATGGAAAGAGCCGGACTGCCCATCACTACTCCACGCGTAGACGAGACCACAGGAACACACGACACGATAACACAGGTAAGACAACGTAGCATAATCATCTGGCAGTGAGAAGAGAGAATGGGTGAGTATATATGCCGTCTGAATAACTACCACCAGCTGGAGCAAAGCAATCACGCGCACCTGCACTCACTCAGATCATTAGTGATCAGACACACACACACACGCATACTTCAGTCATACGACAACACAACACAGAAAGTCACGATGGACTCCTACCGTGACACTCTCATAATGGAGTCGAGGTACTGCCAAAAGTGCTGTTCCGCCATACAATATAGTTCCTCTTTTAAATCCGCTTAGAAAAGCGCTACGTTTTATTTTGTACCACCAAACTTGCTCGTATAACTACCCGTCTTAAATAGGAAAAACGTTGATGTGTTTGGTCACTTCTAACTTTATCTCTGAGTGGTACCATTGAATGAATACAAAAATTCCATTTATAAACAGGGTTCTAAATTAACTTTTTTGACCACCAGCCAAAGTGGCTAGTAACTTTTTGAAGTTACCAGCCAATCAGTATTTCCACTAGCCAAATTTTTCCCGGTGAAAATAAAAGAAATTTAGAGTGCCACTGAATGCAACAATGATTTTTTTTTTTCGAATGCATGCAACAATCCTGACAAAACATGACAACATGTTTGTGATGAAACATAAGCTTTCTTCATTTCTCTGTTGATAGACATAAAGCTTTACTGGGGCACAGGCCCCCCATTTTTTGCTGACTTTTTTGAAAGCCTGCTGTGTGCAAGAAAGGGGCAACACTTCTTTACAATATCCTTTGCTTAACACACTATTCTACAGTGCAACAGGTACTGCGAAAGATAAATATGTAGTTAAAAATATTTAAGTGTAATATTCAACATACCTAACATGTTTGGAGGCATAAATGGCATAACATGTTTGGTAATAATAATGACAGCAGAGAAATATTTTCTACATTATACAATGATAGCAATGATTGATAACTTATTTTTACAAGAATATTTTAAGAACCAGTCATTTTATGACTGCTATATTAAATAATCTCAGTCATAGTTACTGCTAACTGTTATGTAAGTTAGTGTCCTAGAGTTAAATATTAGTAAACTAAATATTAATTTCATATCTGAAAATACAGAACAGTATAACACATAAATCTGTTGATTTTCTGAGCAACAATGCAATTCTATAGACTTGACAAAATGTTTTCCTGAGATTTTTCCTCTAATGTTTAAGACCTGACAGGCTGAGGATGTTGTTTGCCTTACCTCCCTTTAACTCATCATCTCTCCTTTCTTCTTCCATTTCCCTGCTTTGCACAAAACATTTTTGATGTACATCTACAGAAGCCAATAATGATCGAGTCAAAATAAGATTATCAGTATTATTAAGAAACATACTTCTCGTCATGTTTTCATAAATACTCATTCGCGTGGCGTACCCTTTTGGATGCAGTTGCGTGCGCGGATGAACGCAAAGAAGCGCGTGGACATGGATGCGTAACTACGTTGCATATAGATCTGTTTTGCCGCTATTATCTTTGCAAATGAATACACTAGTTAACTGCTAAAATTTAAACTTGAGATTTACACATGGGCACGAAAGATTTACACCGGAGCACATGCCCCACCCCTGTCTCAGTCTATCCTCCATGCTCTGCCCGTTCGTTCTCCTTCATCCTTTAGTTTTCTGGTGGACGCGGTCAGTTCGTTTCCATGGTTTCTCGCGCTGGTTTCGCTGCAAACTGCGCGCAGGCAATTGGCGTATTAAACATCATCACGTAGCATTACGGCACAGTGTTCATGGGAAATGAAGGAAGTACTGCCAGAGGGATAAATGACAGAGAACAGAGCTTTATGTATCATGCATGCAATGCCTCATGCATCACCGGCCAAACTGGCTAGTAAGTTTTTATTAACACCCGCCAAAATAAATTTTAATGTTAATTTAGAACCCTGTTTATAAATACAAAAACAGAAGGGACGCGTTCATGTACAATTAACCAGAAAAATTGAAAATAGAGCTAAAGTCAAATGACAATGCTTAACTGGCTGTTAGGTACAGAAAACTTGAAAAGACTGTTTAAACAATACTGCCATACAAAGGCTAAGTCCAGTAACTACACTGTAAAAAAATTCCGTAGAAATTTCAATGTTATTGCAGCTGGGTTGCCGGTAATTTACCGTAGATTTACATTTATGTTATTTACTGGCAAGAGTTTGTTCAAAGTTAAATAAATTTCAAATATTAACAAGTCTTTATCTTTACAAAATAAAACTATACAATAACAGCCTCATGCAAAGCATTCTGGGAACCAGAAATCATCATCAACCTTTTTCTGTTTTTTGGTCCAGATTTTGTTTCCCAGAATGTTCGGCTTGATGCTGTTTTTTAGTTTTACTCTGTAAAGATAAAGACTTGTGAATGTTTAATTTTCATTTAACTTTGAACAAAATGTTGTCCGAAAAAAACATAAATGTAAATCTACGGTAAATTACCGGCAACTCAGCTGCAATTTCTACGGAATTTTTTTACAGTGTACGCAAACACCTAAACTGAGAAAAATGCCCTTAAAGTTTTTTACACCAGCCAGTCAAACGTTGCTGCAATTTTGGCACACACGTTTCTCTGAAATGAGACAAAATTGAACCAAGAGACTTTGTTACAAGACACAACAGATCTCACAAAGCCCATTTCAACCGTTAACTAATTTTGAGCAAATGCATAGTTACTGTGCTTTGGCTTTGTAGGGCAGAATAAGCTAATTATAAATAAAATATTTAGAAATTCTATTTTAAATAAAATACTGCCTTTTGTGACCTTAACAAACAAAATGCTAAATCAGTCACAATTTTTAAAGGGTTATTAATTTACCCAAAAATTAAATTTCTATCATAAGATCAAGTGTAAAAACTATCTCTTGGAAGTGCTGGCAGACATTCGCCAATCGCCATGAAAAAACAATTGCATATATATAATATATATTTATTATATACATTTAGAAATTCTTAATTTTATATTTAGAATACAAAATAGGGACAATAGTCAGGAAACGTAAATATTTTTCCATACTCTGATTTATACTTTTCCAAACCCTGTAGGAACCCTGTATTTTATTGTGGAGACATCCTTAAATATGATGCAGCACAAAGCGAAATGTGATTGATTGGTTGCTTTACATGTCATATGGTCTCTTGGGTGGTCCTTAGCCATTAAATGTTAAACACAGTATGAATGTGACACCAGTGTTGGGATACCGCAGCTCAGAAGATGGATTTATCATCACAACTTCCTGACTGATACAGTAGGCTATCTGTTTCTAGTGCACAGATGAGATACAGGCAACATTTAATTGAAGCTTGTATGCTAAAGACAGGACCATGCTCTCTTCCTTTCTAGAAAGCACCACTGAAAGGCTACCAAAGCCCAAAATACATCATCAAATACACATTGAACCTGCTTGTTCCAACAATTCTCAAACTCATTGATTCTCTACTATATGTCAGTCAAATTATTATACACCGAAATGTTTTTTTTATAAAGCTGATATGAATCAATCATTAGGGCATTGGAAAAAGCTGTACACAAATAATCAGGAATAAGTTCAAAGTGTCACAATCCAGTCCTTGTGTTTCCCCTATCATGTACTTTTATTTTGAAGATATGTCTCTGTCTGCCATGTTTGTAGTTCTGTGTAGTTCTTTTCTTTATTGGTCCTCAGGTTAATTGTCTTCTCAGGCCTGTCTTTGTTTGTTTCTGTGGATTACCCGCCATAGATTATTTTGGTTCCTGTTTGGTTTATTTTGTTTTATGTTCATAAATAAAAGTACTAGATAGGGGAACACAAGGACCGGATCAAGACACAAAGAGTAAAAGCGGAGCTGCTAATGTTAATGCATTGATGAGAGCAGGTGTTTAGGTGAACAAACTAGTGCTGGAATGAGAAGCCGCTTTTATTAAAGTATTATTAGTTAAAGTTGAGGGAAACTTGGACTTAGATGTGCTTTGCTTAGTCATAGGCCGGGCCATTTCAGACATTGCAAATTGGTCATGGTTTGTTAATAACAAAACTCAAGCAACCCACAACTAGCAACCTGCTTAAAAAATCTAAACAATCCTGATGTTATATCCGGAAACTCAAGGATTACATTTATTCATCATCAAAGAAGGAAACAGACATTTCTGTTTCTGGTAAAGGATTTGGACCTTTGTGATGAACCTTTACACTTCAGTTAAAGGCTGTAAACAGGTTGGCAGGTACTGGTGGTCAATGAAAAGAATACTGTACATGAGTCCAAATGCTGCTTATATTAAATCAGAACTTTTACAATCTAGCTTTAATGACCATTCACAGAAATACACGTGTCAAACATGTCTTTCTAACAATATTAATAATGAATTTGATGAGAAGCCATCTACAAGAAGCCCTAGTGATTGAGGTGTTATAAAAATAGATATACAAACATAAACTTACTTGAAAAATATCTTCAGTAATTCAGTTAGGGTTAGGTGATGCAGATGCTTTTAACCAAAGCATCACAAGGCATTACTTCTCACAATACTCACAGTATCGCAATAGAAAGTTCTTAAAATTTACAAAATGAAGAAAGATGATGGTGTGAAGTACTACACTGTCATTTTATCAAGTAATCGCTGCTCTTCGTCTCTTTGTTTCATGTCCGTTGTCATCCAACAGTCTTCCTGCTTTTCCTGAACTCTGATTGGTTCATTTGTCGTCTGTGTGCTCTGTGACTCCTCATGTAAGATCCTCACCTCATAAACCTTCTCGTTGGGTGGAACGGTCAGCAACATGGACGACTGAGGCCGTTCAAACAAATACTGCAGATATATACATAGAAAAACAACTATTAAAATACAGTACAAAGCAACCTGGATACAAACATTTACGAGCAAATGAAAAAAACCGACAGGTGGATGACGTCAAAATACAGCAAGAGCAATTCAAGAAATAATATGGAGGAAGTCTCCATTGAGCTCGGTATTTTGACATAAAACAATAATAAATGGTCAATAATAAATAGTGAGTGTACAGTAATAATACCATAATCTATAAATAATCCTTGAATATAAATCCTAAACATTAAATGTGAAAAATGTACTAATATTTTTGTTCTTACATCACAGTTTAATTTATGTAAAAACCTTATATACCCTGCTCGTTCTCTATTTTTTTGTTCTTGTTATAGTACCGTACCTGTTTAAGGTGCTCGGGCAGTTTGACATCAGGGTGCATCATTCTGCAAACTTTATAAGTGTACCATACAGCCAGAAAGATCAGGACTACAGCGATAAACACCACCCCAAAACTCACCAACAATACCACTGCTATAAACCACTGCTCCACCTCATCTAAGAAAAAACAAAACCACCGTTACAGAATATACATCTACAGACATCAATTCATATTACAGTATATAAACCGTATTTTTTCTGGACTATAAGTCGCTCCGGAGTATAAGTCGCATCAGTCAAAAATGCTTTTTGAAGAGGAAAAACATATATAAGTCGCACTGGACTATACAACACGTTTTTTTAAGAAAATGATTTCACAAAATCCAAGCCGAAGAACAGACATTTTATCTGGAAAGGCAAGTTATTCAACTAAACAATAGCAGACAGAACAGCAGGCTGAATAGGTGTGTCACAGTCATGTCTTGTGTTCCCCGGTCCTGTGCCAGGAAGTTTTGAAGTTTGGTCTTTGTCTTCGATGTCTGAAGTTCTTTGTAGTTCTTTTGTTTATTGGTCTGTGTGCAGATTGTTCCCCAGGTGTGTCTTGTTTCCTTGTTACTCTTTTAGTGTATATAAGCCCAGTGTATCAGTTGTCTTGTATCAGTTGTTGAATGGATGTATGTGGTTCAGGTTTGCTTTTGTGTTTGTTTCAGTTTTTCACTTTTATTATTATTTTGTATCGCTTTATGTAGCGATGGGGAAATGAAGCTTCGAATGAAGCATCAATACTTCTCTTACTGTTTCAAACCATGATTCGAAGCCTCAAGGAGGGTGTTGAGAACAGAGCCATCTTTTGGTTAATATACATATAGCACTTGCTTCTGGAAAAAAAGCTCAGTCAATGAAGCAACAAGCTGATAAAATTCAAATGAATATCAATATTATGTGTACAAATAAAGCTTAGAAAATGTGTGTGAATGGTCAATATAATAAATGTATTTACTCGTTAAAGTGTGACAATAAATTCCAGTATGAGTTATTATTCATATGATTCAATACTGTATTGTACAGAAAAATGTTCACACGCACATAATAGCACATATATGGGTGATTCTCACGAAACCATTGAAACACCACAGCACTAATGATTTTAACTATAAAATGTGTAATATAGTAATATTAAAAAGTGTGATTTCAACATAAGAATTTATAATTTGTCAATTTTATCTCATTTTCTGCTGAAATTCTCATTACCGCAATGTGTCCGGCTGTGTTTGAACATGCGTTATGTTGTAATTTAATCAAATTAACACAAAAATATTTAAAAAATAAAAATAAATGGATGTTTTACTAGACTACTTTAGATGACAGAAAAAATATTTACTGAATATTCATGTATAATAATAATGAAGAAAAATTAGGAAAATGATGTGTCCATGCCTAATTTTCCTATCCTCCGCAACACTTTTTGAGAACAGTTTAAGCACACATACAGAATTTTAATAAAGTTTGATTTTTGAGTGACCAAGCACATGGACCAGTTACTTCAAGATGGCTACCAGGTAAGATCATTTTTTACAGTTAATTTGAAATATTGTCTTGTCAGAATGCTTACACGACATTTTGATTATCATTACCGCAACAGATGCTTATTAAATGTTAATTTAATTAATAGAAGCATAATACTTTGATTTTAAATGCATGTGCAGAATCTCCAAATGATGTTCTTTCAGGTTTGTCATGTCATTTTGAAAATATGTCAGTGTTGATGTTTTCTGACTGTTGCGGTAATGAGATTTTTTAAATTATGTTACAAAAAGTGTTAAATGATAAGTAAAGTGTTTAAATTAATGTTCCCATTTACTCCAGACTTTGTTTTTCAATGTCTGGTGGGAAAAAAAGTAAATTTAAGCAATTTTTACATTTTCATGCTTGACATTTTTAAAACCAAGTTTTCGTGAGAATCACCCATATACAGTATTATGTGGGACCAAAATGAGAATAAGGCAAATAACTCATAAAAAACCTCCAACACGCAAAGCGAAGAGCGCACGTGACTGAGCAGAAAGTGAAGCTTTGTTTATCATCGGTCACGTGATTTCAATCTTAACAACACAAGCTTCGAATCAAAGCTTCATCTGGCACGCCCACTTTTGCTCGACACAAGCTCCCAAGCCTCACTTCAAATGTAACATCACTAGCTTTATGTTATCAATAAAATTCACTTGCATATGGATCCGCTGCTTCTGCCTGCCTTTGTCCACACATATGTCACAAGGTGTCTGACATGTTAAAGTAACATAAACAGTTATTTACACGATACACAATAACATACAGAACATGGTTCATGGGAGGCTGAATAGGCGAAATTTACACGACAAGCCAAATCAAGTTCAGAAAGGTCCCGCAAAGTCATTCCACATCACTGAATCCATTGAATTACATAAATACAGGAGCAGCATAGAGCGGACTCTCGCGGCTGTAGACGGTAATGGTTTTTCTTGGTTCATATGAAATTATTTTGAGGTTTCGTACCTGACTTTAAGTTCCAGGACGGTCAAAACATGAATACATGCAACTTATAGTCTGGAAAATACGGTATATACACAAATCAACACATTTCTGTTTTGATATACATTTTTGGATGCCAACAGATGATCTTAATTAGCTTAAAACCTTTATATCAAAGACAAATCTGTATAACACTGACAGATTCAATGCAAGTATAAGCTTAAAATTGTTAGTGCAAATCTTTTGTTAAAACAAGAAACATATCATTGCTCAAAAGACAAATCATTTCATTTGAGAAAACGTTCATTAACTGGAGTGTATTACTGTATGTGTTTTGTGTCAGACATGAGGCTGTAGGTGAAGTCTTACCGCTGTATGTGTTGTATATACAGGTCACATTACTGAAGTGGCTGGATTTATTGTACAAAAACAACTGGACCTGGACTGCTACCTGGACACAATAGTTCACCTGAGGATCCAATTCTAATAACATAAATCGGTTCTGTTCTGCTTCTCTTTCTTTCTGTTGAAAATACATCATAAAAACATCTTAAACAAAATGCCATTGATCCTCACAGAAACAATTTCTTGAGACATCCCTCATACAGTTTATCTCTCTGTAAGATCAAAACAAACTAAAGTGCAGCTCACATAGTTTACTTTATTTGACTATATGTACACAGAAATCTCTTGTTGTGCCGGTCAAAGCTTAAACTATTCAAACAGTGTATCATGAGTTATGAGCTTATACTATATCATGTATTACCTTTTTTGTCACTTCTCCTTCTTTCCAATAATGTACAAGGTAAGACACTTTATTGTACACGTCCCTCAGGTGTTTCTTTCTCATCGGAGGATCGGTGATATCAACTTCTATTTTACCCTTTCTGCTTCTCAACTCCACACGAGGAGCACTGATTTCAGCTATAAACACACAAACACAGCATTTGTTTTATACACACACCATAGTGGGGAAAAAAATCAAGATTTGAATGCACCTTACAGGTAAACAAATCATTTCAATGAAACAAAATGCAAAACAGTAACAAGTATACTTTTATAATCAGTGTAAGTTACAAACACTAGATCATTGTACTGAATAAATTCAGTGTGAAGTCTGACTCACTTATTGCATCTAATTTAAACTCCTCCGTCTCCACCCATTCAGACGTCTCTCCATTGAGCTCCGCTCGGACACGAAGTTGATATATTCCAAAAGCACTGACATTGTTAGTGAAATCACAGCTTAATGAAGAGCTGTTTATACACACTGCATCAAAATCTCTCCAGTTTCTACATACAAAGAGAGAGAGAGATAAACCATAATCCATGAAAAACACAATAAACTCAAATGATTTCACTTCACTCTGCAATACAACAGAACAAGACAATAATAATAATAAGAGATCATATAGACGGTTTCATCAGACGCACATACAGTGACGCGATTATGCGTCTGGTCTGCACTTTACTTCCGGTTTCAGTTTGTTTAATGGTCTGACTAGTTGCTAAATTGAACTCTTGAACAAATACCTCGTCAAAAATAACAAATGTTTTGGTTTCCCAGGTAATCTATGTGTTGTTTATTTTGCTTGTTATATAAATTAACTACTTTAAAAGGACTTTATTCTTAGCGGAATTTACCGGAAGTTACGTGTTGACCACGAAAGCCGCTTATTTGTGTTGTTACTGCTGAAACCGTCTATATAGACCCTTCTTATTCCCACATTATCATAATTCTGCCCGCTGCTGACTGTTCAAACCATGATTCAAACACAAGTTTTGTGCAGTGCAGCGTAGCGCTTGTTGTTTGTCATTTGATCACAAACGCAGACAAGGTTTTAGTGTCCTCATTCCTTACCTATTTGTTAAATTCTGCTCAAGCCACGCTGGTAAATTTAATCAATCAGATCATTTCAGTATTTATACATCCCGGTAGGGAAATTGTATTTGCAGCAAACACTCACACAAACATTCGAGCTGATAATAGCAGTTCAAAAGTATAGGATATCATTCACAATAGAGACAGAGGGAGCACAATGCATTATAACCTGAAAACCACCGGGGGAAAACAATCCATTCGTCTCCATTGACTTTGTATTGAGAGAGGCCTCCTTGTCATTTCTGGATTATAAAAAAAAGCAGAGTTATGCCCAAAAGCTGCTGTGTGACAAGGTGTACAGCTAACAAGCCCAAAAACCCAAAAATACGTTTTTTTTAAGCTGTTGACCCCAAAAAACGAGGGTTTTAAAGACACAAAAGGGGATACAAGCAACGTTTCAAAGTACCACTAATATTAGAACTACGCCCACTGGAGGGAAACTTAGTCGACGATCCACTTTTGGGTCTTTAAATGCACGGTTTTTTTTTGGGGGGGGGGGGGGGTCGACAGCTTATAAAAACGTATTTCTTGGTTTTTTAGGCTTGTTAACTGTACACATTGTCACACAGCAGCTTTTAGGCATTGTTCTGTTTTTTGTTATAAGCCAGAAATATCAAGGAGGCGGCCTCATGTAATGCAAAGTCAATGGAGACGGTTGGATTGTTTTCCCCATGGTGGGCGTGGTTTTCAAATTAGCATAACACACAGATATTTTGACTTGTTTTAAGTAAAAGAATTTCAGCATTTATTTCCAAAACAAGACTTATTATCTTAAGCCACTTGCTTACCAAGTAAAGGTATCTCAATTTAGGAATTTTCTGATATTTATATTAGATACAAGACAAAAAACTAAGTAAGACATAAGGAAGAGTGTTTTTTCTATAGAGAAAAAAACATGTATGTTGAGGGAGTATAAATCTGAAATAATAAATTTACAAATTGCAGCGTGTACTAACAGAAGAAGATGATATTTGGGTTCCTCGTGTAGTCAAATCTATGCTGAATCGTACTGGCTTTCCTTATGTTTTGCCCCAAGATAGCGTCATGACGTAAACGTGAAGTAGGCACTAAAAGGGTCTATATAGATCTACAGTGATCTAACAAAAAAAACAAGTAAGTGAAAAAATCATCTTTTCGGCACTTCTAATCTTGACACTGACCTCAGTTCAGCTGTATATTTAAAGAGTTTATCAGTGATGTTTTTCGGTGGATCCCATGTCAGCTGTAATCCCAAATCTAATGATGAAACTCTTACATTGTCAGGGACCGGAAGATACTCTGTGAACACACACACACACAACATTTAGAGACAGAGAGATAAGTATTTAAAAACGGGTGATAATTTAATCAGCTTAAAAGAAAATAACAAAAACATTTTTAGATAACTTTACATTTATACATTCTGTCTTTCCTGGGATTGAACCCATGACCTTTACACACCTTTTTTCTGATGAATACAAAAGTATATATTTTAAAAATGATGGTAAACACAGAGCAGATAGTGACCACTGACTTTCAAAGTAGGAATACAAATTATCATGGAATTTCATGGGTACTGTCAACTGTGTGCTTACCATCATTTATCAAAATATTTTCTTCATCATTTATCACAATACTTTTTTCCCTAAGTCAATGGTCACTATCTGCTGTGTGTTAACCATCATTTATCAAAATATCTTCTTTTGTGTTTATCAGTAAAAATAAATTCATATGAGGATGAGAAAATGATGGCTGCTTTACACCATACATTACCAGTTAAACTACAGTTACACTATAGAGAGTCTGTTACATGCAGGCTAAAGTCTGATAATCTAATGATGAGATGAAGACTGGAGCATCAGAGCTGGGAAATAAAAGTAAAGGAGTTATGTACTAGTGACCTGATGAAGAACATGTAATCAGACCAAAAGCTCAATAATTTTTTTTCTTGATTGTAGTGAAAAAGTGAAGAGATGCTGTGTTTAAAAAAAACCTATAAAATACCTATAAGCACGTAATTTTTTATTCTTTTTTGTGATACTGTCACGAATTTTCATGTTTTTTCGTGATCATATCACAAATTTCTGTTTACGCGTCGTTGTCACGTATAACTGTTTTCCTATTTTCTTACCATTGTCGCTTCCGTTTAGGGTTAGATTTACATAAAATGACATCTTTACCCAAACCCAACTCTAACCCTAACACCAGGCGACAATGGTTTAAAATGTAGATAATATAAAAAAAAATCTGACAAAAAATGTATAAACCATTTCTTAAAGTGACATCCTAAAGCAAACACCAAATCTAACCCTAAACCGAAGCAAAAATGGTTTGATAATAGGAAAAAGCAGTTGAGTAACCACTATGTGACAGTGACACGTAAACAGAAATTTGTGATACGATCACGGAAGAACGCAGAAATTCGTGACAGTATCACGAAAAATAATCAAAAAATTATGTGCCTATTGGTAAGTAATTTTATAAGACTGGGTAGCTCATAGACATCACAAACAGCGGCATTAGTCTACTCTTTACTGCACGTAGTAATAATTACAAAGTATTACCAGCTAAGCTTAATAAGAAGCATTAACCAAAAGTCTCCAGCAGCCGATGAATTGCAGTTTAAGTCACTTCTGTGTTGGCTTTATCAGAGAGATTGAAAGGTTGCCCTTGGCACACCTATAATGTTTGTCAACACCCCTGTGGTCAAACCAACAGTTTAAAAACAATCTAAAATTATAATTCATTATTCATTATAATAAGGTTTGATTTGTATCCAAAACAGCTGTAATGTGTTAGATAAGAACTGATCCTTTCAGCTGGGTCTTGTTTCTCACAAGTTTTCTTCTCCATTTACATCACTAGAGTTTTGGTTCCTTACTGCAGTCACCCTGTGGGTTTGTTTACTGGAAAACGGCTAACATTAGCTTAGTTTAAGGTTTTATAAATTCTGTTAATATCGCTTTCATTATAATGATCCACTTTTTGATACCCATATTTTCAGTGCATAATAAAAATACAAGTCATGTAAATTCTCCTGTTCAATCTTCTTTTTGTTTAAAGGTTCATTTCCATGTAAGATGAAGAGTCATATCTGGCTTAATTTAATACTGATCATCTATCATATAGGACTAAATGTCCCGTAGTTTCATTAAATATATAGTACTGTGCAAAAGTCTTTAGCCACCACCACTACCAGCTGTGTTGTTTTAGCAAAGTTTTAATGTCCATCCGTACTTATTTTTCAATATTTTTATTAACATACAAACATATAATACAGGAAATTTGTAGACATTACTAGTCTTCTGGTATCAGTCAGTATTTAGGTTGACCTCTCTTGGCATGAAACACATCTTGAGCTTTTTTGAGGAGTCCGATTAGAATTAGAAATTAGGAGATCCAGCCGCTGTCCGCTATTGCTCAAGTTGAAGAGGAGTTTACCCTAAATACTTGAGACTTCAGCACTTTTTTACAGTTTTTAATACTACATATATATTTTTTCCGTATTTTCTGATTGTATTCTAATAAAGACGCTGATAAATAATTATGATCACTATACCTTTTGCACAGTATTGTAAACCCTGTTTAATAGATTACAGTTTTTTTTATAAAGACTGCAATAAGTTATGCAATACCATAGTCTACTCAGTATATTTTTTCTGTTTTCATTTGTTTTAATATAAAGCTGTTTTGAAACAATGCAACCTTTTAAAAAAGTGCTATATAAATAAATGGGAATTGAAAGTAATAAATATGAACATGTTTGAGCTTGCACGAGCAGCAGCCGTCCTCGATATCACAACAACAGGTGTCACAAAAACATAATAAGTCTCCTGTACTTATGTTTATAAAGCTGCTTTAGTACACTGAATTTGAGTTGAAATAATACATTATTATTTTCAGCACACATACATTTTACTGTAACCCAGTATGCTATATGTAAGTTGATCAAAAGTTGAGTATTTCGATCATCAGTGAATGTGAATTACAGGAAGTTCTGATCTCATTTACTGTCAGTCTCATACAATAGAGATTTCCCGTCTGATCACATGTGTGATCATAATAAAACTGCGTTAAACACATACATAAAGCAGCACAATATAACAAATTCCTGTAATTTTAGTGTAAGTCAATGTAAGTTTTAAGTCGACGTCTGTTTGTTTATTCGCGTAGTCTAACTCGTGACATATTAAACATATTAAATAACAAATTAAAAGTCTCACCTGTGCTGATGAAGCCGATATAAAATAAGACTGTAGGCAAACAGAAGAAATATGAGTTGATCATTATTGTTGTGAAGGTAAAGAGAAGAAAGAACTGAAAGCTGTGTAAAGTCCTGAAAGAGTTTATTCTCGTTTGTTTCCGTGTATGTAAAAGAAGAGGAGGAGTCTGACAGAAAGCGAAAGAGCGCAAATCGTCATCATTCATTTACTGTCTGTCCCGCACGATTAAGTTAACTGGAAATTCCGGATAACTAGACTGTTCACATGAAACACATGTGTCAATATAGCTACAGCCAACAACACTTCCGGATTTTATCTACGAGAAGAAGATGGAAAGATAAACTTTACACATTTTGACGTCACCACAGAGATACTGACATTAAAATTTAGCCATTTAAAATGTTTATTAAAACATTTAATAATAATAAAAACTTTAAAAACAAAACAATAGACACCATCACAGAAATTCTGTTGGTTTTATTGAGAATTTTATTGGTTCTAATGGAATATGACCCAAAACACACCACATTGTATTGGTTTTTGTTGGTCTCTAATGGTATATTGGTTCTATGTATTGTTCTAATGGCATATGGCTCAAAACAAACTACAGTGTAGTGGTTTTAATGGTAAAAGCTAATGGTTCCTATTGGTATTTTAATGGAAACCATTAGAATTTTCTGTAATGGTTTTATTGTTTTTTTTTTCAGCATGGAAACTGCCTTATAATGCTGGAAATGGCAAAATTTCACTGGGGGAAATTCACTAGTTTGGGGGGGGGGGGTTGATGACTTTTTAGATGGGTTTAAAATAACATAATATTAAAAAATTTACGTCACAAAAACATTTAACAATTTAACAATAAATGTGTCCTCACTTTAAAGAAAAAATTGCTAGTGTGAGATATGTAGTTCATACGTGTCATTGGTTCATGCTGGTTTCGTGCTTGTTTAGCTGGTGGTCATCACATGGGAATTATGCTGGTGTATGCTGGTTTCTTCAGCAGGGATATGACAAGCTTGATGATGCATTATGTAAGGAATAATTGATGACGTGCAAATTACTTCTCTTATACCACGGTTACCACAGACATTGTTTTGGTGCTAATTTTAAGACATTTGGCAGGTTAGGGGTGTGCGTTTATCAATAAATAATGCATAGCAGTGAAACATTTCTCAACCAATCAGATTTATGCATTCAATAGCCACGTTGTATAAAAAATAATATCTTAATATATTAATTTAAAGTTTAATATATATAATGGGAGTCATTTTTGAATGTTATTATAAGTGTTCAATTATACCATTTCAAAAATTCTAACCAGTTTGAGGTGGAACTCCGCTGCCCCCCTTACGAACATTAACCATGGTTTTACTACAGTTAAAACAAAAAAAAAACATGGTTACTGTAGTAAAATCATGGTAACCACAAAAAAAACATGGTTTTGACAACCATGGTTTTCAAAAACCATAGTTAAACATTGGTTAGTGTGGTAAAACCATAGTTTTGCTAATAGAAATCTATACACCAAAAAAACATGGTTACCACACTTTTACGACAATAAAACCATTTTTCAATTTTCGTAAGGGCCCTTGAAATTCACTCCCCAGACTCCGTAACAGGCAGGTTGACAGTTTCTGTGTTTTCCACTTTCTTGACTTTATTTTTCTCATAAATTATTTTATCATTATCTTCTTAGTTTCTGTAGTCACTGATTCATTTCACCTGTGTCCAGTTCGGTTCCACTGTGTATTTATACTCCCTTTTTTTTCATTGTCAGTCCTCGTTTTTGGTAAGGTACAAGTTGTTTCATCTGGATACTGTATCAGTCTCAATGAATTTCCCAACACACACCTACCCAAAGTCTATCTTCAAGGGACATTGGCTGATTATGTTGATGATGACACCCGTGCCCGCCACAAAACCAAAACCAGAGCTACTATGTGAGCAGCGCCCAGTTAGTAAGCCCGAGCCAGCCATGTTGCCCGTCATCAGGTCCCCACTGACCACACATCTGCTGGTCTGTCTACCCATGAGCCAGATGAGGAGCATCAGCCCTTCGGCTTTGTGCAGCTTCAGCTCAGCCTTGGCTCTACCAGACTCCCTCGTCCCTCCGGCGACGGCCACCTTGGTCAGTTATTGTTCTGGTTCCGCTGCAGACTTCTAAGCCTCTGGCTGCGCCTTGACCCTTCACCCCTTTACTCCACCTGGCTCCTCTCCAGTACTCACTCCTTCCATTGTCACCCTGTCCCTATTTCGGAACCTCAGGCCAGCCGCTACACCTTGGACTTCCAAGTCTGCAATGTCGTCCTGGCCCCTGCTGTCCTCTTGACTCTGCCTGGGTCTTCACCTCGTCTGGCTCTGCCTTCTTCAGATGGTCCCCAAGCTTTGTCCGGAAGTCCCATCAAGGGTATCCTCCCTGCGTTATCTCCACCTTGGTGTCTCTTACTGTTGACATTGACCCACCCCTTCGCCTGCTCTTCGCCCCCCTCTTTGTATTTCTCCCCCTCCCACCAATCCGGTGTAATTTATGCTTGCAACACCAGGAGGCGTCTACAAGGAGTGAGAGACACAGTCTGGTTTTCTGCATTCTTGTGTTTCATAGCAGTCCATTCATAATGGTTTAGTTCTATGAGTTTTTTTATCATGTGAATAATTACATTATAACCATTATTAGTTCTAGTTATTCCCTTATTACTTCCCATAGTCACTCATTAATTTTACCTCTAGTTCAGTTTCATTCTGTATTTACATGTATACTGGAGGAACCCTACACTCTAAAAACCGTTGGGTTATTTGTTTTACCCAACAGGTGTGTAGCCAGGCAAGGCCTACCAGTAGGGGGGTGTGGTTGGCTAATTAGTCTAAGACTTTTTAAGCAGGCACTGGGTAAGAGGCCTTGAAATGTGGGCCTTGTTTTGAAAGCACATGGGATGGTGCTGCTTTGTTTGGCTGTGTGTTGAATTTGCCCCAGATGAGGTAGGTAGTGATGGCCAAATGAAGCGTTTCGAAGCATTATTGCTTTCCGACACAATTGTGCCGAAAATGGTTCATTACTCGAAGCTTCATTCAAACAGAAAATGCACACCACCATCTGCTGGTGAAGTAAATGTAATGCAACAAAGCTGACAATGCGAGTAGGCTAATGTCCCCGCCTCATTTTGGCTGTCAGAGCTTTGACATTGTGTTCATGTTTCAAACCCTCAATAAAACATTGAGCCTGAGATGTGTTTGTGTGTGAATATTTAGCTGTAGGATACAGCACTCTACAATTTACTAACTGGGCATTTATGCATTTAAAAATGTATAATGTGGCAGAGGGCAACTGGACAGGGCTTGGACAATGTGGAGGAGGGTATTCATTAAATGTTGTGGTTTTTATTCAGAAATATAATTTTATATTAATTATAATACATGTTTATATTTTTAATAATTTTATATATATATATTTTTTTTTTTACAAATTCACCAGCTTTGGAGAATATTCTCTCGCATGAAATAGATGATGCTGGAGTACACAAAATTGTTTAGAAAGCTTTTCTATGGTTTGGCTTCACTTGCGTGAAAAATAAAGCCGCCAAGTTTCAAACCTGTCAACGCCGGATTGGGCTGTCAAAGCATGTCGTGTGGTTCACTAGAGAAATGAACCAGTGTGCTTAGGTGTGTTCGACTTCATGCGGCGCTGCGCAGACCGATCGGCGGCTGACTTGAAGCAGTGCATTCCGGTTAGTAAGTTTGTCCGACTTCAGCTGGCGCTGCATGCACGTGACTGTGTCATATGGTTTTTAAGTACCGCGAGAGCGTTTCGAGAGTAGCCGGCTAGCTCAGCCGGTGCAGCTTCTCCAGAGCGGCTGCCCGGAGTTGTAATGACGTAACAGCTTGACGTGATTGGTCGCCTCACTGATGACAACGATCACGTGCGTTTCAAGTTTAATCCAACCTTTAGTTCCACTAATAAACATTATAAATTCATGTTTTAAAACAGGAAAAAACACTTTAATATGCTTAAATATGTTATATTCTGTCGTGTAATAAAATAAAAAGGAAAATAAAAAACTCTATTGGTATTTTAATAATATAGGCTTGTTTCCCGTTATTTTCGGGTATACAGTATAAGCAGCAATTAAAATATTCGATATAAAATGTTTCTGGTTGCAACTTTTTATTAAAAGGTTTGTTTTTATCAAATTCAGCATCTAATTCACTTCATTCGCGATTAATAACAAGGAAACACGGCGCACACGTCACTACGGCAAGCAGCAGGTGTCCGGCTTCACAGCTCCGTCTTCAGTTCCTCCCTCGACTGCAAGCGGCAAACCTCGCCGATCGGTCTGCGCAGCGCCGGATGATCTCGAACACACCTTTTGCTTCAGACGTCGTATTTCACGTGACTAGTGACGTAACGATACAAGCTCCGAAACAGTGGTTCATTGCGAGGACTTTTCGAGTCTGAAGCAAGCATCGAAGCTTCGGTGTCAGACGTAACATCACTAGGTGTCCGGCTTGACGGCTCCGTCTTCAGTTCCTCCCTCGACTGCAAGCGGCAAACCTCGCCGATCGGTCTGCGCAGCGCTGGACGATCTCGAACACACCTACATCGGCTGTGGCTGGATGTAACCGATCGGCGAGATTAGCCGCGTGCAGGCGGGGAGGAGCTGAAAACGGAGACGTGAAGTCGGACGCGCTGTGGTTCTTCTTCTTCTTCTTCTTATGTTTTATGGCGGGTGGCATCCAACGTTAAGGTGCAATACCGCCACCTACTATGCTGGAGTGTGAACCAGAGTATCTACCCAAACTTAATAAAAAAAAAAAAAAAAAAAAAAACATACTAATATATATATATATTTAATAAAAAAGACTAACAATAATTATTATTATATTAATACAACATCAGATAATTAACTTCCTTTTATGAGATAATTTAAATTCTGTTTATTAAGCCAGTTTCCTTCAAAAACATAATTAAAGAATGATAACCTCCTGATTGTCCAAGTATTTGCTCAACAGTTAATGGGTCCTGTAGTGTCCTTCTCAATATTTCTCTTTCTGTATTATACTTTCGGCAATGACATAACACATGCTCCACTGACTCCTCCTCTTGACAATATTCACACAGACCAGTAGGATGTTTTCCAATGAGTTGTAATGTCTTATTTAATCTTGTATGACCCAGTCTTAACCTTGATATTATGCTATCTTCCAAGGCATTTCGCCCTGTCAACCTCATTCTTCCCACATCTTTCTGAATATTATAGAGATGTCTACCCGTACTACCCTTGTTCCATTTGTTTTGCCATTTCCTTATCATTTCACTTTTAATTATTGTCTTTATTTCTGTTTTACTAAATAAAATGTCCATTATATTTTCCTGCTTGCTTGCTTCCTTTGCTAATGAGTCTGCAGTTTCATTGCCTTTAATTCCCCTGTGCGCAGGTACCCACATAAATGAAACTATTATATTTAACATTTGAAGCCTAAAAAGAGTTTCATATATTTCATTGACTATGTCCTGCCTACTCCGGGATGAAAATGACTGAATTGATAGTAACACTGAACTTGAATCTGAACACAGAATTACTTTGTTTAGTTTCACTTGTTCTACCCATTGTAGAGCTGATGCAATTGCAATTAATTCCACCGTATAAACTGCCAGGTAATCTGATGTTCTTTTATTAATAGATACTTGTAAAGATGGAATTGTAAAAGCATACGCAGTTCTTCCTGAAGGATCTTTAGATCCATCTGTATATATTGCTACATAACTCTGATATCCTGTCTGGATTCCTTCCTCCACTATACTTGGCAGATTTCCTATATCCTTAAAAAGATGACTATTTTCTAATAGATAGAAGTCAACAAAAACAGATGGAAATAACCATGGAGCAGTTACTGTCAATGGGACTGTAGGGATGCATGCCACCTGATCTAATCCCATTTTCCTTGCTATATCCACTGCAATCCAAGCAAAACATTTATTTTTGATTCTCTCACTCTCCCAACATGGGAGAAATACCTTGGTGGTGGGGTTTCTAGCCTCTGTATGTCCTTTTAAATTTGCCCAATAATTCATCATAAGCTGCTCCCGTCGGAAACACAATGGTATTTCCCCCATTTCCACATGAAGAGCATCAACAGGAGTCGATTTAACTGCACCACAACACATTCTCAGCGCTTGCGCTTGTATAACCTCTAACTTTTGTAGTGATGTTTTAGATGCTGACCCATATACAAAACTCCCATAATCTAACACTGATCTAATCAATGCTATGCCTTTCAATGCACCTCTGCTTGCTCCCCATGCTGATCCGGTTAAACACCTCATAACATTTAACACCTTTTTGCATTTATTTACAATATTAACAATATGCTCATTCCAAGTCATTTTGGAATCAAACCACACTCCCAAAAACTTAAAAACTTTAACTTGTTCAATTAATTGCCCATATAATCGTATCTCCATTCCATTGATTTCCTTTGTTCTCTTTGTAAAAATTAAAGATTTACGCGCTGTGGTTCCCGTAGTTTGCTGCATTTACGTCAGGCATGGCTGATCACGTGCCGTTTGCTTGCTTAATCGCATTCAACATGATTTGTAAGATGTAAACTACATAAAAAGTGAATTATACTGTTTTGAATGTCCGTGTATGAGCATGAGTGGAACTGAAGAGGCTTACAGCATCTGTTTTTACAAGAATAAAGTTTAACAGAAGCATAAATTATTTAAATACCAATGTAGTGGGGTCTACGTTTTTGTATCCATTTTATTTTGATGAAGATGACACAATATAACATCGCGACTACATGAAAAGAGCTTTAACTGTTATAAAAATACAGATTTGTGAGCATTTGTGGAACTGAGGGCGTGAAAATACACACGAAACACACTTGATTGTTGTCATGTGGTGAATCCGACCAATCTTGAAACAGCTGTGTCGTCATTACAGCCCGTGCAGCTCCTCTTCGGGAACTGCGCTGGCTAACTCAGGCGGCTGATCTCGAACCGCTCTCGCGGTACTTAAAAACCATATGACACAGTCACGTGCCTGCAGCGCCAGCTTAAGTCGGACAGAAATACTAACCGGAATGCACTGCTTCAAGTCAGCCGCCGATCGTCTGCGCAGCGCCGCATGAAGTCGAACACACCTACTGACGCACTAGGTTGATTAGTAATAGACGAGCGGGTTTTTTGATTAGTTTTAAACAGTTTAAATATGTATTACACTAAAATACATGGCTTCTTATATTAAGGAAGTTGTTGTGCCGTTATCGGTCGAGGTAGGGCATTTGGTAGGTCCTCACAAAAAGCGCTCTTTAGAGAAGTTAGAGATAGCGGGACTGGATACCGACCCTTACCTTCTTCCTCCTTCAATTTTCACGGACCTCATTAAAAGCCGAGTCTGCCCGACTTCAGCCGGCATGATTTGTACCACTATGTGGTAAACGGGATATCCCATACACTGGTGGTGATCTTAAGGCTTTTAAAAGTCTGCAGAGCTGCCAACTTCTGAGTTCAGCTTGGAGTGAGATTTTTTTTGGGGGGGGTGGGGGTTTGTGGTAATAATTTTTTATGTAAGTCCTAACCATTTGCCAATTGATAATAGTGTTGATTTTAGCTATTTCTGTGTTAAATAGTTAAAATGGTTCACAATACAAATCGAATCATATTTTAGAAATTAAATTGAAATAAAAGCTTTTACTGAGTTTAAATGCCTGAGATTAGAGTCTTTACTATTATTTTATACACTTCTATTATGCTTTCCTTCTGATAAAAGTGCCAAAAAAAGTTCTTAAAATCTAATGAATAGGCTACTCTGGTCTCTGTAAAATGTATAACTGCAGATAACAGCAGCTTTGATTCAGTTTATCCATTGAGAAAGAGAAGCATAAAGTGATGATTTGTGATTGGTGATAGAGGGACTGTCACAATCAAATAAACCAAATGTAGTTTATATTAAACTAAAGCAACAGATAGTGTGTATGTCAACTAGACCATATAATTATATTTCGTATATATTATTGTTTAGATCTCAAATATCAATTGACTTTTTCTCTTTTATTAAAACCTGTCACCGCAAACATCACGCAGGCTTGTACTGCTTGCAAACATGCGTGTGAGTGATGGTTGATTAAAAATGCTGTTTTCTGAGGGCATCTGCGTGCGTGGAATCCGGACAGGTCTCTGCTTTTCATCCAGACCTTGACGCTTTGTGTGTTCGACTGGTGCGGAGCTGACTGATCGGCGTATGACATCAGAGTAACGCGAGAGCAAAGGTAAAGGCGGACCCTATTGTAACGTTTCGACTTGCTCTCGCGGTACTCTGATGTCCTCGCTGCCGAACTCCCTGCGCAGCGCCACATAAAGTGAAATGCTCTTTGACTCTTTCCAGCAAAGTACCAGCAACATGAGAAGTGGTGGCACGCAAAAGACAGTGAAGGTACGCTTAAATATAAAAGTGTCAGTACTGCGAGCACTGGTTTAGCTACTTACATCGTGAAAATGGATGTGTGGCATGAGAATGGGGTCAATTACGTGGGTTTCACGGTGAATGCGTGAGAGTTGGCAGCTATGAAATTTATGGTGTCACTGCAGCATTAAACAATAACATTCATGTAAAAATAATGTATTTATGCCCCTTTTCTGTAATGGTAGGTGCATCATAGCAACACAAAATAACCATTTTATGACCCTAACGAACACAAACACGTACTTGTTCGGCTTGCCGTCCGTCTACAACTATAATTCGCGCGAGTAGAGCGTGACGTCACGTGCAAGGGGTCTATACATGTATGTATTTATACATTTGAATGCAGTTGCAAATGACTAAATGAAAATAAATATTATAAATGTATTTGTAAGTTTTGTATTATTTATTTATAAAGCAAATAATAGTAATAAATAATAATAATAATAATAATGGGGTTAAAACAGCATTGCAAAAATAACCCAACAAATTGGTTATTTCATAACCCAACTAATTGGGTAAAACTTTCTACCCAATGCATTGGGTTAAAATAACCCAACAAAGGGTCGGTGCTATAGTAACCCACCATTGGGTTATTTATTGGGTTATTTTTAACCCAACTGTTTTTAGTGAGTATATCAATAAGAGCTACTAGAAACAAAAGCAATCATAAAACTGTACAGTAGTTAATTTACAACATTTGAATGTGTAATAAGTTAAAAGGATCACAATAAATAAGCATGACCTGTAACATGGGAACACTAATACCAATAAATGTATAGACCAAATGTCTAATTTACTTACTTTGAAATCACTTTGTTTAAGAGCATCTGCAATTCCATTAAGTCATCTAGATTTAAATTTAGTATTGTGTCAAACATATTGTTGGAAGTGGTACAGTATGTAATGCAAGTAGGGGAGAGTATCCTTCCATGATCCTTCATCTGTATTATGCATCAATGCATTTAAATAGATTTTGTTTTTGAAAGGGCAAAAAAATCATAATTATTGATTTTTTTTAAATCATAATTATGTTTTAGGTAACAAGACAATGATTAAAATAATATAAGGTTGGATTTGGTGACTTACACAACCAACTCAGAAATTGAAAATAAACCACAAGATGAAGAAATGTACTTTTATGCCTCCAAAACACTCTTTGTTCAATATTTTAACCAAAACACATAAAAACTTTTCATAAATTCACAGGAGATCTTCTGACAATAAGAGAAAAAGACCTCGAGCATAGCTTGCTCAGCCCTGTTTCCTTTTGCTAATTTTTCGGATACTTTTCAAAAACCTTTTAAATTAGTAATCCATTATATCCATATGGTTAATCTGAACATAACCGGCTCCAGACTAGTACAGTATTTGTGCATTTGTAAGAGAAGATATCTTTATTGTCATTGATAACAACGAAAGACCATTTAGCAGCTCTCAATAATTGACAAATTCTTGAGAGCTGCTAAAGGCATAAAAAAGGCATATAATTCAATTCAATTAAATTATAAAAGTGATGTCATCGGAGAAAACTTGTCCCTGAAAACATCAAAATATGAGGTATATGATTTGGACAAAACACTTAACTTATTAAGATATTTATTGGACAAAATTCACCATTACCCGGACACTATACTCACCATTGTCTTCATTCATTGTCGGTTCTTGTTTTATGTACAGTACAGGCCAAAAGTTTGGACACACTTGACTAAAATGTTAACTTTGATCTTAAAAATCATTTAAGCTGAAGGTGTATGGTTAAATGCTTAAAATTACTTTTGTAGACAAAAATATACACATGCCAAACAGATTAATTTTTGTTATTAGAAAACTTACTTTTAATTATTTTAATATTTTAACATAATTTTAAAATAATATTTTTGAAATAGATGACTTACACTGAATATTGAAGAAAAAGCAGCTAATAGGAGCGCAGATTAAATAGGAACTCCTTCTATACTCTTTAAAATTCATCCTTAATAGAAAATTTAAGAAGCTTCTTGAAAAAATGACACGCATATGGTTTAGCAATTTCTAGGCAAAGGGTGACTGCACTTCAAATAATAAAATATAACTAACAGAGTTTTGGTTTATTTTGGATGTTTTTAGTCACCAACATAATTTCCAAAGTTGCATTTGTGTTATACCATAGTTTGGATGAGTTTATTATTATTATTATGTTATATGGAAAAATGTATAAATAAAGAACCAGTGAGTGTGTCCAAACTTTTGGCCTGTACTGTATGTGTGTATTACCTGCCTTCTGTTATTAGAATGATATGTTTAATGTTACCATTCGTCCTCCTCGTCTCTCCACACAGTGTACCATAACAATATATATATTAAACAAAAAGTCACAGGTTATAAAGCTCTACAGTTCTATTATTAATATTTGATCCTCTTTTGTGGTAATATTTTGTCAGGACCAGCATAAGCTGGTTTTAGCTAGTCTCCCACCTTGGTTTAAGCTGGTTTTGCAAGCTGATCCAGCTGTGTTTTGTTTACTTTTTAAGCTGGTCAGGCTGGGAGAACCATCTTAAACCAGCTACTGCCACCTTAAACCAGCAAAAACCAGCTACCAGCTAGTCTTAGCTGTATTTTTCAGTAGGGTTTCCTAGGCTTGTCTTTACAAACTTTTTTTGCCAAGTCTTCTAAAAATGTTCTCAAAGCTGAATTTTAGTTTATACTTTCAAACACACCAAATACCTGTTTTCACACGGACACACACACAAATTAGATCTAGGTTTATTTATTATTGAAATATATTCAAGTACAGAAATGTTCATGGATAAAATCTTTACAGTTTGTTTAAGGTTACAATTTCAGGAACACGCAATACTCAATACACAACTGTCACAGCTTAAAGAACTTTGTGGTAACACAGCTTGTTTGTTCTTGACTGGTCAGCTGAAGACACGATCAGTAACAACAGCACAATGATATACACCTAAACACATCCACAGAGAGCTGACAAAAGAACTTCATGCTAGTGAGGTGATACTTTAACATATTGTGTAACAATAACCAAACACATCTGCTTAAAGGAGCTGTTATGTAGATTTTTGGCTGTACAAAAAATACAGTAATATTTAACAGATATTTAGGAAAATAACTTCACATATCTGTTTCTTTGAAAAACAATATAGTTACTTTCTACTTTGAAATGTGCGTGTCTGTTTTTGTTTTGGTCTGTGTGATCCCACACACCCATTTACCCAGTAGTGTATTTTGACAGCTTGTTTATCAGTTATCAGATGTCAATACTACATACTGACCATTTAAGAATATGTCAAAATGTTCTGGACATACAGTAATAAAGTGCTATTAATGTCAAAATGATGTGTACTTAAAGGTGCCAAGGAATGCATTGAAATAAGCTGTTAAATTATCCTCTGATATCTATATAGAAGATATGTGGCTTTATTAAGTGCAAAAATTATCCACAGGTGATTTCACATGTCCATTTACAACTAGGGATGCTCTGATTGATCGGCCACAGATCGGTAGCGGCTGATAACGGCATTAAATCTCTCGATCTGTACGCGCTATATTTGCCGATCTCATAAACCGTTCTTTCTGTTTACTTTTGGCATCATAGGGCTCCTGAATGTGGGTGCAATTACTGTAGAAACCACTTTTACGTAGTGCAACCCGTTGCTCATGTGTGACGTGCAGATTTGGATTTTTCTCTCTGCCTTTACAGAGATATGGGTATTTTCTATGAGGACACATCCCCATCAAACTGCGTTTACAACACATATCTATCGCGGACAATAGCATCCTAATGCCAAAAGTTTATTATTTGCATGCGTTTTAAAGTTTTCACTTTCATTTTCCTCACAGCTGCTCTTGTCTTCGTAAACCTGTGAAGCAGCTCTATACGCCTACTAACATCTCATAATCTGTCCTCATTTATGTCCAAGAGACTCAATAATAATCTTTTACTAATAATATTTGAATCCTTAAATTTTTCATATTTAAAAACGTTTGTGTTGCTGCCAATCCATGTGTGTGATAAGCAAACACCCGTTGTCGTCCCGTTTATAGGCACATATTGCTAATGCGCTCATTAAATAACAAAAACAATATTGCGCCATTGACTTTAGACCAGGTTTTAGTTGACCAATGGTGTAGTCTATTTTAGTTGTCTCAAAATAACAACGCGCCGAAAATGCGCCTGAACACACCTCGTTTTCAGACCAGAAAACCCATAGGCGCAAATGCTTTGCTATTAACTCTTTCCCCGCCATTGACGAGATATCTCATCAATCAAGAGAAAACGCTTCCCCGCCAATGACGAGTTATCTCTGCTTTTTGCTCAAAATGTGGTGTTTTTGCAGAAACCTACCCATATTCAAAAGCTGATTACAAAAGAACTACTGAAGGTAGGATAAAAAGTTTTTTTTTTTTTTGAAAGCAGAGGGTCTGTTCTTTCATTTGGTATATTGTATGTTTATATATTTGAAGAAGAACATTTTCTGGAAGACATTAAACTTTTGTGAAAATCATGAAAAACGCTGGCGCTGGCTGGCAACTTTTTTTAAAAACGCTGGCGGTGAAAAAGTTAAAACAACGTGGCGCTAAACGTAAAATTGATAATTGTGCCAGGTTGAAACTAGCAAAAGACACTTGTGTCGCGCATTGCGCCGGAAGTATGATAGGGCCCCCTTATGTTTAAGCCTGTATCAGATGAAGATACAGAATTTGAGGAATAATCAATTGTTTGGAGATTGTTAACTCTTTCACCGCCAGCGTTTTTAAAAAAAGTTGCCAGCCAGCGCCAGCGTTTTTCATGATTTTCACCAAAGTTTAATGCCTTCCAGAAAATGTTCTTCTTTAAATATATAAACATACAATATACCAAATGAAAGAACAGACCCTCTGCTTTCAAACAAAAAAAAACCGTTTCATCCTACCTTTAGTAGTTATTTTGCAATCAGCTTTTGAATATGGGTAGGTTTTTGCAAAAACACCATATTTTGAGCAAAAAGCAGACATAATTCCATTTTTGTGACGGACTTTTCATAGAGATCCCATTCAGAGCGATCTTTAAAACAGACACGGACATGCAGCCGCTTGCCATAGGGCAATACTTCCGGTTTTAAAAAGTAGCGGAAGGGCGCCACCTGGTGGATTATAGCGGTATTGCGGAAAGACGGAATATCTCGTCATTGGCGGGGAAGCGTTTTCTCTTAATTGACGAGATATCTCGTCAATGGCGGGGAAAGAGTTAATGAACATTTCTGAGTGGTAAGTTTATTTTTTCAGGAGGAACCTGCAAAACGTAACTGTAACGTCAATAGTAGAACTTAAGCCTAAATGCTAGCATATAGCATTAACTAGCATAGCGGTCACAACTTTATTTTTAGCATTGTAACAACATTGTGCTTAATTTAATGTTGAGGGCGTACATCTCGACTGTAGTGTCACAGTATTATGTTAAGATTGGTCTTCTGCATGCACAAGGTTTACATAAGAATGAGGAAACAATCCCGTTTAAGGCTCACGATATGTCATTACCATGTACAGAGCTCTTATTATTCATCTATGTCATAGAGACAGAGCGCAGTTATGCAAATTTGAAAAACACTCCCACCGGGGGGGAAAACAATCCAACCGTCTCCATTGACTTTGTATTGCGAGAGGCTGCCTCCTTGTCATTTCTGGGTTTTAACAAAAAACAGAATAATGCCTAAAAGCTGCTGTGTGACAATATGTACAGCTAACAAGCCAAAGAACCCAGAAATAAGTTTTTATAAGCTGTCGAGCAGTAAAACCCAACCTTTAAGGAGAAAAAAGTGGATCGCGACTACATTTCCCCCTAGTGGATGCAGTTCTACTAATAGTAGTACTATGAAAAGTTGCCTGTTTTCCACTTTTGTGTCTTTAAACGCTCGTTTTTTGAGGTCGACAGCTTATAAAAAATATTTCTGGGTTCTTTGGCTTGTTAGCTGTACATATTGTCACACAGAAGTTTTTAGGCATTATTCTGTTTTTTGTTATAAGCCAGAAATGACAAGGAGGCAGCCTCTCGCAATACAAAGTCAATGGAGACGGTTGGATTGTTTTCCCCCCGGTGGGCGTGGTTTTCAGGTTATGACGCGCTGCGCTCTGTCTCTATGGTAAATACAGTTTTACATTCTACGGCACCTTTAAGTACTTCAGCAAGTGATAGATGTGAATACTGTCTGTGTGTTTATATCAAATGGAGAACTGTTAATGTGTGCACTAAACACAAACAATAAAACTAAATCACCCTGATCCTCATTATCAAATGAAGGCATTATAAAAATAGAGTATAAAAATCTATATAGTATAGCAGACATGAATAATCACTGTTAGGTTCGACTCAAGTACCCTGAATATTCATCCTCCTCCTCAGAGTCACAAATGTGAATCTCGAGAGAGTTACATGGGGCCGAAAGAGAGGAGCGGCTCGCAGCGGTTTCAAGCGGCTTTGCATGAGACGGGTTTATCACAAGTTCAAGTTCGGCTGTATTACTGTGGGTCTGTTCCAGCAGAACTCCACCTAACATCACTGAACACAGGTTAATATCTTCATCATCATCATCATCAGCCTCATTCTCAGCTCTCTCCTCAAATACTGACTTTAACAGTGGCTTTCTTTCATGGGGGAGGTGATGAGAGGATGTCAGCGCAGCAATATCTTCCTCATTAACACTACAGCTGGGGCTCAGTGGAGCGTCAATGGAGGAGCAAAGCCACGGATGGCTTCCTGAGCTCTGGTTCACGAGCGAGCCAGAGCCGGATGATTTTGCATCTTGAGCTTTGAGATGTTGTGTCGCTATTGTTTCATACGTCACGCTTTCCTCCTCTGTCTCTTCATCTGACTCTTCGTGTTCCTCTCTGTTCTGCTTCATCTTCTGAAGGATGTCCGTGTCCTCTGTGAGTTCGCTGATGGATTCAGCACGGATGAGGAGAATATTAATCTGATGTTGACACTGGAAGGAGCTCTGGAGAAGTGGAAAATAGCAGAAAATAAGATGATATTTTACAACTCTCTCTGACACAGGACATGATCAGTGTGGTATAAACGTGAACACTTAAAACTAGGGAAGTGCATGAATGGTCGAATATTCAAATATTTGATCCGCAGGAAGTAGAAAAAATGCTATTTGAATGTTTGTTTGTTTGTTTTTAATGCTCCACCACAGGGTTAAAGGCGGAGTGCACAATGTTTGAAAAACGATTTGGAAAAGGAGACGGGCCGACTACCAAAACACACTTGTAGCCAGTCAGCAGTAAGGAGCGTGTCTACTAACCGACATCCTTGCCTGGGTTGCGTATGTGTGGGGCGGGTCTTTTAAAAGAAGGTCCAGATTCTATTGGGGTAGGGGCGTGTTTGTTTAGGTGATTTCAAATATCAACATTGGCTTTCAAACATTGTGCACTCTGCCTTTAAGACTACTGATCATTTTAAGGGGACATTTCACATGACTTTTTAAAGATGTCAAATCAATATTTGATGTTCCTAGAGTACGTATGTGAAGCTCTAGCTCAAAATAGCATATAGATAATTTATTATAACATGTTAAAATTGACACTTTGTAGGTGCGAGCAAAAATGTGCCATTTTGGGTGTGTCATTTAAAATGCAAATTTGCTGATCTCTGTACCAAATGGCAGTGCCGTGGTTGGATAGTGCAGATTAAGGGGCAGTTTTATCCCCTTTTGACATCACAAGGGCAACCAAATTTTAATGACCTATTTTTTTAACACTTTTGCAGAGAAGGGTTTACCAAAACTAAGTTACTGGGTTGATCTTTTTCACATTTTCTAGGTTGACAGAAGCACTGGGGACCCAATCATAGCACTTGACTTAAAAATGGAAAAGTCAGATTTTCATGGAATGTCCCCTTTAATGTTTTTCACTTCACCTTTACTGTCTTTTACAGACTTTAATGAAAAATATACATGAAAATTTATCTGTGTGTATTTCTGATTGTTGTGACAATTCAGGTCACAGACTAATTTAAAGGATTAGTCAATTTTCTAAAAAAAAAAATCCAGATAATTTACTCACCACCATGTCATCCAAAATGTTGATGTCTTTCTTTGTTCAGTCGAGAAGAAATTATGTTTTTTGAGGAAAACATTCCAGGATTTTTCTCATTTAAATGGACTTTAATGGACCCCAATACGTAACAGTTTTAATGCAGTTTAAAATTGCAGTGTCAACGGAGTTTCAAAGGACTCTAAACGATCCCAAACGAGGCATAAGGGTCTTATCTAGCGAAACGATTGTCATTTTTTACAAGAAAAATAAAAAATATGCACTTTTGAAAAATGACTTCTCGTCTATCTCCGGTCCTGAAAACCGCCAGCGTGACGTCACGCAATACGTCATCACGTCAAGAGGTCACAGATGACGTATGCGAAACTACGCCCCAGTGTTTAAAAGTGTGGAGATAGAGGACCGTTCCGACGTTGTTGTATGTCGAATGATACTAATTAATGTTCCCACTGAGAAGTTCACTATTTTTCACTGATATGTTTTTACTGATTTATTGACTGTTTATTGAAGATATCTGTGCTCACATTTCCAGGATATTTTGATCTTATATGTTCTGCAGTGTGTTTGTGCACAAAACAAACTTACCAGAACTGCAGGCAGATTTACTTTCTGATAGAAGAAGTGAATAAGAAGTCTTGGAAGGACCCAGATGACTAACGGCACCATCAGCAGACAGACGACGACAGCGATCAATACATCTGAAACTGATCAACACATCATCATCATCATCATCATCATCATTATCATCTGATGGATTATGGACCATAGTATAAGAACTCTCAGCCAAAATCACAAGATATGAGATGAACTTGTATTAGTTACTAACAGGTTTTACTCATGTAATGTGTTGTATTTTTGTGAGAAACACAGTTGATGTAATGGTCCTATGGTTTTGATACCTGATATGTTGCCTCTTGTAGGGATGGATTCACACACTGCAGGCTTGCTAGAATATTTGTAATCTATGATGCTGACAGTCACACAATATCTTTGTCCCGGTGTCAGGTTATTCAGAGTCACGTTCTTTAACCCCTCTCTATCCTTAGAAAACTGTATACCAACACAAAGAGCATGCAATGGTTTATTCCTTACATATAGTCTCAGTATGTCTGACACTCTTTGGGTAACGTTCAGAAAAGTTCATGAAAACATTTTGGATTAAAATTAGAGAATGAGAGATGAGAGATATTCTCACATGGATTTATTTGCATGTTCATTACCAGATATTTAACGTTACTGTTCTAGTTGTTGGGTTAAGTGTAGCTACAGTATTGGGTAAAAGTAATGTCCAATGGCTCACATTTGAACAATATTAGTTTTAATGCACCTTGTTATTCAGTATAAGAATCACAAAATGAGGTGTATGGTACAAAATGAAAAAAAAATGAAAAAACTTTAAAAGGTATTACTTGACAAAATGATTTGGTAAAAAGCAAACTTCAGCATATCATGTTGCAAGCCAGTTGTTTGAAATAAAATGAGTAGAAAAATGTTATCTTTTATAATTTTTTGTTAATATACAGTTGCTGTAATGCAAAGAATCTGGACACTGTCTAATATAGTTTAATGTGTACAGTGTGTGTATGTGTTTGGACTGAAGGAGATTTAGTAATAATGTGCAGTCAGATGTGATATAGATCAGTGTTTCTCAACCCTGGTCCTCAAGGACCCCCTTCCAGAATGTTTTATATGTCTCCTTAATTAACACACCTGATTTAAATTATTAGCTTGTTAGGGAGACATTCTGGAAGGAGGCTGATGAGTTAGTTCAGGTGTTTTAAATTGGGAGACATCTAAAACTTTCTGGAAGGGGGTCCTTGAGGACCAGGGTTGAGAAACACTGATATAGATCATGTTCAGTGGTGTTCAGTATGAGAGGACACTACAGCACTACAGTTCCTCACCTCAGATCCATTTTCAATGCTGATCTTGAGTCTATATTTTATTGAGTTATAGATGCTGTGGAGATGAGGAGAAGGTGCTTGAAGGTTCACACAGAGAGACAGAGCTGCGCAGTTTGTGAGCGACACCAGCGGAGGCTCCAGCGTGGCTTCAGGAAAGAAGAAGAAGAATACATTCTACTGAGAAAAACTCCATCGACTGATCTCTACAAGTTTAATATACATAAAGCAGAGATAAAAGAGTGTGATCTGAAACTGTCAAGTATGGTCAAGGGCAGGCTGATATTTAATTTTGCCTTCTTTATACTTTCAATCTCACATTCACTTTACTTGCTGGGTACAGTAAGCAAGATTTTCTGTATAGCTGATTTGCAAACTGTGAGAAATGCTGTATGCATGATAATACGGATTCAAACTGACATATTGTACAGTAACCTGAAAAAAGATCAGTCTTCTTTTTCTTCACTAGCCTTGGATGTGTCCTTTAAAATGCAAATGAGCTGATCTCTACATAACACTCACCTAAAGGATTATTAGGAACAATAACAAGGTGCCAATTGGGTATCGTTTAAATGCCACGGCCTACCTGAGCATTGTTTCTGACTATGTCATTCCCTTTATGACCACCATATAGTAGACAGTTTGTACAAAATTCATTGTATGCGCGAGTTCAACCTGTTGATCTTGTCTGGTGCATGCGCAAAGGTTTCAGTTCAGCAGCTTCAGCAACGGAGATAAAAGGAATCTCCTCCTGTTCATACTTAAAGTTTAATTTCTTTTTGCATTCCTATGAAGTTTTGGAAACTTTATCCAGTAAAGATCTGGAGACTTGATGAGATTAGAGCGAAAGTATCAAGACTTGTGCTAAACAAATTATAGCATATTCTCAAGCACTACATACAGTACAGTACACATTGAACTAACAATGACTGCAAAACTTGATGGTCCAGAATTAGTGTTCAGGAGTAATATTTATTGGACATGTTTATTCATTCCTTTTTCATATAAAAATATGTATTTAAAACCGTATTAAACTACCGTCCTCTAATGCAGTGATAAAGTTATGCATACTGTTAGTGCTGTGACAAGTCCCTATTAGTCTATCATCAACATAATGCAGGTGTCACCAACCCTGCTCCTGGAAAGCTACGGTCTTTCAGGGTGCATTTCACTCCAGTTTTAGACACGCACTCGCGAACTTCCCTAAACACTTCCCCTTGGGGGAATCCCTGTCGCCATTTTTAAGTGCGTTCCACTTCGTCAAGTGGACGAGGCAAGTTTGTATGGACAGACCCTGGCTCCCTCGATTTTGACAGAGGGAGCGAGTCTACTTCATATGTACACTTCATGCAGCTCCATATCCCACAATGCAACACGATTGTGACATCATTTCAGCAACTCGCGCTTTGCACAGTTCAAATAATGGAGGGGGCGGTCTCCACTTTTCATGTGATCAAGGGCAATCCATTTGAACCCACTTCAAGTGTTTCAGCAGTAGTGGGCACTTGTACAACGTAAGCAATGACGTACATCCGAGTGAACGAGTTAGCGAGGGAAGGTCATAAAAACGAACTGGAACGCATGGGCAGACTTCAGATCCAACCCAGCTCCAACACACCTGTCTGTAATAATTAAGCAACCCTGAACTCCTTGATAAGCTGTTTCAGCTGTGTTTGATTAGGGTTGGAGCTAAAATCTGCAGGACGGTAGCTCTACAGGAGCAGGGTTGGTGACCTAATGTATGCACAATAATGTATGTAGCATGTATGTAGATGTATGTTAGAGATCAGCTCATTTGCCTTTTAAAGGACACATCCAAAAAACGGCACATTTTTGCTCACACCTACAAAGTGGCAATTTTAACATGCTATAATAAATTATCTACTGTATATGATATTTTGAGCTAAAACTTCACATATGTACTCTGGGGACATCAAAGATTTATTTGACATCTTTAAAAAGTCTTTTGAAATGTCCTTTTTTAAGATCTAAAGCTCAGTGTTAGAAAATAAAATAGATTGGTATTTTAAGATCATGCGTGGTTTGTATTTCTCTTACTGTTCTTGTAGGGTATAAATACACTACAGCCTGCAGGACTTGATGGGTGGTTCCCCATGACAGCAGATACGTTGATATAATAGGTGTCCTCCAGGTCAGAAAACACTTCTGTAAGATTACATTGCAGAGGAGATGTCACCTTCTCACAACCCTTTACCAGTATCTTACTCGTATTGCTGAAATACACAGAGAGAATTCATTCTGTCATTACAGATTATGATAAATGAAGTACAGAATACAGATATAATTCACATTTATCACATTACCAGATCAAGCACTCTATTCAATATAATTTAAGAAATGTACAGTACATTGGAAACAGATTAAGTCCATTCTATAAAACAACTACAAACAATAGCTAAACTATGAATTCGAAATGGGATCCCATTTTGTCATCCTTTAAAAAAGAACTACCTAGTGGTTAGTTGGGTTCTCCTTTATTCATTATCTATTTATTTATTTCTCTCCCCATTAGTTTACCAATGCAATATGTACATTATCCCAATAACAGCCCGGTTTTCATCTTTTTTTTTTCATAAATGCATGGTTTTCATAAATAAAGCCATGCACGGGTCCCAATCTTATTGTATTTGTTAAGATATGTCTTCAACCAAAAATTATGTATTCATGCTACCTGGGGAAGGTTTATTGAATGTATGTTAAGCTGCATTCAGTCTTAATTGCAGTACACAGTACAAGTTCAACTTTTTGCAAATGAAGAGCGACTTTGGGAGCAACAATCAATGGGAGTGAAGCGCTGGAGATCATCTCATCCGTCTTTCGTCATTTACTGAGAGGACGATTTACTTGTTTGTTTATGAGAACTGCAGCTGGCTGGAGAGGCCTGGAGGCTGCTTTATAAGCACTCACAATGATAATTGACAGGACTGAATGTTAATGCTCCTCCCAAACCTACGTTTAGAACTACATAAAATTTCTCTGCACCAACGTCCGAAGAAAGCAAAGCAAAACTAGGAGATACACAGATGAAATTAGAAATATTCATCTGATGACCTTAAATAAGACATTAGAGGTCAGTTGGGTTTAGATTTATCAAGGACAGGCCTCAGTTATATTAGGACATTGAAGTAGTTTTAAAAAATACCTTACAAAAAACAATCCTGATGTGCATCCAGAAACAAACCAATGGCACTGATATATGTTTGTTTAGATATGTCAGTATAAGGTGTTTTTAAATTTAGGCTGCTCAAACATGCATTTGAGTCTGGGACTTGGTTAACCCTGTCTAGGAACTGCCCCTGAGATTTAAAAGATTAATTTAACATGATCTTGTTTATTTTAATTCATGCTTTTCATCCACAGCATTTTATAAACAGTGATCTGATGGATTAAGAGTCTTGCTCGGGGATATATGCTCAGAAACCTGTGTGTCCTTATATTCATAATCACATAGGCTATTCTGTGTTTCCCCAAACACTTAATACCTGAGTCTACGCATGCTGACTGCGTAATGAACACCATCAGGAGAGCCCGGTCCTTTGCTCCAGGACAATAAATGAACAAAATGATGGGATGATATGGTCAGATTTACAGGAGCAGGTAACGTTATGTCCGAGGATAAGGCTATGAGAAAAAAAATACAATAAGGCAAATACAGTCACATTTCACAAACTAACACCAATTGTTTAAAATGTGAACATACATAAAAGAAACCAAGCTTATATAAAAAATATGTAATAAATAAATATTACAATTGAGACTAATTAATAGAATGTGCATTGGCGGGCACCTCACAAACTCTGTGCGGGGAGACCACTGAGATAAATCATAAAGCCTCAGACTTATCAAGTCCTCCAAGTCAACGTTAACAGCACAATTAAAACACAAAAAAGTATAAAATAGTAAATACCATGTCATTAGGACTCGTCACATGCCCGATACACGAATTTTAATACAAAATCAACTGCACGCATTTTGTTTCTATTCCTTTATACTGTATTTCTACGGTAAGAGTAACTCGTATTATAATTTAATCTGGACTAAATCTAATGGATATAAGCAGTAATAATAGTTACTGTACCTGTGTGTAAGAGAGAGATGGAGATAAGAATCTCTATCATTCCACACATCGTGCGATAATTGACTGTGACCAAACACATTAACACAAAGTCTCTTCATGTCTCCTCAGCATCTTTCAATCTTTGTATTCTCTTGCATCATTTTGAGTTTAATCCCACCGGGTCTACTGTCCACTTTGATTCTCTTGATATGATTTGTATTGACGCTTTATATCAATGTTATTCACATACTTTTACTTTCTGTTCCTGTCTTCCTGTTTCCGGTGGTTGGTTTGTGTATAACTTTCTGTTCCTGCAGATGGCGGTCGACCTCTTCAAAAGACTCGCATTCAAATCACAGCTTGTCTCTAACTGTAGACATTAATAACGGTAGCCTATAATCGCCGGAATATGAATGTCTTATAGTTTTTTGCTTGAGATTTACATAAACATTTCACCCAACAATCGCTTGTTATTGTTGTTTTGTAAAGTTTGTTAAAAAATTATAAACACCTGATTGAGCAAACACTATCAAAGAAAAGAGGGTGTTCTCTGCAGCACTGCAAAGCTACGATTCAGGGCACACGATCCAGGGCGCTCGTTTCAGGGCGGAAGTGGGTAGTGATGGTCGTTTTCGAAGCACTGCTTCATGAGGCTTCGAAACATTTACGAATCTTTTGTTTCGAATCAGTGGTTCGGAGCTTGTTTCAAACTGGCCCAAGTCACGTGATTTTAGCAAACGAGGCTTCATTACGTCATAACTGTTTCGAAACGTTTCGAAAATCCGATGGTTCACGTCTGAACGAAATTATAAATGAGTGTCAAACCGGGTTTATGGCTGGTCGGCATATAAGCTGGAACATTAGACTGATTTTGGATTTATTAGACTATTCAAATTTGGTGGAATCAGAGGCTTTAATTGTTTTTCTTGATTTCCATAAAGCTTTTGACACTATTGAGCATCAATTTATGTATAGGGCACTTAAATTGTTTGGTTTTGGGGAAAGATTTGTTTCTATAATTGAAATGTTTCACAGAGGTATTAATAGTTCTATTAATTTATATCCAAACACTTCTAAAAGATTTCCCATTTGTAGAGGAGTGCGTCAAGGATGTCCTATATCCCCCTTTTTATTTCTTATTGTAGTAGAGTTTCTGTCCATTAAAGTTTTGAATTCTCCAATTGTTCAAGGAATTACCATCTTCAACAAACAGATTAGATTGACTCAGCTGGCAGATGATACTGTTCTTTTCTTGAAAGATAAAGAACAGTTGCCTGCAGCTTTACAGTAAACACCTTTTCTGTTGCTTCTGGTTTAAGGTTAAATGTAACAAAATGTGAAATAATGTGCCTTTATGAATCAAATGAAATAATGTTATGTAACATCCCAGTAAAAATAAGATTAAGTATTTAGGAATAAATGTTACAAAAGATAAAGTGGAGAGACAAGAACTAAATTTTTCCCCTAAACTTGCAAAAGCGCAAAAAATATTTAATAACTGGCTTCAAAGAGACTTGACTATTGTAGGTAGAGTCCTTCTAACCAAGGTAGAAGGGGTATCTAGGTTTGTTTATCCGGCATTATCCCTCTTTGTTCAAGATTCCATTTGTAAGAAAATTAATGATTTATTTACTAAATTTGTTTGGAGAAATAGACATCATCATTTAAGAAAGGAAGTTCTGCAGGCTCCAAGGAATGAAGGGGGTTTCGAGCTTTTGGATTTTTTTTATTTAAACTATACTTTCAAAGTCAAATGGCTCAGAAACTGTCTACTTAAATCAGACTCAATATGGTTTTTTATACCATACAATGTTTTCAAGAAGGTTGGAGGTTTACGTTTTTTGTTAAAGTGTGATTATTCTACTAACAAATTGCCTGTGGCGTTATCCAATTTCTATCAACAAGCTCTCAAGGCCTGGAAGTTATGTTACGTACATAACTTCTCTCCACATAAAGCAATCTTGTGGAATAATGCCTATATTACAGTTAACCGGAAATCTATTTATTTACAGAGTTGGATGGATAAAGGAATTTATTTTGTGTCTGACCTTTTTGATCAGTCAGCTCAATTACTTTCTTATGAAAATTTTATGACTAAATGGGCATTTCCTATTAAATACAGAGAATATTATTCTGTAATTAAAGCCATTCCCACAGGTTTATTGATGTTAATGAGAAGCCATATGTCATCCCTTAACATTTGTAGAATAGATCCTGTTCTTTATTTAAATGGGGTGGATATTAATAGTAAAAAATGCACAAATAAGTTTATTAGAAATCTATTTTATGAAAAGAGATGTATTAAGCCTAGAGGGAAATTTTTTTGGGACAGTAGTTTTCCAGAGACTATTTGGAAAAAAGCTTGTTTACTTCCCTTTCGGTTTTGCATATCTAACAAACTTCGAGAAGTACATCTGAAAATACTTCATAATATCTATGTTAGTAATTATACTTTATCAAAATTTATGGATATTGATGAAAAATGTTCATTTTGTTCAGATGAGCCAGAAAGAACTTTACATCTTTTTTTTGAATGTTGTCACTCCAAAAAATTCTGGGAAGATTTATCTATACACTTTCAACAGAAGTCTGGTTATAATTGTGAATTAACATCCAAAGATGTTATCTTGTATTTTGAATCAAATAATCCATCTGTTAAATTTATGATGAATATTATGATTTTATTTGGAAAATTTCATATTCACAAAAGTAAAAGAAATAATTTAAAACCTTGCTTGAAAGTTTTCATGATTGACTTTGATGTGTATATTGAGTCTATCCAATGTATTGATAACAAAAAATGTAGAGATACATTGTTATATGCCAAAGAATTGAAGTTAATTGAAAATTGAACTATGCTGTCTCATTTTTTTTTTTTTTTTTTTTTTTTTTTTTTGTAATACTATTATTTACTTATTTTATTTTATTTTTTTTCTTTGTGTATTGTAAACCCAAATTCCTTAACATTTTATCTCTTTGGATGTCTTGTCATGTTGTATGTTTGTTCAATAAAAAAAAAAAAAAAATATTAACAATTATATATAAAAAAAAAAAAAAAAAATCCGATGGTTCACCACTAGGGGGAGTTGATCACATGACCAGTGTCTAATAAGTTTAGGTCAGTTTTATTATGAAAGTTCATAAAACATTCATCCTTCTGACTAATAACACTGCCATGTTGTCTACTTTTTGTTTATAGACATATTTAATGACAAAAATGTGCATAATTAAAAGGGTAGTTAGTTTTATTCATTTGTTTGCCCTAAATAAAACTAAAAACACATAATACACTTTTAACTATGTCTTAATTAAGTTAAATTTTTTTTAACATATTTAAAAAAAATCTTGCTATTATTTTGTAAAAAAAAAGTGCAAAATGTTTGGACACATCTGCTTATACACTAATTTGACCAGCAGGGGTCGCCAGCGTGTGTGGGTTTCGAACTGCTTCGAAAAACTGAATCAATTTTCGAAGCAATTGGTTCAATTGATTCGAAGCTTCGAAAAGCTTCGTTTCTCCCATCACTAGAAGTGGGGGCGGCACCGCAGCACGCGTTTCAGGACAAACTCGGAAGTGAGGGACAGTTGCATAAACATAACAGCATGGGGTTCTGTTATTTTTTTGTGGTGCGAAATATTTACTTAGGAAATATATATTTTATTCAATGTGTAGTCCGCTGCAGAGCCAAATGGGAGGAGCTAGAGCTCCCCCTCGCTGGATTTTGTGCACGGGGCTTGAAGCACTAAAAATGTCTGTTAATGTTAGCGAGTTCAACCGTAAATAAATTTTTGTTTTGATGCACAAGATGCTGTCATAGATATTATTGCCTTATTTTTCGCTAATATTTGTCATGATTATGATTCATTTTTTTCAGCATGGTCAGTATAGTTTCTGAGATAAACGGCATTAAACACTTAATAACATATGTTTGTGTTTCTAAAACCTGTGTTGTATCTATATCAGCTTGTCATATTATTTTCTCCTTATTAGGATGAATATTTTCGTTGTTTTTCTTACTTCTAAAGTCGCTTTATACATTTACCTAAAGGATTATTAGAAACACCTGTTCATTTTCTCATTAATGCACTGGTGTGGGGGATGTTTTTTGGCACACTTAAGGCCCCTTAGTGCCAATTGGGCATTGTTTAAATGGCACAGCCTACCTGAGCATTGTTTCTAACCATGTCCATCCCTTTATGACCACCATGTACCCATCCTCTGATGGCTACTTCCAGCAGGATAATGCACCATGTCACAAAGCTGGAATCATTTCAAATTGGTTTCTTGAACATGTCAATGAGTTCACCGTACTAAAATGGCCCACACAGTCACCAGATCTGAACCCAATAGAGAATCTTTGGGATGTGGTGGAACGGGAGTTTCATGCCCTGGATGTGCGTCCCACAAATCTCCCATCAACTGCAAGATGCTATCCTATCAGTATGGGCCAACATTTCTAAAGAATGCTTTCAGCACCTTGTTGAATCAATGCCACGTAGAATTAAGGCAGTTCTGAAGGCGAAAAGGGGGTCAAACACAGTATTAGTATGGTGTTCCTAATAATCCTTTACATGAGTGTATAGCCTCTAGACCAGGGGTCACCAACGTGGTGCCCGCGGGCACCAGGTAGCCCGCACAGAGTCTGTGAGGTGCCCGCCAAAGCACATTCTATTAATAGTCTCAACTGTATTATTTATTCATTACATATATTTTTATATTAGCTTGGCTTGGTTTACGTATGTTAAAATTTTAAACAATACTAAAACATATAAACAAGTCAATTAAAATAAAATAAACAAGTAAAACAAAAAAGTTTTAAGTAGACTATATCAAAAAGTAGCCCTCCAGATTGTTTCATCCATTGTGGTAGCCCTTGCTCATAAAAAGGTTGGAGACCCCTGCTCTAGACGTACGTAATGTGAAAGCGTAGCTATCTATCTATATGTCCCCTCTTTATTTGCGTCCACTGCATTTACGTGTGGGTTATTTTTTGTGAACTATTCACCAGTAACACTTTACAATAAGTTTGCATTTGTTAACAATTAGCTAACATGAACAATACTTCTACAGCATTTATTAATCTTAGTTCCTGTTAATTTCAGCATAACTAATACATAAAACCAAGCACTGTAACTCTTAACATTAGTTACGCACCATGAACTAACATAAATAACTGAATTTACATTATCTTACATTAACAAGAATTAATGCATACTGAAAACTATATTGTTCATTGTTTGTTTACTAATATGATCTTTTTGTAAAGTGTTACCAAATCATCTGGTTAAGTCATGAAATAAATAGTTTTAAATAATAATAATAACAAATAAGACCAAATAAGACCTACCTAATCTGCCATTTTTTTATATTTAAAATCATGTACTTCCATAGGCTAGTTGCATTTTTATATTGTAACTTTAATATTGACCGTAATTTTGGATAGACTTAACCTTTATGTTATAGGCTACGCATTATGCTATTTAAATGGAAATAAGTAAGCAGACCAGTAGTCCAAAATCAGCCATGTGACTTCCCACACTAGAGCATAAACAATGTGCTGTGAGATTAGTGAGATATTCGCTTAAACTACATTTTTGGAGAAGATAAATATAATTTAATTGTCAAATACTCCACTGTCCTACAAGTGTTGCGCTGAATTTATTTGTTTCTATTAACCTAAATTAGCAAAATGTGCATCTAACATAGAATAAATCCTAAGTCTAGATATGTTCGGCTAAGAAGATATAAAATGATCTAAAAAAAAATTAAGAACAAAAACACTTCAATGTTTCCTGGGGATGCTAGAAGGCGTCCCTTAAGAGGAGGGTACTGTCACGATCTTGTCGGCCCTGTATGTATTTTCCCTTGTTTCATGTGACGAGCCCCACGGTGACCCCCCCGGGTGCGTACCCACTCAGGGGGGCGTGTTCCTGGTTGGCGAGCCCTGCTGGGACGTTGCTGGCTGGTGAGGCCTAGAGCGGCGTGGGCTCCCAAGCCCACCTCCTTGTGGAGGCAGGTGTCCTACTTATCATCATGGGGGTCTGGATCCTTGGCACTGTCTTGCTTTGTGGACTTTGTCTTGTCTTGTGTCATGTACTGTTTCTTGGAGACACTAGGAGGCGTCCCTTAAGAGGGGGGTACTGTAATGATCCTGTCAGCCCTGTATGTACTTTCTCTTATTTTATGTGAGAGATCTTATTGTTGTCTTGTCTTGTGTGAATAGTCACCTGGCCTGTGTTTGTGTTTTGTGTACCTCGTGCTCTCCTGTCTTAAGTCTTGACCCCGCCCCCTTGTTTTCTTGTTAATTATTCATTATTAGTTCACGCCCTTCACTTGTGTGTCCTCGTTCCCTAGTTTAGTTCTCCCCTATTTAATGCCATTGTATCTGCTGTCTTGTGCCGGATCGTTGTCTTTTGGCACTGTTGTGTGTACCATGTCATGTCTTACCCTGTTATGGTTATGGTACAAGTCCCGCATTGTGATAGCCAACAGGGCATCATCCTCATTCTTTTAATCTTTGGCAGCTCATCTTCCCAGCAATGTGGTGTTGGTTCTTTTTCAGTCCTGTGTGCAATAAATACAAGAATTTAATTAATAATGTAATTAATAATAAAGTGCTGCTCATAAACAAATTCCTGAAACAGGAAAGGAAAATTCACAAATAAACAAGTCAAGCAATACAGCAAAACATTCCCTCTACGTACATCGACATCTACTGTTGGGGTGATCTTCATGACATCTGACTCAAGTGGAGTGACTGCCTTGTCATCTGGATGTGTTAGTTCCTGGATGAGTAGTTGTGGGTCTTGACTGTGGAAAGAGAAAAACATTAGAATGTTTTTAGACATGCATTGCTTTATTTTTATGTATTGTCTGCACACTGGAAATGCTCGGAATAGAGGATTTGATCAAAAGTATAGTTAACAATAAATATCATACTTTGTCAGAGGAGTCTGAATTAACTCACCACCACTTCATAATTATATAGGTACTGTATGTCAGATAATAGTGACTATAGTGGCTTTTTGCTTTACAAATAACCATGAATGGATGCAAACTCACCACAGTAAAATCAAATGGCTTTGAGAGCATAACATAGAGTGCATACTACAAAACAAAACAACATGCTGCGTATAGTACACAGACACAGGTGTACAGCAAACATAAGACCACTTACCATCACAAAGAATACCCCACAATCAATTCCTAGCTGAAGAGGGGTAACCTGTTAATTATAGACAATCCAATTAGACTATATACAATACATACTGTAAAGAGCTGTGACATTTGGTGATTGTGTTTTGTGTAGGTAAAGTCTTTAAGTTTGTTTATAGCTTTGTTCAAAACGGTCGCTGCGATTTCACCAAGTAAGATGTGATCCTGGATCAACGTTTTAATCAAAGATACCCCAACCTACCCTTAACTCAAACCCTAACCATTTTTAAACCCTCAAATTAGTGTGAAATAATAGTGTGAGGAGTATTTCTTAAAAGCCCCTAACCCAATCCTAAACCTAAATCTAACATACACACTTATCCTAATCCTGCAATCTGATTGGTTAATGAAAATGTTGATCCAGGACCAACAATGGTGTTGATCCAGGATCACATCTTACTTGGTGAAATCACGTTCACCGTTAAAAACGTGCACTTGAGTTTACTCAACTGTGTACTGCATACTTTCTTAATACTTCAATACAGATTTTAAAAGTTTACAAAAAAAATGTACCTCAAAATCCATCAGTTAACCGTTTTTTTTAAATAATACAACAATAATGAATATTCTTTATTTATTGACATTCACATGTAAATAAAGAAATAAGGCTGCTGATGCTGTTGATTGAGGTGGTAATGCTGATGCTGGTGATCAAGGCACTTTAAGCCACACTAGATGATGATAAAATCTAAAATGTATAAAAAATTAATAAGCACAGTTGTCTTGTTTACATGTTTAATACAGTGCATCGCATATGAAGAGGTTTTGTGATGAAACACCTTGCTCAAGAGCATAAAAACATTAAGATCCTTATATATTTCTTTTTACCACATTTCCACCAAACACTAAGGCCAGTGTGGGTGAAGGTTGTGTTTGGTCCAAGCAAAACACATATAATTCTAATAAATAAAGCTAGCCCTGATTAGAAACTATTAGCCGAGCAGTCAAATAAGAGATGTTAATACTCAGTTGGAACAAATGCCTGACATACTCTACATCAGCCCTTACATATAACTGAAGTTAGGTTTTTGAAATTCAGACTTTTCAAAGGGTTAAGAACACACAGAAAATATTACATGACCAATATTTAAATTATGACTATGACAAGCAAAACAGAAAGGTTTAACAAACATGTTTCTGTGATGTTTTTTCACACACAGTACAGGCCTAATTAAAATAATTCACGCACACATACCCTATTCTTGAGCTGCATTTCGCATGTAATAGCTACATGATTTAACGTTAAATGGTTATTGTACACAGATTTATGGTAGGCACGGTGATAGTTTTGCAGTACACTGTGCATCTCTCGATAGACATTAAACGGCAGGAGATCCTGTCCTCGCAAAAATATTGTCTGAGTCTGATGCATCTGTGAAGGTTAAACACATATTTAAATAAAATAAATAAAAACTATGAGAATGCTAGCACATCAATAGTGTTTAATGCAAAAGTTAAAAGGAAAAATCATTAAAATCTGACTTTTCCATATTTAAGTGCTATAATTGGGTCCCTAGTGTTCTATCAACCTAGAAAATGTGTAAAAGAACAACCCAGTAACTTAGTTTTGGTAACCATACTACATTTAAAACCATGGTTACTGTAGTAAAACCATGGTAACCACAACATAACCATGGTTTTGACAAGCATGGTTTTCAAAAACTATTAATTCATGGTTAGTGTATTAAAACCATGGTTTTGCTGATAGTAATAAATACACCAAAAAACATGGTTACTACACTTTTACCACAATAAAACCATGGTTAATTTTCTCTGCAAGCATGTAATAGCTCATTGAAATTTGGCTCCCCATGTGATGTCAGAAGGGGACAGTACCGCCCCTTAATCTGCACTCTATCCAACCATGACACTGCCATTTAGTGCAGAGATAAGCTCATTTGCATTTGAACATGCTACAAAGTGGCAATTTTAACATATTAAAATAAATTATCTGTATGGTATTTTCAGCTTAAACTTCACATACGTACTCTGGGGACACCAATTTATATTTGACATCTTAAAAAAGTCTTGTGAAATGTCCACTTTTACCTTCTCCCAATAACATCAATAGTAATGCTAGAGCTCTAGCTCCTCCCATTTGGATCTGCAGCGAGCATCACTTTTTTTTTTTTTTTACAAAGCAATTACAAACAAAATAGGTACAATATAACTTCTTTCTATAAATCATTTGTATGCAGCGAGCATCACTTTGTCACATGATGATCTGAAGGCTGCAACCTTCAGAGATCGCATATGGAGGCAGCCGTAGCCTACGTTATCAATTATTATACATTCGCAAGTCAAAAGCATATTATTTTACGATTAAATGAGAATAATAGTCAACTTTATAATTGTTAATATTCTAAAATAAGACTTTATGACGTATGCAGCCTACTAATGCAACCTCCGGGGGAAATGCGTATCTCCGTGTGAGAAACGGATAACGGCAGCGCATTCTTCTGAATGGCCCATCAGTTTATGCCCGTCCAAAAAACACAAAGATTTCGCTTTAGCTTTGATTACGACACGCATTTGCCGTGGCATCGTTTTGATAAGCTTCTGCAATGCCACAACATTTACTACGGCCTATTATAGTAATAGCCTAAAAGTGGATCGCTGGTACCCGATGCTGCTTACGCCCAACAACATCAAAGCTGCTCAAGCAGGCAGCTTCACGTGTCCATCGCTCACTGCGACGCTGTTCCTCTAAATGTGCTATTTAATGTTAATGTGTAATATTTACTGCTACTTTTCACAAGCGTTCAGAACAAGATCTAAACTTCTGGTGGACCAAAATATGCGCTTTGAACATAACATACTTGATTTCTCGGTTTTATTGATGCATTAGAACAAAGTTTGACCAAAACAGCTCTAAAACTAGTTGGGTGTTTTGTTCACTAGAGTAAGTGATTATGGGTTTATTCGTGTTTCCGTTTTAAAGACAGAAACGAATAACGGATATACGGACCGGGTCGATTTTATTGTGTGCTGTTTATTTGCTAATGCAAATCATATTCAGACGCGTGAATCTCTGATTCCATGTCACATCTGAATCACGTTTAAAACACGTTTAATGAATAGGAAAACTGTAGTTTCATTATTCCTAGTTTTATTTATTTATTTTATTAATTTTATTTTTTAGAGTAGCCTATTCTGATATTTGGTTTGTAACATTCTTTGTCTGGTGTGGATGCCTTTTTTTAAGAGTTTTATTTGTCAGATTGAACGTCAACACATTAAACAAGAAGTACGGATGAAAGTTTCGTTTCGCTTTCCTCAGACTCTTTCCAGAGAAAAGAAACCAAGGGTGGGTGGGTTTATTTCATCGTGTTTTATTCTCAGTGCTTCCCTTTATTCATTCAGTCAGCTTTGAGAGAAGCATCACGATGAGCTCAAACTGAAGGTAAGTTCGAGAAACCTGAAAATATTCTAGGCTACACCGTTTATCAAATGATGCTTAGAACATAATTAAAGTTTCAATGCTATGCATATGTTGTATGATATGTTAGAAAACATTTAATGTTAAAGGCGTTTGATAAAATGTTTGAAGTAGCCTAGGCTATGCGTTTCAGAGAATGAAAGAAAACAGAAATATTCATCAAGATCAAAGATATGAGATAAGAGCTGATATACAGGGTAGCCTACTGTAACTGAAGCTATAATATTATAGGCCTATTGATTTGATTTTTATTAATCACTACACATTGACCATAATTTCATTCGTTTATTTAATGTATAAAATAAATTAAAAATAAAGATTGTGTTCAAACATGTAGTTGGTAGATCTACAAAAGGTTAACATTTAACCACAATTACATTCCATCCAAATTGGTCACAGCAACCGTAAAAAACCCACAACCGAAACCATTTAAGTAATTTTAACCCTTTAATGCATAAATTATGACCCAGTGGATCAAACTCTTTAAAGTGCAAAAATGCTAAATAATTACTATTACACAGAGAAATGTGAATGTATGTGATATATCTTCAGTTAAACACAGTATCAGGTCAAATAATGTGTAATTTAAAGTTTTCAGGAAGTTACTGCTGACTGTGATTTGATTTTTTTACACCAATGATTTTCAGGTGTTATGCAGAGAAAAGCCCCCCTGCCAGATTATGCCCTACCCCTTTCCCTAATACAGTTGAAGTAAGTATTAAGTGTGGAAAGGGGTTTAGGGAATAGCAAATCAAGCTGCAGTTTCAACAAGCGGGTGTGGAATCTGGCAGGGGTGCTTTTCTAGGCACAACACTGAAATCTGTGTACATTCACAAAAAATCTGTAAAGATCCAGATTTTTCAGAAAAACTTAATGAAAAAAAGATAATGTTTTAGACAGAGAAATATTTTTGTACAAATGTAAAACATCTTTAATATAATTTTACATTGGAAACGTAAGTTACACATTGTTACCGTCAGCTGGGACAAATATAACAAAACAATACAAGATACATTTCTTTGGGTTACTCTTGTTTTTATTAAACCTGGCTATGACCTTGTTAATTGTAAACATATTTTGTCCTTTATCTTTGCAAAAAATTATTAAATTACATTTTAAGTTTAAGTTTCATCAAATGTTTCAAGAAAAACCAAAAGGCATGTTTACTTTCAGCTGTTTTGACCCATAAATTTAAAATGTGCATAAAACATTAGGATTAAAACACTAAATTCATAGGTGGAGGTGGAAAAACTAAAATATGGCTTTAAGACATGTTTTAATAAATGCTACAACACACAAGAAAGTCGCCAGATTAGCAGCAGGACAAATGTAACACTTCAAACTCCTGACATTTAAACCGGAGTTACTTTTATACGGAAAATCTCTGAGAAGGCAAACTTCTGTGTAACAGAAATGAATCTCACTCCCTGACCTCAAGAGGTGCTCTGGGGACAGATGCTGGAGGTCATGGCCTTAAAGGTCACGTTGTTTCTGATCCCGTTTTTTTAAACTTCAGTTAGCGTGTAGTTTAGTGTGTAACACACTAGGGACTTAATAGAACAAGGAAGACATCAGCCCGTTTTTAGGACGGTGAAAACAGCAGTATACAGATAAGTAAATTGTGTGAAAAATATTTATTTTTTACACGTGAAACATGAACACATGTTATATAGCACACTGTAAACACAATCAAAACTTCAAAAACACAGAAAGAACGTGACTTTTAAGCCTCCTTGTTAGAGTGCCCAACTGCAATGCCTGTCCCCCATCCCTGGTTTATGAATTTTGGAGAGCCGCTGGGCACAATGTCTTGTAGGCCCCCCAAGCACAGAGTGAATTGATATATACATTTAGTAAATACATTTGTCCAACACGACTTACAAATTAGGTAACAATAGAAGCAACAGCAACACAAGAATGGCAATAAGTGCACTAGAACTAGTCTCATCAAGTCTAACACAGTATACATAACCAATGGTTACTAATTATTATTATTATTTTTTTGACAGAGAATATAAAGATAAAAAAGATATTAGCAAGTTAGGTGTTGGAAAGAGAAGAGAAGGCATTCATCAGGAGTTTGGGCATGTGCAAGAGGTGGCGGCGCAAAGAACTGACTGCTGATAGTGTTTGTTTTCTTCACAAAGAATGAACGTCAACCGTTAAGTCAGATAAGGTGGGGGCGGGCAGACAAAGAAGAGTAGAGAAGAGGTGTGTTCGAAATCGGCTGTGGCTGGATGTAACCGATCGGCGAGATTAGCCATGTGCAGGCGGGGAGGGGCTGAAAACGGAGAAGTGAAGTCAACACGCCATGGTTGCTGCATTTACGTCAGGCATGGCTGATCACGAGGCGTTTGCTTGCTTCATCGCATTAAACATGATTAGTAAGATGTAAACTACATAAAAAAGTGAATTATACTGTTTTGAATGTCCGTGTATGAGCATGAGTGGCTTACAGAGGCTTACAGCATCTGTTTTTACAGGAATAAAGTTTAATAAGCATATATTATTTAAATACCAATGTAGTGGGGTCTATGCTTTTTATCCATTTTATTTTGATGAACATGACACAAGTTAACATCAAGACTACAAGAAAATAGCTTTAACTGTTAAAAAATACAGATTTGTGAACTGAGGGTGTGAAAATAAACACGAAACACACGTGATTGTTGTCATGTGGTGAATCTGACCAATCGTGAAACAGCTGTGTCGTCATTAGAGCGCGTGCAGCTCCTCTTCGCGAACTGCGCTGGCTAACTCAGGCGGCTGATCTCGAATCGCTCTCGCGGTACTTAAAAACCACATGACACAGTTACGTGCCTGCAGCGCCAGCTTAAGTCAGACAAAATTACTAACCGGAATGCACTGCTTCAAGTCAGCCGCCGATCGATCTGCGCTGCGATGCTCACAGAGAACATTATATAGCCAAGGGTTAGAAGTGATTACCTGGGCTCGTGCAGATGTCCAAGGGCTAAGCAAGTGTAGGTGTGGGGATAGAGTGTTGGTGGCGTTGTTTGTATTTAATAGGGAGAGTTGGTTAGGACAGTGTGAAGGAGACCACAAATGGGGAGGGAGAAAGCGTACGTAGGTTGCGCCGGAATGTGCCCAGTGGGGGATCGTGTGCCTAAAGGCTGATAAGTCAAGATCAAGATTAATGAGGAAGAGATCATTTGTGTGTAGCGGGGTGACCTAGGTGTGTGTAGATGAGATCTGAAAGATTACCAGACATGTGGGTTGGTAAAGTGGGGACTCGTTTGAGGTCAAACGATGCGGTCAGTGTGTTGAAGTCGGCTGCCAGGGATTTCTCCAGGTGGATGTTGAAGTCACCAAGTACTACTAGAGGAGTGCCATCTTCTGGGAAGAAAGACAGAAGTACATCCAAGTCCTCAAGAAATGTCCAAGCTGACCTGGTGGGTGATAAATAACTAGAAAATGGATTTTAGTAGGGTGGATTATAGTAACAGCATGCGTTGTGCAATTTCTGTGTGAAAAAAAAATGTTAGAGAGGGCAGCGGTAGTGGCGGTTCCCTCTGGTTTGATCCGGATCTCAGTAAGTGCTAGAACAGAAAGATCAAAATATGAAGCAATAGCTGTAATGAAATCTGCTACAGCAGATTAGCAGTTCCATAAGCCAATGGAAATGAGGCGGTTGTGGAAAAGATAAAAATAATAAAAGAACAAACAAAGTTAGTGCAAAAATAGTGCAATACTCAAGCCCCTGCTCGGTGGAGTCGTGCAGGTAGAGTCGCAGGTCTTTTTTTTATTTTTATATATTTGAAAAAGGGACAATGTACACACATCGACATTCGTAATAAATGTAAGTGAACCCGAATTAGCCACAGGCTAATTTTCATCGGCAGTCCCCTTGCCAGATGTTATTAGGCATCCTAAAATAAAACTGTTATAATACAATAAAATTATTAATACAATAAACAAAAAATAAAAAAGTTATACTAAAAATCACAACAAATAAAATGACCAAGTGATATATACATACATATACAGTGCACAGCATAAATGAGTACACCCCCTTTGAAAATTAAGATTTTTCTCAATTTTTTGTAAATATGAGACCAATTTGTTGTATTTTACACACCAGTTTTATTAAACATTTATGTTTCTTTACATAAGAGTGAAAGTCACTTACCATCTTAAGGGTATGAAAAATAACACATTTAAATCAAATTAGGTGATGCAAAAATGAGTACACCCTACAAAAATTCTTAAAAAAAAAAACCAGTCTAATATTTCGTATGGCCTCCATTCTTTTTTAAAAAACAGCACTAATTCTTCTAGACATTGAATAAACATGTTGACAACATACAGTTACATCTTTTATTCTCCATTCTTGAACAATGACCTCTTTCAGATCCTGGATGCTGGATGGAGAATAACGTTCTGCTTGTCTTTTTAAAACTCCCCATACCTCAACCTGGGGTTGAGGTCTGAATCACGTTTACCCTGTGCTTCTTCTAAAATGAATGAGTGACCTTAGATGTGTGTTTTGGGTCACAATCATGTTGAAAGATTGCCCGATGACCAACGGCACAGAGTGATGGTAGCATCTTCTCTTTAAGTATTTCACAGTACATCTGTGTATTCATGATGCCGCAGTACTCATGCAAGCCCACAGAAGAGCACTTCCACCACCATGCTTTACTTTTGGTACCATGCATTTTTCATTGTATTCCTCCTCACTCGTACCACACCATAAAGTTTGGAAGACCTCAGAGCCACAAAGATTAATCTCTGTCTCAATACTCCAAAGTATAGAGAGTTAGAGACCCAATAGTCTTTTCCTTTCTCAATATGAGCTCTAGCAAAAGGCTTTTTGTGCATTGGCTTTACCAGTGGCTTCCTCTGTGGATGACAGCCATTCATGCCTCTCCTTTGCCCTATACGTCTGTCGTGTGGTGTCACGGGAAAGAACAGAGATTGACTTTCTAATGATTTAGCCAACTGTGCTGAACTTGCATGATGATTTTTTTCAACATCTCTCATCACAGAACACTCTTGATGAGGTGTTAACTTCAGTGGACGAGTTATATCAGTCACTTACATTTTTTTCTTTTTCAAAAACCATGCATAAACATTTTTCTCTCAAAAATACAAACATGTACATACATGTTAATCATATAATATAGTAGCCCAGTTTGTGCTGAATGCAGTGTTATAAGACTTTTGCCATTATTATGTTTTTAAGTCCCTAAAAAAAAGCACAAATGTCAGGGCAGGTCAAAACTTCTCCAGGGCCCTAAAAACCCCTTAGACCCCAGAGGGTTAAAGGGATAGTTCGGCCAAAAATGATATTATAATGATATTTACTCACCCCCAAGCTGTCCGAGTTTGTCAGACAAACACATTTTCGGATATTTTAGAAAATGTTTTAGATCTTTCAGTTGATTAAATGTAATGTTACGGTGTCCAGCCATAGTCCACGACCTTCAAGTCCAAAAAAAGTGCGTCCATCCTTCACAAAATAAATCCAAACGGCTCCAGGATGATAAACAAAGATCTTCTGAGGGTAATCCGCACGGTGTTGTTGTAGAAATATCCATATTTAAAACTTTATTAACGAAAATAAATACCTTCCGGTAGCGCCGCCATCTTAATCGCGTCCGCATTCAAGATCAGAGCTTACGCAGCCTACGGAGGCTACTCTGCTGCTGCTCTGTGCCCCCGCCCTCCGAATTTGTCATACGTCACTAAGAAAAGTGCGTACACTACGCTAATACTCTCTCCTGAATACAGAGGAGTCTAAGATGGCGGCGCTACCGGAATGTAGTTATTTACGTTAATAAAGTTTTAAATATGGATATTTCTACAACAACACCGCACGGATTACCCTCAGAAGACCATTGTTTATCATCCTGGAGCCGTTTGGATTTATTTTGTGAAGGATGGTCGCACTTTTTTTGGACTTGAAGGTCGTGGACCCCGTAACATTACATTTAATCAACTGAAAGATCTAAAACATTTTCTAAAATATCCGAAAATGTGTTTGTCTGAAAAACGATGGACATATGCAACTCGGACAGCTTGGGGGTGAGTAAATCATGGGTTTAACTCTTTCCCCGCCATTGACGAGATATCTCGTCAATTAAGAGAAAACGCTTCCCCGCCAATGACGAGATTTTCCGTCTTTCCGCAATACCGCTATTATCCACCAGGTGGCGCCCTTCCGCAACTTTTTAAACCCGGAAGTATTGCCCTATGGCAAGCGGCTGCATGTCCGTGTCTGTTTTAAAGATCGCTCTGAATGGGATCTCTATGAAAAGTCCATCACAAAAATGGAATTATCTCTGCTTTTTGCTCAAAATGTGGTGTTTTTGCAGAAACCTACCCATATTCAAAAGCTGATTACAAAAGAACCACTAAAGGTAGGATGAAAGTTTTTTTTTTTTTTTAAGCAGAGGGTCTGTTCTTTCATTTGGTATATTGTATGTTTATATATTTAAAGAAGAACATTTTCTGGAAGGCATTAAACTTTGGTGAAAATCATGAAAAACGCCGGCGCTGGCTGGCAACTTTTTTTAAAACTGCTGGCGGTGAAAGAGTTAATATCATTTTTGGCCGAACTATCCCTTTAATGGGTGTTTTCAAAAAAAGACACAAGAAACTAGAATTATTTGTTGCTTATGCACATTGGGTTTGTCTATTGTTGTGACCTAGATGAGGATCAGATCACATTTCATGGCAAATCACTGCAGAAAAACAGTTCATTCCTAGGGGTTTGCATACTTTTCTTGCCACTGACTGTAGATGTTTTTGTTGCAAGCATGAACCTGCACATAGACCTGCACAGGGGCAGAGGCTCAAGTAAAAAATTGGTACTTCTCTTAGGCCTAGTGCTTTTTAAAGGAATAGTCTACTCATTTTCAATATTAAAATATGTTATTACCTTAACTAAGAAGAGTTGATACATCCCTCTATCATCTGTGTGCGTGCACGTAAGCGCTGGGGCGCGCTGCGACACTTCAATAGCATTTAGCTTAGCCCCATTCATTCAATGATACCACTCAGAGATAAAGTTAAAAGTGACCAAACACATCAACGTTTTTCCTATTTAAGACGAGTTGTTATACGAGCAAGTTTGGTGGTACAAAATAAAATGTAGCGCTTTTCTAAGCGGATTTAATAGAGGAACTATAATGTATGGCGGAACAGCACTTTTGGGAGTACTTCAACTCGCCTGAAAAATCCACTCCCCTTCTCCCTCTCATAATGGGAGAGGGAGAGTGTTATTGTGCCGAGTCGAAGTACTCCCAAAAGTGACTTCCGCCATACAATATAGTTCATCTTTTAAATCCGCTTAGAAAAGCGCTACGTTTTATTTTGTACCACCAAACTTGCTCGTATAACTACTCGTCTTAAATAGGAAAAACGTTGATGTGTTTGGTCACTTCTAACTTTATCTCTGAGTGGTACCATTGAATGAATGGGGCTAAGCTAAATGCTATCGAAGTGTCGCAGCGCGCTCCAGCGCTTACGTGCACGCACACAGATGATAGAGGGATGTATCAACTCTTCTTAGTTAAGGTAATAACATATTTTAATATTGAAAATGAGTAGACTATTCCTTTAACAAAATGTTAAATATATTGACACAACTTCCTTAACAGTTTATTTTAATTCCCTCTCATAAACGCAACTTTTATATTCAACAGATTTCTACAAAAATAATCAGTTCACACAAAGGGTTCATCACAGGAACAGGAGACAGCAAAGGAAACAACAATGTGCATGTTTTCTATGCTAGTTTCAAAACATTCAGAATAAATGACTGTGCCAAGGAGATGGTGGACAGTTTCACTAATAATTTGTTTGTTAATTTTGCACAAGGCAGTAAATCTTTATAATTCTTTTGGTGTTCAAAGAACACATCTCTACACTAAACTAAACAAATGAGTGTTGCTGCTATTTTGTTAATTTCATAAGAAAAACTCTGCATAAATAGTGGGAAAAAATACAGCACCTGAAATTGTTACAAAAAGTCTTGAACTTTAAACTAAAATCTGTTACTTTTGCCTTATCAAACTTTAGAGTTGTCTTTTGGCTAATTCGCTATAAAGCTGGGGCACTGGTAGTTGAGTCATTTGATCTCCACTCACCTTCACACAAGTCAAGTAAAACACAGCTTGAATACGACCTGTGTGTGGAGCTCATGCCTTTCTGTCTGTCTGTTGGCGATATGTGCCAACCTCTCCTGTGCATAGATGCGGAGGGAGGGGGGCATCAGAATACGACAAACTTCGACAGGCTTCACGTCTGTACCCGCGCAGCTTCCAAAGCATACTCAACCAAAGACAAACGAGGATGGATACGTTCGACACATGCGCAGTACAAATGATTTCTTATACAAATGATTACTTTACCTGGCTCTATAGGGCTGCACTGATTCACATCATTTACAGGGCATTTTCAAATTCAGGATAGAAGTCATTTTATAATTAGAGTACATGTCATCTCCATGGATTTTACACATTTTTTATTAACTTTTCACTTCAAGCAATGATCACTTTTATATCAGGGGACATTTCTAATTAATTTAATACAAAAATCCAATAGATACCCAACTTTTATCTTGCAAAAATGTAATATTTCATACTGGAATTTGCTGGTTTCTCTATTTCTTGTCCAAAACAATCATTCAATTGTGAGAAAGTTGTTTCAAAAAATATTTTGCTTATGCATCTACATTAAATCATGCATTTTGTGTATGTCCGAGATATCAGTGTCAACTGTGTTACTCCCTATAAACCCCCATATAAATCAGCAATAGTTTGTTCCAAAGTCACATGTCCAACATCACGTGATGCAATTCCTTTTTTGGAGGGAAATTTGAAGTCAGTGTGGTAAATCATAACTTCTCCTCTTTAATATATTATCTAATTGTTGTCTGCACATAGAGTAGATTAATTGATAGTCAACTGTGTTATCAACATGTTCTGGTGAACTTGCGTCACGTTATATTTTTAAATGTGTAGAGAAAGAATATAAAAACATTAATCAAGGTCAGCTTCTAACTAATCCAAAGCCAGCTGTTTGCACAAAGCCCTACAATGACCGAAATGTCAACTGTGTTACCCATCAACTCGGTTACCCATCAACTATAATCTGTCCTGTCAATGGTGTTATTCCTGTCAACTGTGTACTTTGTCTGTCAACTGTGTTATGTGTTTTTATGTCATAAATCTTTAAAATGTGAACTAAACCATTAGAAAAATAGATGGAAATCTTGGGTAAGTATGTGAATAATACTAAATTATGTTGATCAAAAGTTTTATAATTTCTTCATGATAGCATTCCACAATGGCCATTTATAAAGTTCCAAATTCATATTTAAAAATCAGTTAGACTGTTAACCTCAAAAACACTGGTGAATATACTACAAAAACTTAAAAAGAAGTGTTATCAAACGTGTGGTACTTCATTCATGTTTAAAGGAGACATCATGCTAAATCCACTTTCTTAGCTCTAAAAATGCATTTTGTTGTATATTTGTAGTGTTTATAAGTACATAAAAGTTGAAATTAGTCTCTTCAGGTGCTTTGTTGATATCTTTATATTCTGTTTTGGTCATATTTTCCAACCTGTTCTGATTTTTCTATTATCTATTACGTTTTTTGAACAATTACGTCACAGTATTTGCAGCGGAACTGCCAAATAAGGACATCGACTCCCAGTCCAACACTACGAGCAATCCGCCATTTTTTATTTCTCGCTGCGATATTGTAGTCCAAGCTCAAGGATGCAGAAGTTACGAGAGCGTAAATCAAAATGTTCGGTTGTTGAACCTGTGCCTGGTTGAGTTTTATTTTTCACGGAAATGTCATTTTTTTTGTGCGCGAAGCACTTCAAGGATAACTATTTCACCAACCTCCACCAGTATAAAGTAGGATTTGCCGATAGACTTCGTCTGATTGAGGGGTAAATTACTTCTATCTTTGGAGACGACGAGCAGAGCACTTCGGTAAGCTGTAAATAACTATAAAAACAGTAAAGTACACGGTGGTCATGGTTTAGCAGTGCTGTTTCTCAATCTGAAGGCTGCAGCCTGCATGTCGTCATCAACCCGGGATTAAGTTATAGCATATTACAACAACTTACAATTAACTAAGAATAATAGTCAACTTTATAATTGTTAATATACGGCATTAACACACCATTGCGATACCTCCATATGAAGAAGTTGTTCTGCAGGTTCGTCGTCTTCATTTTCATCTCGCTCCATTTCCGACTCTGGCGCGAACATATAAGGCTGGATGGACAAGTCTTCCGTTGTTGACATTTTGTGAATAACGAGTAAATAAAAAGTTTCTGTGTCGCTAGATAATCGTATCTCTGCTATAAAACTACAAAAATGGCCGAACGGGGTGGAGTTTAACCGAGTGTCACCTCTGCAACCTGGAGAGGGGGCAGGGTATGACGTGCATTTAAAAAGACAGTACCAAAACGAGTTGCTCTCAGATGCACATCAGAAAAGGGGTAAAAAGGGGGACTGTGGGGCTATAATAATGAGGAATTCAGACCCAAGCATTGCAGTTTCACTTTATATAGACCACAAATAGATGATTTATATGTAAAAAGGACAGATTTAAAAGCATGATATGTCTGCTTTAAATTAACACAGAATTTGTCCATAACACAATTTGACAAAATTATGGATCAAATGTTAATTTTCATTAACAAGTCTTCATTTCCAAGTCTTTAGAGCAAGTAATAAAGAAGATCAAACTCAACAACAATATAAAACATAATATATCTATAAACTCAGTTTTGACAATAGTAAATATTCAATTCGCCAAATTTAAATAAACAATACTGACAAAAATGTACTTGCTACATCCTATGGAAAGGATTCACAAACATGGCTGAATGCCCATTTACAGACCCAGACCTTGCCAATGTAAGAGAACAAAGAAAGGGAGTGAGGCCTACTTATAGACCTCAGCTAGGGGATTATGGGTAATGAAGTGCAGTGGAATATGGCTTGTAGGAAATGTAGTTCAACAAATCTAGTTCACAACAAACATGTCAGATTCGTCTAGGGTGACCATACATGCCATTCTTCTCGGACGCATCCCGTCCAGGATTTCGGTGCGTCTTCCGGAAGTCGTAATTGTTGACCGCATACGCCATTCAGTTAAAAACATAAGAGATACAATCGTAGTAATATTTTTACCTTAAAATGTAATGGTTGCATTTCTGTAATATAATAATAATCCTGTATGACGTATGCGGTCGACGAATACGACTTCCGGAAGACGAACACAAAATCCTGGACTGGATGCGTCCGGGAAGAATGGCTCGTATGGTCACCCTAGATTCGTCAGTCTTTCAGCTTTCCCTAAACCTTTAAACATGCCATGTTCTCCTAATGCAGTGATGCTGCAAATTCTTCAGCATCTTTGCACTGCTCCACACTGACATCCAGTATTTGAGATTAATAGCTAATAATATATTTTTCTCAATTTGTTTCAGCACAGTGGAGACTGTAAAGAAGCACAATGAGTTCAGAATCGAAGCAAAAGAAGAAAAAGTAAGTCACAGTTTTGATTGATTTGTTTTTCATCTTAAAATTAATATATACTTTTTGGGGCAGTTTCCCAGACAGATCTTAAGACTAGTGACCAGTCCCAGAATAAAATGCATTTTTGAGATGTCTTAACTTCAAACAGCTAGCACTGACATTACTTAAAATATATCAATGCCATTGTTTTTTCTCAAGAGGTGCGTGCACCAGTAATGTTTTTTGTAAAAACTATTAAATGTCCTAAAGTTACCTAGGGCCAAGTCCTGGCTTAATCTAAACCCATGTGCAGGAAACTGCCCCTTAAAGAGCATTGCTCGGAAAGCACATTGAGAGTTTATGTAAATAATTTTTTTTTATGATTTACAGACAATTATTGATATACTAACACATGTATTGTAGAACATTGAATTGATTTTGCATGCGTTTTGTGTGGTCATTTTTAATATGGTTTAATACAGAAACAGATTTGGTGCGACGTCCCCTCCATTTATTGATTATCTGAAAGAGATTTTGAGAAGATACCCAGATGGGGGACAAATACTAAAGGTATGTTTACTGGAATAAAATAACACCTTTACTGTTTATTGGACGTTGTATAGCACTTTCCACTAGTATTTGATGTGCCATGACTTTTTTAATCTTTACTGTAGAAGTAAACATTTTCTAATACCCATTTTGGTTGTACAACTATTTGATGTTAAACCCCTCATTATTTAGCATAAAATGAAGCTAATATAAATAATAGTAGGCTATAGTTTTAAGCACATCAAATGTCTGTATTTTTTGTAATCTGTTTATCGGCATGAATGTTGGCCTGTATGATGACTATACTGTAAATGTGATGTGACATCTCAGGAGCTGATTCAGAATGCAGACGATGCAGGAGCTTCATCTGTGGTGTTCATTCATGATGAAAGACATTATGGGACTCAGAGCCTCTGGAGTGAAGAGCTCAAAAAATATCAGGGTATGAAATGACAAATGAGTTTCATATGAGAGACCAGAGTAATGAATGATATCTGTCCCTACTCTGCTTACATTAATACTGTATGTAATATATGTGCTGCTGCTCTTTTGAACATCATCAGTTTTTACTTGTGTATTATTGTGTATTAAATAACTGTGTTTTTTGGCAGGCCCTGCTCTCTACGCTTTCAATGACGCTGCCTTCACAGATGAAGACTGGGAGGGGATTCAGAAAGTCGGCCGAAGCATTAAGCACGATGATCCCACAAAAGTTGGGAGATTTGGGATTGGCTTCAACTCTGTTTATCATATAACAGGTATTATATACTACATAAACAAATTAAAACCAAATATTCTTTTAGTTTACCAGCTGGTTACAAATCAGCTAATTTCTACATCCAGTCAGAATCAGAAAATAATTCCAAACACACTGCATGATTAGAAATCCTATACATCTTGATTCATTTTAAGCCTTGTACTGTGTTTAAAACACTATACACTTGTGGTGTTCCCGGTCAAAAAATACTGGCCTACCAAAGATCAAATCACTTTTGCTAATCTTTTTTTCAACTTATTTTCCTTCCATTTTAGCTTTGCATTTCTTTTTGAATGAATTCATTATAGGCCTTATAAATCTGATCGTATGCACCTCAGCTTCTTAAAGAGCATTATTTTACTGACTTCTTTTAATCAAAAACTATAGTGCGTAAGATCAGATAAGTGAGGCCTACAATTAACCAGTTCAAAAAGAAATACAAAACCAGTCCTAAATGAAAGAAAACTAATTAACAATATTTAGTTATAATTTTACATAACGAGTGATTTATAAGCTGTTTTCTATTGGCCACTCATCAGGGGCGCAATGAACAGTTTCAAGGGGGGTATGCAAGATAGAATTTTGGGCCCCTTTCTTTAGATGATTGTTTGATTTTCATTATGTGTAGCTATATAAAATTACTCAGTTGAGTGCGTTTATGTAATTTTACAGGTCGCATTTACAACTAAAAATAAATGCATGAAGCAAAAAAAATTTATTCGAAAAACGAATAGCCTATCATTTTAATCTGGAAAGGCAGAAAACATTCACATGATTTTAAATAGATCACTAGAAGAAGAATAATGAATGAAAAATGCATTTGTGAATCTATGGAAATCTCTGGTAGGAGCTTTGAAAGTCGCCGCAGTCGAGTGTTCCACGCGGTTTTAGAAGCGAAATGTGTACATTATGTTTAGCCTATAATAGTTCATTCTTCAGAGTTCATATTGATGATCTTATAGTCCATTTAAAAATGTTCTTACGAACTGACTGTATTCGTCAGAAAAACACTAAATAACTTCTATTCTCTTTATGTTGCTGTTCTCTGCGTGTGGTATGTGTTCCGTCCTCCGCTCATGACAAAAAGGGTGGCCGGCAAAATTAAAATTAATATTACGTTGATCTTTAAGAGTGTGCGCTTCGCCCGCGCACGCCCTTCGCCAGTGACACTGAAATTGCAAAAAGCAACTATATCATTACAAAGATAATACTGCATGTTTTGGCATTTGGTAGTATATTGCAGTAGGGTATATTTGTTACGTAATGAGATGCACGGTGTTCTTTTTAATGTTCTTTTTCTTTAATATTCACAACACTTCTCAACAAAACATTGATTAAAACTAAGAGACAAATTACATTAAACGAAATTCATTTGAAGCAGACATTTGAAGCAAACAAAACTTAATTTAAACTCGAAAATTATGTCACTCCATTTGTACCGTCATATTAGCCTTCAATCCATTACAACAACCAATATATGGCGTTTAAAATTAGAGTCTTAATATTCGGATTAAATTAAAACAAAACAATTAACAACATTACAACAATATTTAAACACAACAATACTCAAACATAAATATAAAATAGACATTCTCTATTAAGATATGTTAAAAACAATCTAATATAGCGTTTATAATAGCTGCACTAAGTTTACTATTTTGGGCAAAACCTCCGTTGCAAACCTGAATAAAAATGAATCACTTTCATTTTGAAAATCATGCGCTGTCACATTAAAACCAGCTCTTAGTAATTTAAAATTTAACTCAATTATGGCTTATACAATTCTCCTATTTCAAATTTATTTAGAAAATAATATTTTTAACTACGCCTATTAAGTTATTGTCCGTCTTAGAAATGCAATAGTTGTCAGCAGTCGCTATGCTAATATTTCCCTAAATAAAGCTCTTGCTGTCCTTTTGTATTAACACAAGTATTTTTCATGAAACATACAGTTTACGGATCAGCATGAACGCTTTTTAGTGGCATGTGAGATCTTACCTTGAAATGCCAAACAGTAGGGCTGTCGACTTTTTGTCGTAACTTTGCATAGCAAACCCACCAAACTGATCCCAAACCAAAATGTTGCCTACCCACCCATATCCATACCCACACAATCAAATTAAAAACCACCAGAACCGCCAAATATGTAATTACATCTACTAGGTCATGCATGCACGCTGTTTTTTAAAAGTGTCTCAATTTTACTTAACACAAAGTCATTGACTGTAGCTTTATATTAATTTACTTTACATTTTACTACAGTGTTAATAATTAAACGTGTACAATAAAAAAATAAAAAGGGAAAAGTGATGACGGTGGGGCCCCCTAGCGTACTCATGGGCCCATATGCCTGGCACACTCTGAACCCCCCCTAACGGAGCCCCTGCCACTCATTTTTGACTGGGAACACCACAAAGAGGGAAAAAAAATCACAAAAAAGCATTGAAAATAAACCATTTCTTTTTTAGGGGTTTTTGAGTTATAGGGCCATATTATAACGGCATATTCTAAGGGCATGATCTAAAGCAGTGGTTCTTAACATTATTCCTGGAGGCCCACTACCCTGCACATTTTGTATGTCTCCCTTATTTAACACACCTGATTCAAATCATCAGCTCATTAGAAGAGATCTCAATGAACTGAACTGAGTCTGTCAGATAAAAGAGACATACAAAATGTGCAGGGCAGTGGGCCTCCAGGAATAACGTTAAGAACCACTGCTCTAAAGCACACAGCGCAAGTTCACTTAGGGCATGCTCGAATCTACTTTTGCTAGTTTAACGACGGGAAAAATTATTGGCGTGCACATGCAGCTAATGGTCTACAAGGGTTGTCTCTTTTCTCTTAAAGAATAATGGGTGTGTTTTGGGCGTAACATGTAATAAACCAAGCCTCATCTCTCATTGGCTTTAAAAGCCAGTTGCACTCGTGCCATGGCGGATTCCCATTTTACATGACAGAATTTGTAAGAAAAAAAACTGTAAGATGTAAGCAGAGGAAGAAGACCACTAGTTTGAGAGTAACAATAAAATATTCCATTGAATTAATTTTTTTATTTATTAAAATTATTATTTTTGTAATAAAAGCTTTGTTCTCTTAAAAAAGTTTTTTTCAGAGTTATAATTAAAATAATCAGGGTTTTAATTGCTAAAGAATAAGGGTGTCACGATTTCGATTTTAAATCGAAATCGATCGAAATTAAGTCACAACCTCGAACTTCGCATAAAAAAATAGGATCGTCAATGCTGCCATGCCCCCATGTCACGTCCGGTCGGCTTGTCAAGCGGGGGAAAATAATAAAGCAATAAACCCCGAGAAGCAGTGGGTTACCAGTGCATTTTATAACAGCTAAGGGGCGTTGTTAAACCCCCTTAGCTGTTATAAAATGCACTGGTAACCCAACGCTTCGAGGGGTTTATTGCGTTTATAAAACGGTTACTTCATATGCATAACGTTAGCGGGATTTTATAAAATAAAACCCAAAAAAGTTGTAATTATATTAGTACAAATATTACTCTTCCGCCAAACAAAGTAGTTCCTCAGAATCAAGTGTGACTGAAACAGAGCGCTGTTCCCAACCAACACAGACACAGCAAAGACACAATGAAAACATGATTTAAGACTGTGGTGTTTATTTTATAAATCACCATTCATCTAATTTATACATTAACATTTATATCGTGCAACTGTTGAAGTGATGATCAAATATGCTTGGAAGCATGCTGAACTCTTTCCCCGTCAGCGTTTTTTTTGTTTTTTTAAGTTGCCACCCAGTTTTAGTTTAATGCCTTCCAGAAAATTATCTTCTTAAATAAACATAAAATATCAAATGAAAGAACAGACCATCCGCTTTCAAACAAAAACAAACAAAAAAACATTTCATCCTACCTTCATTTGATCTCTTATCACCTCTCAAATTTTTTTATTAAAAGGGGAGATAATTCCATTTTTGTGAAGAACTTTAGTAAGAGATCAGATTCAGACGGAGCCATGAACAGTACTACACAGTGTTTTCAGTGAATGCGTCAGTGTTTAAGTTGGGTAAGATCGCCACCCAGTGGATAATAGCGGACGTATGAACTTGAGTTATAAAATCCTCAGACAACGTTTTCTCTTTATCGACGAGATGACTCAACAATATTTATTGACATTCATCTGGATATCGCCATTAATTGTGCAATTGTAGACAAATTAAAAATATGATTTAAGACTGTGGTGTTTATTTTCATAAATCAATACGCAGTAACAGTGGCGCAGTGATACTTATGTAATGTGGTCTGAACCGTGAGGTTACCGGTGTATTTTATCACGGCTTAGAACGCGTTTCAACCAATCAGAATGAAGAACCAGAACTGCCCGTTTTATAAACTGCCTTTAAAAACATTGGTCCAGCGGAACGCAATTTATATTTTAAACACGAGGGATGTATTGCTACAACTCCTTGTAATGCATATCATAAACAGGATTACTACCTAGTGATCTGGCTTTGGACAGAGCGCAGCTCTCTGCACGTGCGTGAGAGTGAGAGAGGCGCCAAGATGCAGCGGGTTATATTTTATACAAAAGGGATAGTTTGCCTCAGCTCGCATGAAATGCATAAAACTGAACAAATACGTAAGGATTACTACTTTTGTTTATGTTTAGACTTTGGACAGATGCGAGAGCGTGCACGTGAGACAGAGAGAAGCGCAGCTGCTTATGACACGCTGGATTTATTTTTAGATGCTAGGAGTCCAAGACGTGCGCATTAAGTCCATGTGCGTGCAAGAAGGAATCCTCTCTCTACAAGCTATCTTGCGTAAAGTGAAGCTCACAAACCCCCACACAAGGAAAAGCATGCAATGTGCATGTTAATGTGAAACTATAATAATAATAATGGCATATATTTTTTTGTCTTTCAAAAAGATTATAATTTAAAAACAGAGAATCGAATCGCGACCTTAGAATCGAAAATGTAATCGAATCGAGGATTTGGAGAATCGTGACACCCCTACTAAAAAATATGGTTATACTCAGTGTAGGGAGAACGCTGGTAGTGCTTTTATAAAAATAGACTATTACTTAAAAATGGTTCCCATCTCATCATACGCACAGTTACAAAGTCATCAAAAAAAATGATTCCATGAGTGAGCATTAAAAAATTTTTTCTAAATAAATGCAATAGCACTTTTTTTTAAAATCTGCTTACCAGGCTACAGGTGAAGCAGCTCTTCTGCCAGCTGATCTCAGCTTCACGGCTTCTAAAGTCCCGTAAACTGTTCTAATTTATGTCCAAGAGACTCAGTATTAATCTTCTACACTATGAAGTTCATTTAAAGCTGTAGTCTACGATGTTGAAAATCGGTCGAGAAAGCCTGAGACGGTTAGTAAGTTTTAAAAAACTCATCCCGCCCCTCTGTGCTACCTGATCCCTCCCACCGGGAAACGACCTGAACAACGTCACTCAGTCAAGCTGTGATCACCGGTAGTAAACATCGGAACAGAGATTTACAGAGCAGTAAACACATAAAGCCTTGAAGGAATGAACACTTACAATTATGACTGATTGACGTTACTTACTTTCACAACAACGTTTGGCATACGTTTCCCCTCCTGAACCTCGTTTCCCCTGGTCAAAAGTGCTACCTAGCGCACATTAATTGAACAATAATTATTAGTTAGTATTGCTAAGGTTTTGAGTAATTGTTATACAGTAGCAGCACACAGCGCATCTTGTTCAAATTCCGATCGGCTCAAACAGAAACCCGCTAGGCCTATTGAAATTCAATCACTTTAATAAATATAATTACTTTGACCCGTGATACGCGATGCTAAACGGCTAACATTCCAATGCCGACCGGCAGCATGAGCATGTTGTCAGACTGATATAAAGATATTTACGTAACACCTCACACCATAAAAGTATAAATAGATGCGTATCTGCTCAACAAAAAGTTAGCCGTGTCAGCGTCGGTTTTCAGTCTAATATCTCCCTGAAGCTTCTTCCAACGGACAATGGCGGACCCTATATTAATTTGACTTTGAGTCCGGCGTTTGAGTCTCCGTTTTTATCTCTGCTCTTTCTTCTAGACTTTCTCTTTCTTCCTACCTTGACTGTATGGACAAGCAGAGGCAGCTTGCTGCTGTAGGTTTGTTTTTTCTCCATTTGTGAGCTGTTGCTACTTTGCTAGCTACCATACACTGTCAGAAATTTCATGTCGCGGGCGGGGTGGGGTGCGATGGGGTGGAGACGCGAGCGCAAGGTGGAGTTTTAAGTGGAGCTGGGATTGGATGAGAGCAGTGGACCAATGTAAGCTGTCCGGCCGTTGACATTGGTCAACTTCTCTGCCGCTGTACACCCAATAGAGTGAATAGATTTTTTTCATTCTTTTTTCTCTTCTTATTGTTAGGATTTAACTGTAGAACCATAATCAGCATCTAAACAAGGTTATTAATAATAACCAATCTTTGAAATTGTAGACCATAGCTTTAACTAAGTTCGGGTGTAGAATGGTCATGTAATCCAACTAATCAGCACACAGAGGTGCCTATAAATAGCCGTCCCTCACCTCTCTCCCTTGACCGTTTTTGCACCATCCCTCCTCCAACCCATCACCTCACTCTCAGCTAGTTTCATCTATCCCTGTTCAAGAGGGGGAGTACTCTGGGTTCCGGCTAAAAATCTTTGGACAGCACGCCAAATATGCATTATCTTATTCCCTTGTGATTAATGCAATGTTAATGCAAACTTCTGAATTAATATTTAAAAATGTGTGTTTTTGGTTTGGCACCCTCCGTGTCCGCCACTGAGAAGCAGACTCTGGTCTAATATTAGTTTGCATCAATTTAAAACTGTAATTTCTCCCACTCGCCTTTAAATGAAAGCAGATGGACTTGCCCATAGACCACCCCCTCAGTAAATTAGGATAGAAGGGGTCAAAGTGGACAAAAAAGACTGATTAAAATACCAGGTGTAAACATGAATGTGTCTTTCTCGTCCACTTTGATGGGTTTGACCAAAACGCATCTTAATACCATGTGTAAACCTCCTGCCTGATCAAGGTCAGAGCAAGCGTCCCCTTTTTAAAGTTTCTGCTTATATGACAGTTACCGGCAAACCACAGTTTAAGAGCGCTCACATTGAATCCTTGACTGACAGGTGCTCTGTCTGAAGTCAATCAAAGATAGTGCTGTCCACCTCGTGTTTTCAAGCGTTTGACTTGCACAACACAACAACATTAAAGTAAATCAATGTGGTGAAATTTTTTTATTCTTTTTTTATTTACAGATTTGCCATGTGTGCTCAGTTCCAAACACCTGGCTATTTTTGACCCACAAAAGATGATGTTTGGAGATGATCAGGAAGGCTATCGATGGTCCATACATGATGACGAAGACAGACAAAGCCTCCGGAGCCTTACAGATCAGTTTCAGCCCTTTCAGACCATTGTCAGTCAAGTCAACAATTGTTCCTGGGAGAAAGTCATCAGCGAGGAGCAGTACTTCAAAGGAACGCTGTTCCGATTCCCACTGCGTAATGAAGCTTCTGAAATCTCAGATAACTTGTATGACTCCAAAAAAGTTACACAGCTTTTTGACAGTTTTATTGCAGATGCAGACATCAGTCTTCTTTTTCTTAGAAGTGTGTCATCCATTGCTTTGCTGCATATTGACATCAATGGCGTTTGCAACAATAAGCTCAAAGTTTCAGTGTCAAAGAACCCAGTTTCACCTCAGCTGTGGGATATCAAGCAGGAATCCCTGGACAGAGAAACCTGTTTTAAAACCATATCAAGCATGTCCCGACAAAAGGAGGAAACAAAGTCTCAGTGGCTTGTGACACATTGTCTTCTGAAAGAAGGGTATAGACCAGAGATTGACTCTCTAGCCAGCAAGCTAAGCTTCTACCCACAAGTTGATGTAGCGTTTCAGTTGGATAAAGGCAGATCATTTTGCAACGGACGACTAAGTTGCTTTCTTCCCCTACCAAGTAATGAATCAAACCGAACTGGGCTTCCTGTGCACATAAATGCTTGTTTCGGCCTGACAGACAATCGGAGGTACATTAAGTGGCAAGACGAGGATCAGAAGAACGATGAGGCTGCTGTGTGGAATGAGCTACTCATAAAAAATGTTCTTCCTCTTGTCTATCTAATGATGATACTGGATGCTATTCAGTTATCCAAAAACTCAGCACTGCCTGCCGCCTCTGTCTACAATCTTTGGCCTGACCTGACCAAGACTGTGCAATACGAGAGATGGCACAAGGTTGCAATAGACTCTCTGAAACAACTGTGTGAATATGAGATTTTTCATCTTGCTGAAGATGAGACCATCTGGGTGTCTGCCTCACGTGCAGTTTTTCCAGTCAACAATATATGTAGTGACACAATGTCTGCAGTGTCGAGATTGTTGATAGCACAGGGAGAAAAGCTTGTATCTGCCTCGAAACATGTTTTGGAAGATGTTCAAGAGACATTCCCCAAAAGGGATACCTTGAGAAAAGTGACTCCATCTTTGGTTAGAGAAGTCCTTCAAAGAAATAATGTTGAAAGTCTCAGTAAAGATGACAAATATTGTCTTCTTGAGTTTGTTCTCAGTGATGAGAAGTACACAGAGCTACAAGGTCTTAAACTTCTCCCTCTTAGTAATGGAACCTTCACATCATTTAACAATACAAAGCAGAACACTGTTCTGATTGACAGTGAGAAGTTCCCAAGGTAAGCTTTAATATATAACTCCATTGTTTAACTGTGTTTATATTGTTTTGTCAAAGTAGTAATATTCTGTTTGTTTTTGTCTAGAACACTGCTGCCATTTTGTAAAGAACGCTTTTTACCCAACGATCTGAATCATTCATCCACTATGCATCTAAGGAAACTTGCAGCAAGAAGTAAGAAATGTTTTATATATTTTATCATGAATTGCAGATATGATAGTGGAAATCGGAATCTGTACCTTTGGATAATTTATATTTAATAAATGGAGCAAATCTCACTAATTTTGTTAATTTTTTCAGACACATGTAACATAATCAATTTGGATGCAAAACACATTGTTGCACTCACCAAGAACCACTTACCCATGGACTGGCAGGAGACCCAGGGTCATGTGCCATGGAAACCAACAACAGATCATCATCCACCAAAAAGCTGGCTGGTTGAATTCTGGAAATTTCTTAGTACTGAATGTGATGATTTAAGTGACTTCATTGGTGTGCCTCTAATACCATTGGAGCCTCTTCAAAATTCAGGCAATTCTATGATGTTAGCAAGGCTACAGAGGAACACAACTTTGATCTTCCAGAATAGCAGGGGCTCCAGCTTGTCAGATCATGTTCAGAATGTGATCAAAAAGGTGGGGTGTACGGTCATAAAAAGAGATGATTGTCTGAAACATCATGACATTGAGAGTTATGTTCTTCCAGCTTCACCAAAAAATGTTCTGCAGGTATTCTTGAATTCAAACAGAGATCAACTCATCAAAGACTTTGCCTCTGCTTCACTACATGAGAAAGAAGAGGTTAAAGTCTATCTTTCCTCTGTGGATTCTCTGTCAAATGCTGAACAGAACTTCTTGTCTGTCTTACCCATCTTCAGGCTCATGTCTGGGAAATATGTCTCAGTGAAGTCAAAGCAGGCAGTTGTTTTAAGCACCAGTCCAGCTATTCCAAACAGTCTGCCAATGCCAGAGACCATTGTACAGTGTGCAAATGAAGCTGACCGCAGACTTTTGACTCTTCTCAAAATCGATCTCTTGGATGCAGCTAAGGTGGCTATTCTTTTAGTTGATGGCATTAAGATGGCTTCTTTCAACAAAGATGAAGAACAATCAATTATGAGCTGGATACTGAGTCATGGTAATATTCTTCTCTCACAAAGTGAGCTGCTGCTAGCAAAAACCAAGGATCTCAATTTTATTGAGACCTCTCCAGGAGTTCGCAAGCAAGCCTCGAACACATACGATCCCAGAATCAAAACATTCCTGGACCTTTTTGAGGTGGATTTCTTTCCTCCACCGATTTATGCAAAGACCCAAGAAATGCTACAGACCTTGCAATGGCTTGGCCTAAAAACAGAAGAAAAAGATATATCCCCTGAAAACATACTCCAGGTCGTGAAGCAAATTGAAAAGCTTCGTATTCACTCTCCAAATAAGGCGTTCAAAAAGGCAGATACTCTTCTTAAAGTACTAAATAGGAATGCATTACTCTCAAAACTCACACAGACACAGAAATCAGAGTTGAGGCAAATTCAATGGGTGCCCTGTGAAAATCCAAAGTGCCTGAATGGAAGCATTTGTAAAAATCAAAAGAGAGGTCTATATAAGCCGGTTGAAGTAAGAGATTCAAAGTATTTTTCACTTGTTGGATATGTAATGCCACTTACTTCTGAGTTAACAGTGGATGTTTGCAAAGATCTCTGTCTTTATGATCCACCTCCAGCTGAAAAAGTCTTGGAGAACCTCTCAGTACTGGGATCGATAGCAGCTGACATGGACAAGCCAGATTCAGACATTCAGTTTAAAACAAAACTACACAATATTTACAAATTCATGCAGGACAACATAGGCAATTTTAAAGAGGCAATAAACACGAAATGCATCCCTTGGCTTTGGAATCAGAGTGAGTTTGTCTCTCCCAGAGACACGGTTTTAGCCTATCCACCTGAACTGGATCTAAGCCCCTACATCAAGAACGTGCCTGAAGAGTTTTTGCAATATGAAAATCTTCTGAAAGAATTTGATGTAAAGGAGACATTGTCAGATGAGGAGATTGAAGAAGTTCTCCATGACATAAAACAAAGAATTGATGATAGAGATCCACCTTACGGAGATTCAGCAGAACTCAAAGTGTCAATTGGCATTCTTGACTGGATGCGAAAAAATGAGAAGTTTTTAAAGGACAGCACACCTGTGCCTGTCACGACACCAAACCAAAATTTTACTCTTCAGCCTTTGTGCAAAACCGTCTTCTGTGACATCAGTGCTGAAGGATTGGATGACTTGAAACAAGACAATGAGGAATTTTATGTCATTCATGAAGAGGTACTGACACTCACTGCAAGGTGGTTGAAAGTTCCATTCCTAAGCACCCGCATATTAAAACCACAGTTCATAAAAGCAGAGCAAGAGGGTTTTGGCATAGAACAGTGTGGGCAGTCAGAACCGATTACGCAAAGAATCAAGAACATTCTTAAGGAGTATGATGAGGAAAGTGACATTTTTAAAGAACTCATACAAAACGCTGAGGATGCTGGAGCAAGCACTTGTAAATTCCTCCTTGATCTCAGAAAACACAGAGACCCTCCAGAGACTCTCATTGATGATGGTATGGCCCTCTGCAATGGACCTTGCCTTTGGATTTTCAACGATGAACTGTTTTCAGAAGAAGACTGGAAAAACATTGTCAAAGTGGGATCAGCATCAAAAGAAAACAAAGTTGAGAAAATTGGAAAGTTTGGATTGGGATTTAATGCTGTTTACCATGTGAGTGATATTCCCTCTATTTTGAGTGGAAAAAGTCTTCTCATACTTGATCCAAATGTCACTCATTTGGAGAAGCACATACTCAGCAAAGGCAACCCTGGAATTAAACTTGACCTATTCCAGGAACGACTATACAAAAGGTTTCCTGGGCAGTTCAGATCGTATGAGGGCATTTTTGATTGTGATCTGTCAGCGCAAAACATCGACAAAGCTTACAATGGCACTCTGATTAAATTACCATTTCGCACTGAAGAAGAGGCAAAGAAGTCAGAGATCAGTTCAAAGGTATTGGATGAAGAGCACATTAACAGTTTTAAACATCATTTGACTGAAAATTCACAAACCCACCTACTATTCCTGAAGAGCATTAAATCTTTGTCACTTCAAATTGTGCCTGAAAATGCATTTACTCCTCCACAAGATGATCAGATTCACACTCCTCTCAAAATGACCAGAGAGGTCGTGATTTCAACTGCTGTCTCGAATGACACGCTTCTCGAAGAGATCAGTGTCACATTGAAGAAGGGTAATATCACGTGCCGCAACATTATTGACTACAACAGAGCACAGATTGTTAAAATAGTTCAAGACCACCCAATGAAGCCACTCACCCAGTATTGGCTTTTGTACTCTTGTTTTGGGTCACAGGATTCTATGCGAATGTTTCAGAGAAGAAATGAAAATGAACACGTGTTTTCTTTGCCAATTGGAGGTATTGCTGTACCTTTACATAGAGACGGACAGACTGAAGCATGGTCCCCTGTTGAAGATCTATGTGGCCAGGCTTTTTGTTTTCTTCCTCTTCCAATTACGACAGGTCTTCCAGTCCACGTCAATGGCACTTTTGCAGTCACATCAAGCAGGAAAGCCCTGTGGGAAAGAGGAGTAAAATCTGAATGGAACAAAGCCTTACTCAAAGATGCCGTAACCTCCGCTTACATCACTACACTGCTTGAGTTGAAGAAAATGGCCCAAAATGGAAATCTCAAGAGCTATTCCTTCTACACATTCTGGCCTAACACAGAGAAAGTAAGCAGAGAATTTTTACCCATGGTTCACTCTTTCTACTCAGCAATAGCACAAAACTGTAAACCTCTGGAGCTTTTCAGCAATGGACATAACTGGGGTTCTATAGACAGGGTGAAATTTCTGAGTCCAAAAATTGAGAAAACCACAATTGTTGGAGACATTGCCAAGAAAGTGTTCTTGAATATGGGAGAATCATATTCTTGTGTTGTTTCTCTCCCATCATGGGTAAAAGACAGTTTCAGTCAATGTGATTTCAAAGACATGATTAAAGAGAAAACCATCCACTGGCCAGAGTTCTATGATGTCGTTTTCAAGAACTTGACCACCATGGACACACACAGCAGAAATATTCTTGTGCTAAATGCCATTGACTTGAATGATACAGCCGTTGATGACTTACTAAGAAGGTCCCCATGTTTTCCAACACAAAGATGTAAGAACCTTCAATTTATCAAGAAGCTTGTGAATCCTTCTGGTAAAGTGGCGTGTTTGTATGAGCTTGAGGAGGGACGTTTTCTGGAAGGGACAGCAAATGACTTTCTCTCCCTGAAAAGAATTCAACGACTATCATATCTGGGAATGCTATGTGACTGCCTGCCTTTAGAGGACATCATAGAAAGAGCAGAGAAGATACCCAGTGCTTGGCAACAGGACAAACTTAAATGTTTCAAACGAATACAGTGTCTCATTGAGTTAATGAAAGACTCCTCAGAAAATGTGAATTCTCTGCAATGGGACTTGCTGTCTCAAATATCATTCATTCCTGCTGTAGCTCCTTTACTTCTTCAGCAAAATAAGGACACCACCATTCTGAAGAAACCCTCAGAAGTTTACAGTTACATTTGTCGTGATTTAGTTAGCATGACAGATTTCACAGTGGATCATACAAACTTGCAAATATGCAGTGATGATCCAGTTCTCAAGAAACTGCGAATTCGGGGCAATCCACCAGTTGAGACGGTGCTTCAGCAGCTGTTAAAAGCACACCAACATTCCAATGCATTTGAAAAGATTCTTCTTTATAGCATTGCTCAAAAGAGTTATGAATACCTCTATGTTCACTTGTTGGAACAGAAAGATCCCAATCCCATTATTGCCCATGCACAATCATTTCCATTCATCTTTATTGAGGATCGTTTTGTAAATGTGAGGTTTGTGGCCAGAAATGAAGAATTTGAGGAGAAGCCATATCTTTATGTACTTCCAGCCATCTTCTCCAAATATGAGAGGCTTTGGGACTGTGTTGGCATTACGAAAAAGTTTACAAAAGAGCAATACATTGCTGCCCTTGAAAACTTAAAATCTTCCTATGGACCTAAACCTCTCTCCAAGGAAGACCTTCACAAGTGTGTTGCAATACTCATGAAAGGACTGTATGAAATCCATGATGTGAAGCTTGAAAACTGTCTCATACCAGATAAGCGAGGTGTCTTGACTTCTTCTAGAGAGCTCAGATTTAATGACAGCCCATGGATGCCTGTTTCACCTGGTGTCCAGCTCTCACATGAACTGATACCCCGCAATGTTGCATGTCGTTTTGGTGTAACAACGACAAGACATCATACACTGAAGAATTGTGTGGTCAATGGGTTTCACACTTTTGAGTTTGGACAAACTGAGAAGCTAACTGTCAGAATAAAAAATATCATTGATGCATATCCATCCAAAAAGGACATTCTGAAAGAGCTCATTCAAAATGCTGATGATGCTGAGGCAACAGAAATTCACTTTGTGTGGGACAAAAGACAACATAGCACAGAAAAAATATTTGGGGAAGAATGGGAACTGGTTCAAGGCCCAGCACTTTGTGTCTACAACAACAAAACATTTTCTGATGATGATCTCAGAGGTATCCAGCAGCTGGGGGAAGGAGGTAAACATGGAACTTTAGGGCGAACTGGGAAATATGGACTGGGGTTCAATTCTGTGTATCATCTGACAGATTGTCCATCTATCTTGACTGGTGACAAATGGCTCTGCATTTCTGATCCAAATCTGAAATACATGGAAGATGTAACTAAAGAATCACCAGGGCGCATGTTTTCACTGGGAAAAGAATTTAAGAAGTCTTTTGAGGATGTCTATGATACCTTTCTTCCTGGAATGTTTGCACTCGATTCTGGAACCATGTTCAGGCTCCCTCTAAGAAGTGAGGAAATGGCAGAAAAATCTGAAATATCTAGACATGTAGTCACAGACTGCGACATGGAGGAAATTTACTCTGCCTTGACTGAAGATCCTGAGGGACTCATTCTCTTCCTGAAACACATCACAAAAATACAGTTCTCTGTGATCAGTAAAGATGAAAAAGAACCAAAGTGTTCTGTTATTATTGAAAAGAAATTCACAGACACAAGCATGGTAGACAAGGAAAACTTTGACACCCATGTTCAAAAAAACATTGTGTCAGGGAGAGCAGAATCATGCAAAACCATCTACAGATTGCAAATCTCATTTGGAAAAAAACAAAGTAGTTGGGTCATTGCAGAGTGCTTTGGCTCCTTAAAACAGGAACAGGAAATTAACAACGGGCAGAATCATTTAAAAGTTCCTCGGGCAGCACTGGCGGCTTGTTTAGGCAGCACATTGACCCACGGTTTTACTGGCAGGACATTTTGCTCTTTGCCTTTACCGGTAAAATCAGGATTACCTGTCCATGTGAATGCAAATTTTGAAGTTGATTCTTCTAGAAGGGACTTGTGGAAGGAGGATGGTGATAGTCTGAAAATGAAGTGGAACCAGTCATTAAAAGTAAACATCATCCCACCACTGTATGCTGAACTTCTGTCACATCTCTGTAAAGTCATGAAGAAAGATACACCTACTGCTCTTCCATTCCTTAAGAACCAGCTGGAGTATTCCTGCCTTCAGTACTTTCCATGCATTTCAAAGGAAGTAGACAAAGCTTGGCATGAAATGATCCTTGAGGTCTATAGATCAGTCAGCCAAAATGACCTTCTTATCATACCCACGGTACACAGACAACATGACCTTCCAAATAAACCCCCGGTACACAGTGTTTACTCACAGTCACCAAAATACACTGTTGACTGGTGCAGTGTGTCTAAACCAGATTTAGCAGATTGTCCATATTTTACAAGTAGAAAACATGAAAACATTTTTGAAATTTTAGATGACATTGGAATGAAACTGGTACCACACTCCGAGAAAATACATGAAATAAAAAATACTTTCAAAGCAGCTAATGTGAACGTGTCAGAAATCAATCCTTTAACAGTGATGAACTTTATGAAACAAAGACCTCTAAATGATCCCACACAAACAACTAATGCTCTACCTTTACCCATTAACCAGACATTAATCAAAGGCAAAGAAAGATGTTCCAAACTTTTGAACTTCTGCCTGTCAAAAACTGATGAGAAAAAACCTGTCCCTGACCTCAACGGGCTGCCTCTTCTCCTCACGCAAGATCAGATCTTAAGAGTCTTCAACTCTAAAACCCCCAAAATGATAACAAGGTTTAGTGGACTCTTCCACAGACATCAGGAAATGTTTGCAGACATTACTGTCCATGGAAACCACATTAGATGTTTGCAAGAAGGAAAGTTTATTACAGACTTAACTATTGCAGTGGCAGCAGACTATTTGAAGGTTGAACTCGCTCATCTGCTCAGGGAATCATCACCAGATAAACAGTGTCAGCTGTACAAGGCAGGGAAAGAGACAATCACATGGTTAAAATATTTATGGGAATTCTTTGAGGATCAGGGGAAAAGGTCTCAAGATGAAAAGCAGAATGTCTTCAGTGAAATAAAAAGGCACTTCAGCGACAGCCCTATTTTACCAGTCATCTGCCCCAGTCAAAATAAGATGCAGTTTTTACAAACAATGAAAAATGTAGCAAAAGTGATTCTGAACTCAGATGAGAAAATAGCTTCTATTCTCATTAAACTTGGGTTCATGACCTTAGACCGCAGCTTTTTTAGTGTCGTTAGAAGCTTCCGTACGGAACACGTGGATCCTGAGCTCCTGCATACAGGAAAAAGTGCTGCTGTTTTGGAGCAGGTTTATCATGTACCTCAATCACAGTTCAAGCTGCTGTCTAATTCTGAATGTGCAGAGCTTCAGCTCTTCTTACAGCGTGGAGATTTCAAAAACAAAAGTGAATTTGAGAGGATGCTCAAGTCTTTGCCACTGTTTGAGACGATATCTGGAAAACGAGAGAGGATTGATTTAAACAAAACCTTCATTCTGAAGTCTGAGCATCACGCTAACTTTCCACACTTGTATGCTGTAGATGGATGTGACAGTATTTTCCTAAAAGACAACTGGGAGAACTCAGATTTGGAAAAACGTCTAAGCATTCAGGTTTTAGATGACTTGAAGTTCTGTGTTATGTTTATTCTTCCTTCTGTACATAGGATGAAAGAAGCCACACTTCTTGATTTACTAAGGCTGCTAGTGGAACTTCAAACAGTGGACCAGAGGATTGTCTCTGAACTGAGTGGGGTCAGATTCATTCGGGACATGCATGGCTGTCTTCAGCTGGCTGCGTACTTCTATGATGAGGAAATCCGCCTTTACAAGAAAATGCTTCCAGAAGAAAGATTTGTGCCCAAAAAGTTTTGGGACGTATTCAAAGATAATCCCTTAAAGGCACGGTGTCTGGTAAAGAAGCTTGGATTAAAGCATCAAGTCTCAGATGATGAAATCATTCAGTTTGCAAAACAGATTGAATCAGACACTAAAGGCAACACTCCTCTTAATGTTTTACAGGAAAGATCAACCCTGTTGTTTCAGGCTGTGGTGACAAAAGGTTATGACAAAAAGTCTAATTTATTGAACAGAGTTGCTAACATCAAATTCATCTTCCCAGTAAAAATCCAGCCAGCACTTTGTGCTTATCATAAGCCCTTTGCACAAGAGAGAGAAGTTGTTGCAATCAGTGGATCATTGATAGAGAAAGACAGCAATCATCAATATCTCATCTGGACATCTATGCCAATACTTTCCTCACAACACTGCTCTCCACAATTTATACAGAAAATGATGACTGCTGGAGCCTTGGATACTCCACCTCCTGGGAAAATCTCAGATAATCTGAAAAATATCTGCAGGTCTGAGTGCCAAACAGACAGTTTGCTGAAAACAAGAGAGAACGTGTTTAGCAAATCTTACGCGTACCTGCAGTCAGTGGATTTCAATGCCTCTCTGTTCTCAGACCTCCCAATTGTCCTGGTGGAAAATAAGACAATGCTTGTGAAAGCCAGTCAGACAGCCCTTGTGTTAAATAATGCTTCTGAGTTCAGACCATATTTGTACAGCATTCACCCAAATTATATGATATTTGTAGAGTTCTTCAAGAAGATTGGTGTAAAGGAGAGGCCGACTCTCCAACAGTACATCACCGTTCTTCAGGAAATCCACTCAGATAGTTCTGACAAAGAGCAACTTCAAGCAAATCAGCAAAAAACAGTCCAACGTACCGTAGAGCAGCTTCTGTGTCTGATAAAAGAGAACCAAAAGCAAACCTCTGACATAAATGGGACACTTTATCTTCCATCAACAGATGGAAAACTCTATGAGTCCAGCACATTGTTTTTCAATGACACAGTCTACCAAGTGTCCAGATTAGAGGGACCTTTGGAAAAAAAGCTAAAATTGCTTGAAAAATTACAAAACTGTCATCTTGGGACTGATCACTATAAACATCAAGAGTTGTTGCAGTTGATTCCCCAGCAGGTTCGTCCCACATTCCTTTCTGATGTCATTTCTGAAGACCTGGTTGGGGAGACCGTGCAGTATTGTAATTATGAGGGATGTGAATTTGGTGACTGGTTTAAACAACACTTGTCTTCTGCTGCGTTCCTTCATGGACTTGTCTGTCTTATCAGAGAAGAGAGCAGAGGTGAGGTTTCACAGGCAGAAGCTGCTCAAAAGTGCGAAACGATCTTTGCCAAGATTCAGATTTTCTGTTGCACAACTCTACAAACTCAGCTTCTCTTAAACCTGGAGCCGCTGGAGGGCAGCAAGACGGAAACCGACGTTTCTGTGCAAAAACAGGATGATGGGTGTAATTTCTACTTGAAACACAATGATGGCACAACCCACAGAGTAGTAAATGAAGTAACCATGTATCTTGCTAAAGAAATCAATGCTCTTCTGCAGAACTGTATCTCCACCTTAAAACTTCCAGTCCTTGGATATCTTCTGCAGTGTGATGCCATGGAGCAGGTTGAGGAAACCTTGGCCAAATATGGCATTCATAACATTAGCCACAGTGAAGAGGGCCACAGTGCCTTGCCAAAACCTGGATGTCATGTACCTGAAGAGTGGCACGACAGCCTTGACATGAACTTCTTCAACAACTTTGAAAGCGGAGAATACGTTGGCTACAGTAAGGACGGGTTGGGAGAATATTTCTATGCCATTGTTATAGAGAGACTAGATGATTCACTGGATGAGACAAGACCATATTCTGTCAGATATAAAATCCAAGTAGGTAGTGATGACTTCATAGAAGTGAGTGCTCTTGACCTTTACCAGTTTAAAAGGGAAATGAAGGATATTAGGCCAACACATCCAACTTGCACAGATATACAACCTCTTTCAACGTCCGCGCCTCCACCGAAAAGAGTCTTTCCACAGACATTTGAAGAGATCATAAGAGAAATTGACCAAAGTTTAACCGAAATCTGGAAAATGTCAAATGAGGACAAGCAGAAAGCACTTAAACGTCTTTACCTCAAGTGGCACCCAGACAAGAATCCAGGAAATGAAGATCTCGCCACTGAAGCCTTTAAATACCTGCAAAACAGAATCGAAGAACTACAACAAGGAAAAAGTGCACGTGGCACAAGCTCAAATGGGACAGACTTTTGGAATGATTGCTTTTACCGCTGGAACAGTGAGGCAAACAGCCACCGGAGGGGACGTGAGAGGTTCTATCAGAACTTTTCTAGACACCATTATAACTTCTGGTCACATCACAGAGAAACTCCCAGGCCAAACCGTCAGGAGGCCAAACGCTGGTATGAACAGGCACAATGTGACCTTCGAGCTGCTCAAAATGACACCGGAGGAGAGAGCACCGAGTGGTGTCTGTTTAAGGTGCACCAGGCTGTAGAAAAAGCCCTGATAGCAGCCATGTACAGAAGAAGCGGTAAACATCCCAACAACTGTTCAATAACAAGTCTGGCTAAACAGGTGTCTGACTACAGCTCACAGCTCAGTTCTTTACCCAACATTATCTGGCAACTTGTTAACCTTGGTGTTGATGGCAAAAAAACTCAATATCCAAATTATCACACGATTCCTGACATTCCAAACGGGCAGTTTAACATTAACAATGCCAGAGCAGCACTGGATATTGCAACAAAGCTTTTGGTCAAAATAGACCAATACATTAGTAGCTGATGTAACATAGGCCAATAAAAATAGCCAAATAAAATCTAAGAAAAAAGTGCTGATGATGTATTTGAATGAAATGTGGGGAATTAGAGATGCAGGTGGTTTGATGGGTGGAGGGGGACATTGGGTGTTTCAAACATTACCACTACAGTAGGTCTAAGGGAACATATTGCTATTTAAAAATTTGTAATCAACCTATTTCTTTAGTCATCATTGCATAATTCTGTTTCCATGTCTATATGCTGTATGCATTATAAATAAAAACCATTTATACGCATTTGTAAACTATAATTGCATTGCATAACGAATAAAATGTCTTTGTCAGTCAGTTAAAAGTGTCATTTTTATTAAGAAATATTAACATAAGTGTGGGTCAACCAAACATCCACTAAATAACAGAAAAATTAAACAGTCACACAATCATCGTGTGATACAGAGACTGTATGTGCTTTACAATCTGTGCAGTAAAACCACAGCTCAGGTTTTACTGCAATATAAAACATTATGTAATCGCCTGACTCATGTCGATTCACTTCCACTTCAGTCAAGAAATTAAACTTTCAGCAATGTCTGCTTTCTTCTCATGTTGTTGCAGTGTGATTCATAGCCTTCTTGTGTTTCAGTAATAACTTACAAAACAAAATCTGTACATAATTACAGCAGGCTTGTTGCCCGTCTTTGATTTAATGAACACAATATTAAAGCGAGTGTTGATGTACATTATACTCTGTTAGTACTGAAAGAAAAGATGAAAGCCCTCAGATGCAGCACAAGTGTATCCTGAAATAACGTTTAACTTGAATTATTCATGAAGGGGAAAAATTAAATTACTTTTTAGTCAATAATAATAAAATGTCCCCTTTACACAGTACATTCATCTGAAGCAGGAGTATAAGATCTGATCCTGAAGTGAAGTGTAAATATTACTCAGATTGAAACTTGGTTACCTGAATAAGACTTTTCATCATTACCCTGATTATTGTCCTACACAGTCTAGAAGTAAAGAATGAAACACACACAAGAAATGCTCCACAGACGTCTGATGTTAAAACACAAAACCACTACAACACACGGCCAGTACTGCTTTTATAAAAAACACTCATTTTCATGGCCTTCAAAAAAAAAAAATTATAAAAAAATCTAAAACAGTTTTAAAGGTGTCGTGTGTCATTAAAAAAAGTAAAATGTTCTTGTAGCCCAATTCAATATTAAGATCTAAACTTTTACTAAAAGGCAGCAATAAAAGTTTAGTTTCTGACAGTTTAAGAGGTTCCCTTTCGAGAACGGTCTCTCGACATTGCGTCAGTAGCTGACGCTATGGGAGAGGTCCTCCTCTCTTCCGATTCTGAAGCTTTTTTATAGAACAACGCCAGTGTACTGGCTAATGCCTGTCATGACGACGTATAGAGGCGTGGCTTTCGCCGCTATATAACGACCGTCTCTAAGGCATATCGACAGATCATTTCTCTTCACTTCGTGATACTGAAGCGTCGCCGTTGAATATCGCACCCGTAACGGACGTAGGCGCGTCCCTTATACGCGTTCCGGCTGACATTTACGCGGAAATATTGCTTCGCTCCTCGAGAAAACAGGTAAGCGAAGAGAATCGCCGGAGGTTTTCGCACGTGACTGTGTTCTCGGCCGCGGACCACCGCCGCCAGCGTGCCGCTGGTGGGTCGCAGCCAACCTGGAGAGAACACCAAGTGCCCCCAAACCTCTGGTGCATCGACGACCCGTCTCAGCACACAGCTCTCAGTCCGCTCTTGAATGTGCTCGTCACACACGAGCTGCAGACAGTGAAGGGCAGACCGAGCAGTGCGAGACACCCCGCCCTATAAGCTTCCCCCGAGCCGAGGCTATGGAAGCGGGGCGGCGACGTGCATAAGCATCCCTTCCCCACATATGCAGTGCGGAATATGCCACAGTGTGCACAATACATTCACAATAAACTAAATCCCGGGGTTTCTCGGTATTATGTTAACACAGCGTGCTTTGGCCGCTTCCCTGCGCGCTACGGTCGCTGCTCGGACATGACAGACCTCATTTCAGCGGGGCCGGTCGTGGACGAGCACGGCGCGCGCGCCCCCTTGTACATTGCAAAACCCTTTCACAAGTCGTTTTGCCTGTACAAGCGCTGCTATTCACTGTTATTTACTACAGTAAGCATCATTTTTTGGTGTCTTGCTTGTACAATAAAGCGCACTTTGGCCGATTCTCACGGGTTTCGGACAAAAATGAGCCTGTTTATAGCGGTTTGCCTTGCGAAGCACATGCTTTCCTTGCGCGCGCTCAGGCTACGTATGCCGTCGAGCGTGACGTAATACGGTGAGGGGTCTGGTTGCAACTTGGCTATCAGCTACGAAACAGCGTGAATAGAGAGTGAACATTGCCCTCAGCGTGTGTGGTTCATGCAGCAATGCTCTGGAATTCTTCGCGTCCCCCTGGCTGTTCCGGGTGACGACGGGAATTCGTGTTGGCTGTTGGGCTCTGATGTGTTGCGTCTGATGGCCGCTGAAACACAGCGGACCGTCGTAGATTCAAGCAGCATTTATTCAGTTCACTATGTGAACGTGGGGAACCAATATGTATAATATATACGATTTATAACCCCCTGCGGACAAACACAGCGCATAGCGCCCGGCCTCGCTCTCGTTGTGCCCGTTACACACGCGCTACGGAGAGAAAAAAGGCAAATTATATCGAGTGGGATCCCTCGCCCAGCGTAGCGATCCTTTCCGATGTTTAATACATAACATTAAACCCTACTCGCAAATATGCCCGTCACACGGGCTACATAACGAAGGGGGTAACTGTTATGTAGTCTTGCATCGAGGAGAGAGATATTCTCTCTCCTCGCTCTGTGTCTAGTTAGTACGAGCTGATACGGATGCATATTTTTAAAGCGTTATGCCCCAGCTGTGCAGCAGCGGGTTGCTGCCATGTACTGCACGTCGGTGCAGAATGCATGAAGTAGGTGAAGTACACAATGTCCCCGTAATTCGGCGATATTTTACCTCACGCGCCTGTGATATACAGCGGTCACCCCGCAAAAACATGCGTAACTGGCACCCTGCGTGCGCGTGCCAACTGTTGCAAGTGTTTCTGTGTTAAAGGAGATGTCTCTCCTTTTTCTGAGTGCTGGGTCTGTCCCGTCAAGCAGCGTACGGCTGCAGACCCTACCCCTATGAAATTGTAGTAAAGTGTATTCATGGTCTTATGGTGTATTGATTAATATCACCAAGCCATAATTACTATACTACCCATGGGTGTTTGAAACAATGGTGTCATAGCCATGATTATTTGTGGTTATGGTTTTACACTGTGTACCTAAACACGTATGCATACGCCCTACGGAAGATTACTCCGCTACTTTGTCATGCACGTCCACGTTGTGCACTGTGCAGTACAATTTGGGAGTTCACAGCGTCACTGTACAGCCGGTGACGTTCTGCCCTGCATTCCTCACGGCTAGTTCACAGCACACAATATGTAACGGGCTCCCGGCGCATGCGCGGCGAGCCGTTTATATGTGTTTCAGTGCAAAAGGAGATTACACTCATTTATGCATGGGCTCTGTATATCAATACACGTAAGCCTGTGCGCAACAGTGTTCACTCACTTCTCTGTTAATACACAGCGGTGCTACGCTCTGTGCATTTCAGTTAAGTAATTCAAGTTCACAGCACACAATTTGAAACGGGCTCCCGGCGCACGCGCGGCGAGCCCTTTAAATGTGTTTCAGTGCATAAGAAGATTACACTCATTTATGCACGGGCTATGTGTGTCAATACACGTAAGCCTGTGCGCAACAGTGTTCGCTCACTTCTCTGTTAATACACAGCGGTGCTACGCTCTGTGCATTTCAGTTAAGTAATTCAAGTTCACAGCACACAATTTGAAACGGGCTCCCGGCGCACGCGCGGCGAGCCCTTTAAATGTGTTTCAGTGCATAAGAAGATTACACTCATTTATGCACGGGCTATGTGTGTCAATACACGTAAGCCTGTGCGCAACAGTGTTCGCTCACTTCTCTGTTAATACACAGCGGTGCTACGCTCTGTGCGTTTCAGTTAAGTAATCCAAGTTCACAGCACGCAGTATGTAACTGGCACCCGGCGCACGCGCGGCGAGCCGTTACTACGTATTCAGTGCATAAGGAGATGTCACTCCTTTCTGCTCGGGTTTTGCGCACAGCTCAGTCCAAGCGCCGAGCTGCTGCAGACCCACTTGGTTTTCCACAGTATGTAACTGGCCATTACTTTGTGTTTCAGTGTATGAGAATATGTCTCTCTTTCCGCTGAGTTCTGTATCCAGCTGTGTCCAACAGCGAGCGGCTGCAGACCCTGGCTCTTTCTACAGTTCTGTGTATCTACAGCACATATCCTGTGCCCAATAGCGGATCGCTCCGCTACATTGTTCATGCACGTCCGCGTTGCGCACTGTGCAGTACAGTTCAGGAGTTCATAACGTCCCTGCACTACGGTGACGTTCTGCCCACACTCCTGCGTTACACAGCAGCATAGTTTCCCAAACACAGTGTGCAACTGGCACCCTGCGTGTGCGCGGCAAGCTGTTGCTAAGTGTTCCTATATGCGTGGAATCTAATCTTTCCACGTTTGTATCCTGCATCCAGCCTTCCCAAGTGGTGTGCGGTGGCAGGTTTGACTGGTCGTGCCCGACATATAAACCTCTGTGGTTCAGCCGTAGCTACAGGCACATACATGCCTCGCTCAGTCTGCCATGGGTTCGTAGCATCCCTGACCCACCCCACATGCGTGTGTTTAGCGGTGGGTTCTTATATAGCGGACAGCATGTAATGGGCACCCGCATGCGTGCGGCGAGCCATTGCTAGACATGTTCTTATGGGGCCCAACACTCCGATCATTCGGCAGTGTTTACCCCCTTTTTTCCTAGCCGTATGGGTTTGGCTGAATCCTTTTACTTTTTTCGGGATTCTGTGTTAATTTGACGTCAGACCACCCAAGTTGGCGTGGTCACGTCACAATTTCGGTGCAGTGCGCCGGTACCTGGTCCAGCAATTGTGACTGTGCATCGGAGTACGTGCCTGACGAGTGGGTTAGAGCGGCTTGTATAGCTGCTACTATCTCGGCCTAGGGCGATGGTTCCGTTGGGATCGAAGCCCTAAGTGCACGGTTTAGTGCACTTATGGTGGTGCTTCATGATGGTATTGTTTGGACGCACATGTTCACTGGCTGCGGCGCTTTCTCATTTAAGAGTGGGCAGCTGTGCTTCATACTCCTAGATATTGCCGACCGGCTGCAGGAGCACTCTTTTTCTTGAGTGGTTTTCTCTGTGTGTGTGGGCATAGGAGGACAGTCTGCACGCCAGCTATATGTTGTGTGCTTGGTTGTGGTTCGGACTCGGGCTCGATGCGAACCCGTCTCTCTCAGGAGCGCGCACTAGTTGTGTGTTTGCTCTGAGCTGTTCCACCCGGGGCACTATTGTGCTGGCGGCGGACGCCCCTAGTATGCCTCATGTTGCCCTGACCCCCCTTTGACACTGTTAAGTGGTCAGGTGTTGGGAGCCGCTCGCCTATCTGCTCCCCATTTGGTATCTCATGTCCCGCCCGCCACAGATGCGGCACGGATGTGGCTGAGGGTGTAAGCTGATTTGAGTTTGGTTCGGGCTTACTGGATCTGTGCACAACAAGGAGAGAATACCTCTTTGTGCTTCTTCCAGTTGCACTCCCGTAGGGAACACATTATGCTTGGCCAAGCGCCAGCAGTTGTGTGCCCCAGTTGGGTTCTGCTGCCGGTAAGCGCGGAACTGGGGAGAGGATCAGTTATTCAGGTCCCCGAGCTGACCGAATCAGCTGCGGTTCTGTAAGGGCACTCCAGCACGCTGTACACTCTGTTTGTGGGGGTGTTATGTGATGGTTTAGACTCGGTCGTGTTGTGCTTTGAGACGCATACGAGAGTCGCGAGCCCTTTCTACTCAGCACCCCTCTTATGCTGTACACATAAGGGTGTGAAGTGAATGCATATGACCCGGTACGGTGTTCCGTGTCGAGTGTTCTACCTTTACAACAGCGGGTAGTTGGCCGCGATACAGGCTATCTACCTCGAGGGTTTTGCCACTGCTCCTGTGGCGTTTTGCACAATGCCTCTGGGCACGCAGTGGCTGGGCACCATCGGGTATTAGAATTAAGTGAGTGAAGCGGTCACCTCGCTCCCCTTATGTTTACCAGTTAGGGATTAGGTGCCTCAATCCAACCGCAGCGCTGTTAGAGCGCAGCCGGTTAAAATCTGCCTTCTATTATGGCTCTAAATGAGCTATGCCCGGCTAGGCTTTATATGTTCATCTGAGTGCTCGACCCCGACACGGCAGTCTGAGCAGCTCTTTGTGCCACAGCGGCAGTGTTTGGAGCAGACTCTTTGTAAATAGAGGATATTGCTTTGGATGTGGATGCATTTGCTGGGGCTTTCCGAGCTCTCTCGGTGAGTTACTCTCGCCCCATCTTGCAGTCAGCTGCTTGATTGGGTGCTGAGGGAGGGCGACACATCGCCTCCGGTCTCAGGTTGTGGTGTGTGTCAGCAGTCGCGTGGTTAATGTGTATTCACAGTGTGTACCGCATGTTGCCAGTACTACTGTGTTACTGCTGATGTCGAGGTATGGAGCTGTATTCACTTCATCTTCGTTTCTTTCACACTAGCTATCCTGATGTGCATCTTATGCTACGCCAGCAGATGCCGAATGCAGGTATGCTTGCTATAGCTTGCGTTGTGCTAAGCCTGAACGTTTGGTCTTTTGTTGCATTGTGCTTATCTGCTGCCCTGGGTAGTGCAGCGATAAGATCTATATGCTGGCTGTGTCTGTATGTACTCTGCCCTGGGTCAGGGCGAGTTTCTGATTGGGTCCCTAGAGGCATCCAGTCTTTTTCACGCTGACTGGGCTTACGCCGACTGGGCTAGGACTGTGTTATGTGCTACTGCTAAGCGCTGTGGTGCATGGGTTTGAGTAAACTCCACTGGGGCTGCTCTTTGCTGTTCTCACGGCGCGGTTCTATACAGTCTCCCATAGCGTCAGCTACTGACGCAATGTCGAGAGACCGTTCTCGAAAGGGAACGTCTCGGTTACTATCGTAACCTCGCCCTGAGAAACGGGAACGAGACATTGCGTAAGCTGCCGTGTCACTGCTCAGATCAGCTCTTCTGTTGTTCAGTCGAAATGATCTGTCGATATGCCTTAGAGACGGTCGTTATATAGCGGCGAAAGCCACGCCTCTATACGTCGTCATGACAGGCATTAGCCAGTACACTGGCGTTGTTCTATAAAAAAGCTTCAGAATCGGAAGAGAGGAGGACCTCTCCCATAGCGTCAGCTACTGACGCAATGTCTCGTTCCCGTTTCTCAGGGAACCGAGGTTACGATAGTAACCGAGACGTTTTCTTGAGCGCAATGTTAAGGGCCGTCATCCGGATGATGCGATTACAGGAAACTGTGAAGCAGTGGCGGTGGTTGACTTCTGTTACAAAACATGTATTTAGCCCATTATGTGTGTGGTGCGTCAGGTGAACCTATGTGCATCATGCGTAATGTCAAAATATGTGCATGCTTCAAACGCTTCAAAGGCTTCAAAGGGGTTTATGATAAAAGAGACGCTCACGTTTGCCTGATGCTCGCTTAATCTTACAGTATGTTTAATCAGAGTTTAGTGTTAAGCGAGTGTCTTGCGATTATTTTGAATGTGAATGAGAGCTAGCGTCTCTTTTATTATAAACCCTTTCAACGCGTGTGCAGCAGGCACATATTTTGAAATGACTCATCGATTTTTCGATTAATCGTTTTTTTAAGTGGTCGATTCAAAATTGATTCTCAAAGGCCACGAATAAATTTTTTTTATAAAAAAACCTGATCCTGTTTGATCAAGGAATGCGAGTGTTCTGACTTTTTTCAGCATACATTATTCATCTTGCATCAAAATCTTATTGTATTTAACATAATTGTAAACATTTGAAAATTAGAGATGGGTTCTGTTTTAATGTACCCAAGTGTACCTAAAATTAAAGAGTTTAATATACAGGTTTGTGGCTCTTAATTTCTTTTTATTAATTACCCACTTGTAAACTTATGTTCACTGTTCTTTTTTATAAATATAGTATTTGTATTAAATATATATTAATTTTGTCGAATCGAGAATCGGAATCAAAAGGAGAATTGATTTGATAGCTAGTGAATCGAAATTGAATCGATCTGAAACATCTGAATCGATACCCAGCCCTACTCGCAACACATACTTTGAATTTGCGTCCCTTGGAAAATAAGTCACCGGCTGCCACTGCTCTGAAGTATATCCGATGAGGGTCTTTACACTGATGGGCGGCTCGGCACATAAACCAAGTTAAGATAACAGCTGATTATAGATTTTTTGTGGTTGCCAGACAATGTAGCAACTTAACGCATCGTTTGTAGTTGAATGACATCAGTTCAGAACTCAGTTGTTCCAATCAGAATTTAAAATCAGAACTATTATTGTAAAATAATAACACTTGATATGACTAAAACAACCGTAACAAAAATACTCTCTTAACACAAAATGTTTGTTGGAGATACAGTCCTGATGAAGTGTTAGCAATATTAGTAAAAGGAAGAAAAATTCCAGGTTAAATTCAAATCCAATACTACAGAAAACTAGGTCAACTAGTTTGCAGAACCCAAAAGTGGTTAAAAGGAGTATTTCAAGTCTTTATTTTTGCATTTCTATTTTTTGTCTTAAAAGTGGCACTGAAATGACACACTTCACCACAAAGTGTGTTAATGTGACCACAAACAAAACAAATCTGTTGTTGTTTTTTTAAAGCTACGCCTGGGCCGTAGTAATGCAATGAAAGGAGACGCATCACAAACTCTCACATGGCACTCGTTTTAAAGTAACGCTCTGCAATCTGGAGCTCAGACTCCGCCTGACTGAGAAAACATTCATGTGCTTGAATTAAATCATGACACAAAACGATAGGACATGAAATCATCTTTGCAGTCTTTTGCCCTGACACGCTGGAGTTCAACATTTCATCTCTCAAGGCATTTGGACTGTTTGATATAAAAAATAAACTGCATAGCTCCATCAGGGAATCCATCAATGTTTGTGGAAGAGAAGCTGAAGAGGGAAGTCTCTTCTTCTCCAAGTGTGCATCATCAGGTTTCTCTCTGCTCCAGGTTTATCTCACATGTTGTAGGCCACGTATATAGGATCCAGTTGATCGGCGAGGAAACCATCCCGCAGGTGCATGCGCTGTTTCTCTCCTCGGGAGTTGATGGGAATAACTCCGGGATCGACCACCACGACAACTCCTACGATCAGGTAGTGCTCTTCTAAAACCACATTGGTCACAAGGGCAACAAGATCCAGAGCTTCTTGTTCTGATCCTTCAAGCTCCACAACTACCACCAACAGATTGGTCCATGTAAACACAGCACTGATGGCATGAGAGAGAGACAGAGAGAGAGATATTTCATTATTGTAGCATGAAAAAAAATTCACAGCACTTTCGATGCAAAAATGTCTGTCAGTGAACACAAAATGTACGTTCTTTGCATCTTGCACAAGCCGTGTGATGTGCATGATGTTGTGGTTTAAAAGTACATATTTTTTTGAGAAAATGACGATGGTTTTGCTTGATAAAACCCTTATGGCTCGGATGGGATCATTTAGAGCCCTTACAAGCAGAACTGAATATGTAAGAAAGACATCAACATCTTGGATGACATGGGGTGAGTAAATTGGATCTTTTATGTAAGTGGACTATAAAGACGACTAAAAGCACTTTGGTGGTTATGAAGAGATCAAGGAAAGGAAAGATGTGACTCTATTGCTCACCACTCTGCAATGCTCTTGTGTGCTCGTATCACAGACGTTTCAATGTCGATGGGATGATATCTCATTCCTCTCAGCTCCAGAGTCTCATCCAAAGATCCGATCACATACAGCGCATCGTGACGCTCTAGAAAAGTGCACTTAGGTCAGCTGAACTGCTTTATCATTCAATATGAGTAAATATCACAAATGCACAAATTGAATTGTTCTGCAGAGACAGGACAGTGGTGTGTGACGTGCGTGATGTTTACCTCCACAGGCATCGGTGAGTTCAGTGCGACGTAAGAAGCCCAGATATCCTGTTCGAGCCCAAACCGTCTGCGTGTCACCGAAGCTCAGTCTGGTGCTGAAGTGATCTGCATGTAAAGCTTCTTCACCGTAAACTGTGTAATATCCTGATGCATTATGGGGACTGCTCACCCATATCTGTTCAACAACCACACACACAGTTTCATCATCGCACAACACAACAAGGTACACAAATATAATGGGTTCTTTTCAGATGAACACTTACTTCACCCAGGTGAGAATCTCCTAAAGGTCCTTTGGTCTCTGTGTTGGCAATGACAACCTTCACCCCAGGCAGAATCTATCATTGAGAAACAGATACATGCATGCATACAGTATTAATGTCTTGTGTATAATAAAAACATTTGGACTAAAAACGCTGCACAGAATCAATAAACAAACAAACAAAAGTGGGGGTTTTTCACCTTTCCAGACTCCATCAATGGTAAACTGTGTGGTGAGCCTCTCTCAACTAATCGAACCCTGAATAACATCAACAAAAAGATCAATCATTATTTACATTAAATTCTAATTAAATGTGCCAAAAAATACATTGAACTAATTTGTGAAATTGTCCTCTGATATCTACATAGAAGGTGTGTGGCTTTATTATGTGCAAAAATGATCCAGAGACGGTTTAACTGGTCTATTATTACCTTATTTAAAGCTGTAGTTCACCCCAAAATGAAAATTCTTTCATTATTTACTCACTCTCATGTTGTTACAAATCTGTATGAATTTCTTTGTTCTGATGAACACGATGGAAGATATTTTTAGGAATGTTTGTAACCAAACCGTTCATGAGCCCCATTCCCTTCTATAGTAGGAAAAAGTAAATGGGGTCCACAAACGCTTTTGTTACAAACATTTATTGAAATATCATCCTTTGTTTTCATCAGAACAAAGAAATGTATACAGGTTTGTAACAACATTTTTGGGTGAACTGTCACTTTAACGGCGCATTCACACGGGCGTAAGCGTTGACGCTTCCCATTCACTTTTAATGGGTGACTTGAAATGTGGCGAACTGAATTTGTGGATCCGTCGGCGCCGCGTCACTGCCGTTGCTCGCGGCAGAAGTTGAACATTTCTTAACTTTCAAGTGGCAACGAGAGCGTCAGCCAATCAGATTGCCTTATGCAAATAACGTAGGCAGAGCCAGCCAATTATGTTTATGGAAGACCGGAGCATGTGCTGCGGCCCCTGTGATTGGCTGTTGGCCATGCTTCAGACAAGCCTTCGGTTAAGTGTTAACGCTTTTGCCCGGTGTGAATATACCGTAAACGGTCATGAATAATAATGTTGAGCTCTACTCTGATTGGCTGTTTCTCAGAACAGCTCCTTCAGTAGCTCTGTTTTTAAACAGACCTTATGTTTGAGTCTGTATCAGACGAAAATACGAAATTTGAGGAATCATCAATTGTTTGGAGATTGTTAATGGATGTTTCTGACTGGTGTGTTTTTTGTGAGTGGTAAGATAAAGGGCTATCAGTTAATGCCTGATCATTATTTACACGTAAAGTTAGCATTTTCAGTGCTCAACACCACCATTACATCAATGGGTTTAAAGGACAGTTTAAAAATGGCTTCAGTAAAACGCACAAACCATTCCTTTCCCCTTATAAAACTTTAATACACAATGAAAACATTTGTATTTGTTTATTTAACTTCTTTGTTGAGTTTAATGCATTTGAGTGTAACATGATCACATGATTTTTTACATGATTTGTGTTTTTTGTATTGAAAAAATTTATAAATCTTGTTTGGGGGGTGCCAGTAGGGGTTTCACCTATTCCAAATATGGCTAGAAACAGCCCTGATGGAGGTCGATAAACCTACTACAGATAAGCAAAAAGTGTGTCAGTGTCAGTTTGCTATATCAGGAACAACGGTGTTTGTGTGTGTGTGTGTGTGTGTGTGTGTGTGTGTGTGTGTGTGTGTGTTTGTGTGTTTGTTTATTTTATTACCTGTCATGACGGAGGGCTCTCATGTCCAGATATACTGTGGTGGGGTCTGGACCAGAAGTGCCCTACAAATAAATAAAGAGTAAAGAGACGACTGAAAACAGCCATAATGATCGACTCATTTCAGATCCATCACAGGTAAGATCAGTAACACTGTGCAGTATGTGTGGGTGTAACATCTGTACTTTTGAGAAACATCACCTGACAGACTGTCTACCACCATCTTAAGTCAAAAACAGGCATCCAAACACTCAATTTTTAAACTATAGGAACTTAAATAACACAAACCTTTGTAGGTATACATGTCCTGGTATACATGTAATAACTGTTAATGTTGTGAGAGGTTATTAATGTACTGTATAAAGGTAGATTTTAATAACTATATATCACTTCTGTTCATGTAATGTGTTGATATGATCGGACAGAAGCAAATAATGTGACAGATAACTGAAACAAATGTTACAACTCTTAAAGAGACAGATCAATCTGTATGAACATTTTGTCATTATTAATTTATAAACCCTGGCAGATATTTCAGCAGTGTAACATTCAACACAATCTCAGTGAGTGAATGATGGCAGACTTCACTCAATATACACAGCAGCATCAAGCGTTGCTTTAACAGTCTGAAGCCAAGCATAAGCCATTACAGCAGGACAGTATAATGCAATAATACACATCACCAACACTGCACAAATTATACTGTCAACTCCATTAATATTAACACACTGAGTAGATATGAAGAAAGAAACCTGGGATAACTGTCTTTATTGTTTTATTAACATAGCCTGGGTTTCCCCATGCTGCCTTGTGCGCAAATTTATTCACGCTGCAAGTCTAGGATGGTAACTATGGACCAATTTTGCCCCTGAAATAGGGAACCAATCACAGAATGGGGAGGGGGCAGCAAGACGATAACGGCGTCTTTGCGACACACCGAAGCAGTTTTGTTTATCCAACACGGCAGCAGACGCAAAGTTACTTTTCGATGCAGCCTTAGATAGTGTTCGAAGTAGTTTTGATCGCAAGTTTATTTAAAAAAGAGCCAATTTTGGCGTTAAACAATTTCATATCCAAGACGAATGTTTGAATATGTCAAGACATGATAGCCATGGAGTTTTATAGGACCAACCTGCTAGGCATCGTCGTCAACAAAGTACATTTAAAGGTGAAAAAGAGGATGTTTGTTTTATACATTTTTGCAATATTACTTGAAACTGTCTTCACTAAATGATAAAAGACTATTTATTAGCTGCACTGAAAGTAATATTATTAATATACGTCATCTGTGCACAAGATAGGGCCTTAAAAACATCACCCAATTGCTCATGCGGTCATCGCATCAGCGATTGGCCCTCTGGCTTGTCAATCACTGCCATTACGATCCTTGTGAGAGACGTGCGCGCTCCAGTAACTTTACACAGGCGATGCATGCGCATAGCGCATGAAACTCAGTCTTAAGTTTCGGTTTGTTTTCATTGTCGATCCTGCTTTCCTCCTCGAATTTGCACCATGGAAGAGAAAAAACCCGAAGTAGGACGCAAAAGAAAGACTTTTTTAAAGCCGCTGGGAATAGGAGAAAATTGTCAGAAGAACGTAATGTAAACAGAGTCGTTATTGGAGAAACATTTAAACGCTGGAGAGCAATGAAGGAACAGAGAGGTGTCAAGACAGACGCGCAGTTAGAAAAATTCTTCCCGACAGGTAACAGTGATTATTCTTTCTTTGGGGAATAATTGTTGTTGTACTGTTATTCAAGTATATTGACGTTGTTCTTGTACTGTAGTTGTGAGGCAGTGACCAGTCTGCTACATGCTAGTTGAAATGGGAGTAGCGTAGACTGATCTAACGTTTTAACGTCTTATTTGTTTATTATCATCATTTCACATAATGAATCCAATGACGCGAGTCACGCGACACAGCATATGCCAGTGGTAAACAAACACTCGTGTTCAAATATTCGTGCACGAGTTTTGGAAGGCGTTCCCTAGAAATGAACTGTGAAGGAGGGAGGCTGTTCTTACGCATGCGCTCATTTAAAAAACTCAGTAACCGTTTTTGGATTCTCAGTCGGGGAAAAACATCCTCTTTTGCGCCTTTAACTTCTAAATGGTAAGTGGTATTTATTAATATCATATTGTCATTATGCCTGTACTGTGGATGTCAAAGTGCCACTAAGTTGTGTTGCTTTTCAATATCAATATATAGCTACCGGTTTAGTTGCATAGCTTTCAGCTGCGTGCACACGTACCCGATAAAAGTTGTTTTCGTTTGAATTGATGTCACTCTACATACATCATCTGGTATAATTTAAACAAATGGCTATGAGCAACATACAGATGCATTTGATAGACATTCGCATTGCCCTATAAACGGCTCTGGGCATTCGTAAACCACGCCTCAAATACGAGAAAATGAGCATGTGGTTCCCAGACTACGTCTCATTCTCTATGAGACTGGTCTGGTGTTAGCCAGGCTATAAGTATCAGATAAGGTCAAAGGTCAAAGTACAGTGTAAGTGGATTCTTCTGGGGAAATAGTTAGGGGGGACAAGTTAGATTACTGTCTGAACTTCACTCTCCAGATATTCATTGTCTACTGTAGAGATCCTTAAGATCTTCCTTCAACCCTCCTCTAACACAACTGAATGTCAAAGCATCTATCAAGCTACACTGTGGTCTTAAGTTATAATCTTACAGTTATAAAACTTTGTTTCATTACATCATCCATGCATCATCCATGAACATGATTTCTTGAGTCCTGTCAGGTGGATTCAACAGTCAAGACTACAACTCCCATCATTCTACACTATTTCACCGCGGCTGTTGTTTAGTGACCTCTAGGTGGTGAAAATGACATATTGTATCTTTAGGGTTAGCAACAGCGTTGGGTGTTTCTTTAAGCGAAGCATTTATGTGCTCATGCACACACAGACACAGCAAGGTCTTAAAAGCATCATGTCAGGCCATGCAGATGCCACAGGGTCTTGTCTGGGTCACAGTACCTGCTCAGACAATGTGCCCAGTCTGTTGGGCTGATGAGAGGGCGTAAGACAACAAATACACACAGACATACACACAGTTAATACACACACACAGTGAAATACACCACAGGTACACAGACATCCACTCAAACACTTAACACCGAGAGCAATGTGATGTGAAACTGCTACACAAATAATTATGATGTCAGCTGGAAATGTGACGCTCCTTATCATGTTTGAAAGATTCGCTCCCAATTCAATGCTGACAGGAGTTAACTTACAGGCTGTGAGTCAGAAGCAGGCGGGATTATGATAATGTCGGTCTTGTCTACATCACCAATCCCAGGAAGTAAACTTTTGCCTACAATCCGTGTGTTTGTTGTAGTGACTTGTTTGACAAGAGATTTACGTTGGAGACGATAACTTGCGTCATCGTTTACTTTGGGGTTTGTACCTTTTGCATATCGTTAAAATGCACTAATACATCGTGAATCGGACGATAGTTGCTCTTTACACAAAAACAGCTGACTCACCTGAAGACAGATGGCCACGTTGACCCGACACCCAAATGTTGTGCTGACAGCGCGGCTGGACAGACCGAGATCTTTGAAAATCTTGGAGAAAGACTGAGTGAGAGCGATACGAGGACGTTCCTCAGCCACCACCATACAGGTCCTTACACATGACAGATTCACGTTCCTTAACTGCAGATACAGAGATGAGATGAATAAATCAAATACAGGTAACATAAGTTAGGGGCTGTTTACACTGGGTATTAAGATGTGTTTTCATCGATTGGATCACAAGTGGACAAGAGAGACACATTGTGTTTACCGTCTCTTTTGTCCACTTTCGACCGCTTCTGTCCTGAATACTGTGAGGGGGTGGTCTGTGAGACGGTGGGCGAGTCTCTCTGCTGTCATTCAAACGCGAGCGGGAGTAATTATGAGTTTATATGGACGCAAACTAATATTATGTCGGAGTCCGCTGCTTGTTTAGCAAGTAAACATGCTGCACAGTGTTTTGTACGTTTATATGTTATAAATTTCTCTGAATTTTCAGCGCAATTGATGAAATAAGATCGCGCAACTTTCACACGCTTTCAAAACGAAACTACGGAGATCAAATGCTTTAGTTTTATCAATGAAAGGCTAAAAATAGCTCTGTTCACCGTCTGTTCACGCCAGAAATCAAAAAAGACGTAAAACATTGTGTTCAATACCTCAGATTAGATAAATGGGCGGAGAGAAGGCGGTCGCACGTGGCTATTCGAACACATTCAACCACATATGCGTTTACAGTACAAAAGCGATCCGATCGAAAGTGGTTTCGACTACCTCTGAATGTGGTTGAAAGTGGTCGAAAGTGGACGAGCTCAAAACATTGTGAACACTGTTTACACCTGGCATTAACGTCGTCCACTTGTGATCCGCATGTTAATGCCAAGTGTAAACAGCCTCTTTATGTCATGTGATAAAACAAATAGAAGAACAGTCAGATAAATAGACCGACCCAAATTATTAATCCCTAGGGAGGAAATTACAGTAAATGCAATGTCATGGTATATGCAAATAAGTATGCAAAAACACACATTTTTGGCAAATAAATGGATGCATTTTTGAGTTTATTTAAGAATGTTTTAAACACTAACTCAATGTAGATCATGTATATTGTCGAATAAGGTAGGACTTATATAAAAAAAATATATATAATGGACTTTATTCTTTAAAAGAAGAGCTCTCGCTTTCGCCCCTTGAGACAATGCTGTGAATGCTGAGTTATGAAATCGAGTTAACAAAGCTAAAGCAATCACATTCACATAAAGTACACAACTGACCCGCAAGGCTTCGGTCTGTGAGCCCAGTCCTTTGGTGCACATCTCCATGACAGAGTATGAACAGAAGGTCACTCGCACTTTATACTGACTGACAGCCGACAGCCAGAGAGAAGCGTTGCTCTCCAACTCCAGAGGAGGAACCAGAATGGACTGATGGCCTGAGTACACACTGCCAACAGAGACAACATTTACATGTTACTGCATCTCTGTCCAACACAAACCAACACATACTGTACTGTACACAATGAGTGTGACGTCACCTGCAGAGGCACCAGAGAGCGAAGCCCAGGCCGCAGTAAGGATCCAGGCAGATGGCGATCTGTCGTGAAGGATACAGCTCACACTGAAGTTTAATAGAGCGACACAAGGCACTGGTGGCAGCGTGAGACATCTGTGAGAAACACACACTAGTGTTTAACTGCAGTCAAAACTTTTTTCACTGTCACTTGGTTGATGACGGGTTCGAGCGATACCTTCACCCCAGCGAGGATTCCCGTCGTGGACACGCTGAAGTCCAGGTAGGCTAACGTCTCAGGGTTGGGCGGTTTATAGATCTGAGGAACTCTCTTTCTTGGCAGATCATCTGAAATGCATTGAATACATGAATAGATTCGTACACACAATTGGCGTGAGACACAGCAGCATAAATGACAGATTTCCTCACCCGTGTCCAGTATCAATGGCCAGGATTTAATATCCACGGCAGCCGCAGCTTCTTTGGACTTCAGTAGTTTCATTATTGCTTGTGTCGTCAGGATACACACAGACTTACTAACCTGTTAAACACACACGTAACATTACATTAGTCATAATTTCTACAGAAAATTAACCCCAAGAGACCTAACATCATTAAAACTATTGAGAAAAAAAAAGTCTTTGTAAAGTCCAATATTTAAAGCTCCCATAACACACACTGTTTCTGCTTATCTCATGTTAATCTGAAGTACTTATAGAGTAATACATCCGTAATATTTATAAAGAGTCTTCAGTTTGACCATATTTATAAAAGACAGATCAGCTCTAGCGATTGTTTCTGGAAAAACACTACCCCCTGGAGGCGTCCAGCGGGAGGAGCGAGTCACGAGCAAGCAACACACACAAAACATTATCCCACTATCTCGGGATAATTTATGATTCACTACATGTTTGTGTTGTTTACATTATAAGCACTTATGCCCCTGATTTCCAACAAAACACAGACATTTGATGCAGTTTTACTTACCGCCTGTGACTCATGACCCGGTTGGGACCGCCTCATTTCAACAAAATCCAGCGGTTTAAACAAACACACATGCAAAACGTAGCTGATACCCTGATAAACAAACGATATCCATTGTTTCCATAATGCTGGCTTACTTCTCCTTAAATCCAAAAACAACTTCTTTCATGCCATTGTTGAGTCTTAATATAAAACAAAGCTGTCGCGTGCAGTGATGCCTGTGACTTCTACTTGAAAGAACAATGCTATTAAGCATCATCATTCGCTCTCACTCTGATTGACGTGTGGGCATGCTTTTCAGGGGTAAATGCCCATAAAAGGAATTTGGGGTCAATGATACAGTCTTGTTCAAAATAATAGCAGTACAATGTGACTTACCAGAATAATCAAGGTTTTTAGTATATTTTTTATTGCTACGTGGCAAACAAGTTACCAGTAGGTTCAGTAGATTCTCAGAAAACAAACAAGACCCAGCATTCATGATATGCACGCTCTTAATGCTGTGCAATTGGGCAATTAGTTGAAAGGGGTGTGTTCAAAAAAATAACAGTTTCTACCTTTGACTGTACAAACTCAAAACTATTTTGTACAAACATTTTTTTTCTGGGATTTAGCAATCCTGTGAATCACTAAACTAATATTTAGTTGTATGACCACAGTTTTTTAAATAATAAAGAGTCAACCAACTTGTGGCACCTCTCAGCTGTTATTCCACTCCATGATTCTTTAACAACATTCCACAATTCATTCACATTTCTTGGTTTTGCTTCAGAAACAGCATTTTTGATATCACCCCACAAGTTCTCAATTGGATTAAGGTCTGGAGATTGGGCTGGCCACTCCATAACATTAATTTTGTTGGTTTGGAACCAAGACTTTGCCCGTTTACTAGTGTGTTTTGGGTCATTGTCTTGTTGAAACAACCATTTCAAGGGCATGTTCTCTTCAGCATAGGGCAACATGACCTCTTCAAGTATTTTAACATATGCAAACTGATCCATGATCCCTGGTATGCGATAAATAGGCCCAACACCATAGTAGGAGAAACATGCCCATATCATGATGCTTGCACCTCCATGCTTCACTGTCTTCACTGTGTACTGTGGCTTGAATTCAGAGTTTGGGGGTCGTCTCACAAACTGCCTGTGGCCCTTGGACCCAAAAAGAACAATTTTGCTCTCATCAGTCCACAAAATGTTCCTCCATTTCTCTTTAGGCCAGTTGATATGCTCTTTGGCAAATTGTAACCTCTTCTGCACATGCCTTTTTTTTAACAGAGGGACTTTGCGGGGGATTCTTGAAAATAGATTAGCTTCACACAGACGTCTTCTAACGGTCACAGTACTTACAGGTAACTCCAGACTGTCTTTGATCATCCTGGAGGTGATCATTGGCTGAGCCTTTGCCATTTTGGTTATTCTTCTATCCATTTTGATGGTTGTCTTCCGTTTTCTTCCACGTCTCTCTGGTTTTGCTCTCCATTTTAAGGCATTGGAGATCATTTTAGCTGAACAGCCTATCATTTTTTGCACCTCTTTATAGGTTTTCCCCTCTCCAATCAACTTTTTAATCAAAGTACGCTGTTCTTCTGAACAATGTCTTGAACGACCCATTTTCCTCAGCTTTCAAATGCATGTTCAACAAGTGTTGGCTTCATCCTTAAATAGGGGCCACCTGATTCACACCTGTTTCTTCACAAAATTGATGACCTCAGTGATTGAATGCCACACTGCTATTTTTTTGAACACACCCCTTTCAACTAATTCAACTAATTGCCCAATTGCACAGCCTTAAGAGCGTGCATATCATGAATGCTGGGTCTTGTTTGTTTTCTGAGAATCTACTGAACCTACTGGTAACTTGTTTGCCACGTAGCAATAAAAAAATATACCAAAAACCTTGATTATTCTGGTTAGTCACATTGTACTGCTATTATTTTGAACAAGACTGTACCTAACAGTTACCCATGTTTGAAAAAAACTTTCCAAAACTTGTGGAAAAGAGGTGTGAGTTTGGTAGAGAAATACTCTGCTTTTTTGACACTTTGCTTATCATGAGGATTACAACTCTTTAACTGTGTTAATAAGTCAGAATGCATAAAATAGCATTAAAATATGTGTTCTCAGTTTCTCACACCACAGAAAAATGTGTTATTAACTACTTGGACTCCAAATAAAAATGCCAACGCTGCATTCTGCACTCAAACTGTGGGGGCGTGTCCTCTGTCTGCGCTGAAACCAAGTCCACTCGCGGGAAAGCTGCCATCTCTTTTTAACCTTCAATTACCGCGACAACCTGAATGGATGTTCGCAGTTGTGTTAGGGGGTGGGGCCATGCGTGGTGGCTTCAGAGTGTCATCGAGCCAGCGATTTAGGCCCGCCAAAATTAAAAGCTGTTTAACTCCACAATTCAGTACTACATAGTTCGCAATCTTTGTAACGTGTTTCAACAATACATTTCTAACATTTATAATGTGTGCAGAAACAATTCCCTGACATGACTTTACACAGACTTTAACATTGGAAAATGTAAACCAATGTGTCAAACTGAACTATAGCTCTGGAAATAATAGATTTATGAATGGATTTAGAATTTTTGTCAGTGAGATACAGGTCAAATATGTTTGATTAACTAATCCTGGCTGATGATCACTACAGAAATGTGTGCTGCTGTGTTACCTCCACAATCATTTTAACCGTTGGCAGTGTGGTGGTTAAGTTCTGTGGATGAGGAGGTCTGACCGTCACTGGAACACAGCCGGCATACAGACAACCATAGAAAGTGGCGATCAGATCAATACCTGGAGAAGAAGAATGATCTCATAACCCAAGAGGTTTAAACATAGAGTAAGACTATTTAATACTAGAGATGCACCAATATATCGACCAATAATTGCTATCGGTCAATAAAAGCTAATTTTTACACCATCAGCCGATAGTCATGGCCGAAGTGTCTTGTCAATCAAAGAAAACAGGAAAATGCAATGAATTTGAGCTCTGTGTATAAAAAATGTAAAGAAACATTATGGGGGGGGGGTTTCCCCGACAGGGATTAGTTTAAGCCAGGATTAGGCCCTAGTTAAATTAGAAAATATGCCTTACTAAAAACATTACTTTTTGCATTTTGAGGCAAAACAAAGGGCACTGATGTATTTTAAGATAGTGCAAGTTGTTTTCAGTTTGGACAGCTCTCTTTAGTTTTATAATCGGCAACCAGTATCTGTGGAATTTTGTTTTATCCGTGCATCTCTTATTAATACAGTCTCTCTCTTTCTTTCTCTCTTTTCTCTCTCTCTCATTCATTCTCACCAGGAGGAAAAACAAGTGCTACATGATCTCCAGTGTTGAGTCGGCCTCTTTCCATCAGAGCTACAGCCACACGCTCTGCTCGCTTGTGTAGCTGAACACATGAAGAGGAGCTGGACACGGTGCCCTGACACACAAACACACACAAGAGGATGGTGGGTGAATACACAAACACACAGTGAAGGTCCTGTACATGCTGAGAGTTAGTTTTTGTACCTTGGCATTGAGAAGCAGAAACAGGGGATGATCTGGTGTGGCCTGAGCTCTCCACTGCAAAACATCCTGCATATACAGGAACTACAAGAGAAACAAAATACACAACTGTACTGCATGCTTTACAACAACGACAACAATGCGAGTGGATTGAGAATATAGCGTCCCTTTCTTTATAAGACCATTGGTGCATACTTTAGCTCATTATGTTTAGTAGACAGAAGTGTACTTTAATGTACCTGCTCATTGTCTTCTAGCAGCGAGACGTCTCTTCCACAAGCCTGAGCGATCCTCTTCCCAGCCACAAGGTTTCCAACTATCATTGATGCAGGTCCCACCTCTAAAAAAACACCAGCTCATTACATCATCATCACCACATTCTGTAATGTGAAAAACATGTCAGTGCAAGTAAAAATATTTCCTGCGCCCTGAAAGATTCAGATGAAACTGAGCTAGATCTGATTGGATCAGTAAGAAAAACATACTGGACAGGACTTACCTGTACCTGGCTGCTTCTGTCTTGGTTTGGGTAGGTTGGTGACACAGGTATGAGGGCACATGAGAACGTTGCAGGGGTGCAGGGCTCCCTCCAGAAATCGCTGTTTGGTCTCTGAGATGTGGATGCCGCCCAGAGGGGCTTTGGGTAGCGTGTTGGCTGGCACCAGAGCCAAACAGTAGACACCGACCTGATGGATGCTATCTATAGCCTGAAACAGAACCAGTCCGAAAAAACACAAATGTACTGAATGTATATGGGCACATGTTAATAGGCATTCGTTCTGTCACTGGCTGCGCCGAAACCACCTACTTTCATACTATATAGTAGGCGAAAAGCATTCGTGGCGAGTAGTATGTCCAAATTCATGGTATTCCAAAACCAATAGGGTAAAAGTCCCTGGATGACCTACTACTTCAGGTAAGATCTCGAACGGTTCATTCAATGGACCCTTTACTATCCCGTAAGCCCCCGAAAAAAGAGTAAGTTATCCTACGAAGACGACAACAGAGGGGCGTTTTTGAATAAAACAACGCCCCTCTGTTGTCGTCTTCGTTGGATAACTTACTCTCGCGGGGGCTTACGGGATAGTAAAGGGTCCATTGAATGAACCGTTCGAGATCTTACCGGAAGTAGTAGGTCATCCAGGGACTTTTCCCCTATTGGTTTAAATCCAAAGTGGTTACGTGGCTCTATTTAAATCCAAATACATATATCAGCTGTCCCTTGTGGTTAAATTGCGCTTGTTTAACGTGATTTCCAGTTAACGTCTAATTTGTTGTAATGACGTATGTCACATGATGTATCAACATGGCGAATGTAGTATGTCCAAAATCTATATTCATACTAAATAGAACATACTGTTTTAACAGTCGATAAGTATGTACCTCATCTAATTCAGACCCTACTGTCACAGTATGCGATTTCGGACGCAGCCACTGTCTCAACCAACAGCACGAGGTAAATTGTGGGATACTTTTTAAGTAAGGAATAATTTAGAGACAGTAAGGTACATTAAATACTGATTTGAAATATTTATTTAGATTTAAAAATATATGCTAAAAACATTTTTTAGAAAGTAAAGCTTTATTAAATATATTTTTGAATTTGAACATGTATTTAGTTTTAACCTTCATATATTAACATATATTTCAAAATGTAATTCAGGGGCAACAAATACATTGCTAATTTTACAACCCATACAGCAAAAATCCTGGCCAAAATATCAAAGTTTCTATAAAATGTATAAAGTAGAAGTATGTATAAAATATAAAATTATAAATATATTTTTGTAGTTGAAAATATATTACATTTTAATCTTTTTAAACTTGTTGGGACAGTTTCCCGGACAGGGATTAGTCCTAGACTAAAATAAATGTATAAAAGGGCTGTCCAAACTGAAAACTACTTGCACTGACATATCTTAAAATACATCAGTGCCCTTTGTTTTGCCTCAAAATGCACACAAGTAATGGTTTTAGTAAGGTATGTTTGTTAAAACATGTTATATTTCCTAATTAAACTAAGGCATGGTCCTGGTTTAAGCTAATCCCTGCCGGGAAACCACCCCCTTAAGTTTACACATTTATGAAATACAACGTTTTTTTCCAGTGCAATGAGAATATAAATGCTTTAAAATATATTTATTTATAAAATATTTTAAAACATACAAAAAAATTGCATAAAAATATATTGGTGAAAAAAATTTTTGTAAACATATTTCAAAATATATTTTAGTACATATATTTGGCCAATTTGTTTTGTATATTTTAAAATATATTTTAAATTATATTTTTAAAAAATTAATATATATGGGTTTGCTTATTTAAAATGAATGCAGACCTTCCGTGAGGAAAACCCGTTTACCGTATTTTCTAGACTATAAGTCGCACTTTTTTCATATTTTGGCGGGTCAGGTGTGACTTATACGTCAAAATAATTTCATATGAACCAAGAGAAACCATTGCCGTCTACAGCCGCGGGAGTCCGCTCTTTACTGCTCCTGTATTTAAGTAATTCAAGGGATTCAGTGATGTGGAATGACTTCGGGACCTTTTTGAACTTGATTTTTCTTGTCATGTTAATTTAACTACTCAGTCTTCTGTTCTGTATGCTATTCTGCCCTACAAAGGCAAAAGACCTTAACTCGCTAGAGTGTGAAACTGAGAAAAATTATTTTAAAGTTTAGACTTTTTAGTGAGTTTCAGTTGTCAGTTAATTTTTTTATTTTTATTTTCTCGGAAAAACAACTAAATTGACTCAAGATACTTATGCACATAATAAAGAAGGTCTTGAATGTCACAAAAATATCAATAACTAATTTTTGACCAAAAACGAAGTTACTGCCTTTTGCCTTTGTAGGGCAGTATTGTGTATCGTGTAAATAACTGTTTATGTTACTTTAACATGTACGGACACCTATTCAGCCTGCTGTTCTGTGCTATTGTTTAGTGGAATAACTTGTCTTTCCAGATTAAATGTCTGTTCTTCGGCTTGGATTTTGTGGAATAATTTTTTTAATAAACGCGACGTATAGTCCACTGTGACTTATATATGTTTTTCCTCTTCAAAACGCATTTTTGACTGATGTGACTCCAGAGCGACTTATAGTCCGGAAAATACGTTTTAAGATAAGACAAGATGTTCAAAGGTCAAATACACACTATTTTGTTTAATCATTTGTAAATATAATGTCATATATGTTATTAAAAGACAAATTTGTATTCATTTTTTGTGTACTATTAAACGTACCTGTCAAAATGATTTGCAGCATCCAGGTTATCGTGTGTTATTAGTTTTGAGTGGTTATTGGAAAATAAAAACCCTGCAAATGTTGCGTCTGGCCAATCAGATTCAAGCATTCCAACGAGCCGTGTATTAACACTATTAAATGTATGGTGCTGCTTTTAATTCATTACTGTATCTAATCCATCTCATGCATTTAAAAAAATGACATTGGGCTGTCAAAGGTTTGTTAGCTAGTGTGGGTTATAATAAAGGAATATTCAATTTTCTTAAAAGAAAAATCCAGATAATTTACTCACCACCATGTCATCCAAAATGTTGATGTCTTTCTTTGTTCAGTCGAGAAGAAATTATGTTTTTTGAGGAAGGTTTTAATGGACTTTAATAGAGCCCAACATTTAATACTTAACTCAAAACTTAAATTTTTTTTTTTAACGGAGTTTCCAAAGACTCTAAACGATCCCAAACGAGGCATAAGGGTCTAATCTAGCGAAACAATTGTCATTTTTGACAAAATTTTTTTTTAAAATATGCTCTTTTAAACCACAACTTCTCGTCTATCTCTGGTCCAGCGCGACCTAACGTAAATGCGTAGTGACGTAGGGAGGTCACGTGTTACATATATAAAACGCACATTTGCTGACCATTGTAAACAATAAACTGACACAAAGAAATTAATTAGTATCATTCCACATACAACAACGTCGGAACGGTCCTCTTTCAACACACTTATAAACACTGGGGCGGAGTTTCGCGTTCGTCCTCTGTGACCTCTTGACGTCATGACGTATTGCGTGGGGTCACACTGGCGCATCACGACCGGATATACACGAGAAGTTGTGGTGTAAAAGTGCATATTTTTTATTTTTCTTGTCAAAAATGACAATCGTTTTGCTAGATAAGACCCTTATGCCTCGTTTGGGATCGTTTATAGTCCTTTGAAACTCCGTTGAAAAAAACTGTTAAGTGTTGAGTTAAGTATTAAATATTGGGCTCTATTAAAGTCCATTATAATGAGAAAAATCCTGCAATGTTTTCCTCAAAAAACATAATTTCTTCTCGACTGAACAAAGAAAGACATCAGCATTTTAGATGACATGGTGGTGAGTAAATTATCTGGATTTTTCTTTTAAGAAAATGGAATATTCCTTTAAGTGTTAACATAGTCATAAATGTGCCTGGTTGTGTACCTGCAGTACTCGACTCATCCACTGGAAACTGTCCTCCTCAGACGCATCGGGTCTCTGTTCGGCTACCACCACGATACGCTCATCATGAAGAACAGACACTGAGAACACAGCAATCCTGACGCACACATAACAGAAACACACACAAGAAAGTGTGTCTCTCTTTAATCATTTCATGCCAAACTTTACTGTGATTCAGGGTCTCTGTGGTTAAAGCTTATACTAAATGTTATAGTTACCTTCCTCTGTACACAAACTTCATAGGCTCCACAGCCAACGCCGTAGCCACTACATCATCTGCATTATGTTTTCTTGAAGTCACCACCATCAGCCCGTCCATCTTTCCCACCACAAACACCAGATTATCCTGCCAATATCACACTACATGATGATCAAGCACCATTTATAGAGTAAGGATTTTTCTGTTGGTTTAAGTGTGTGTGTGTTTTGATTTGGTCTATTGAACACACCGGCCCGATAAAGCCCAGGAGAGATGTTCGTGTGAAGGGTCTGTCACTGACGGGGGCACCTGATGATGATACCGGAATGATCTGAAAACAATAAACAATTTCTTCCAAAATTAATGAACACCAAAACAGACACATGTTTTATTAGTACCGGTCTGAGACTCGATTACTTCCAAACTGAATGATGTCAGCACACAAAAGCATTAGGGGTTTATATATCTTTATCTGTTCTTCATTTCGATTGAATTTAGTAAAAACAAAAAGTAATATTTAATAATGACAAAAAAAATGAAGATATGTTTTTAAAAAAGCTTATGCCTAGAACTAGGAATGAACTTTTAGAATGCTTTGTTTTTCTACACTGACCTCAAAGACGTTCTTGGTCATGCCTGGCAGGCCATAGTAGGAGATTCCTGTAGTGCTGGAGCTTATGCAGATTTCTCCAACTTCATCTGTTCGACAGAGATATGGTGTCCCATCCACCCGGACCACACACACCCGCGCTACACACAGAGAGATTAAACTTCAGTCATCAGGAAAAAATGCAGCAGGAAAACTCTTACATGGACACCAAACTGCTACACTGCCACACTGGTCAGGTTAGATGGTTTAAGAGCGCCGTCTCTCACTTCAGCTTGGAGCTAAACCAACTGAACGAGATTATAGACCAGCAAACCACAAAGTTTAAGATGTTTCTTCAGCAGGGACATCCCTATGCTAAGTCAAAGATCATCCACCTCTACTCTGCTGTAATGGATATCTGATAAACAATCTACAGTATACTTTAATAACAGCAGTCTCACCTCCAGATATGACCTGACCAACATCCTGAACAGTAAGGACAGACAGTTTCTCCTCTGTGTCCACTCGAATCACACCATAACTCAGAGCGTTCATAGACAATACTGCTTTACCTGGAGGAGGAACACCCATCTCTGGAGGTCTGAACACACACAAACACATTAAATAACATAATACATAACAATCTAATACTGATTTACTACAGTAATGATATGGGGGAACCTGCGGAGGGCGACAGTCATGGCTTCAGATGAACTCGCACACGGACAGATCACCTCTGGTCTCAGACCACGGGACTGGAATACATTTAGGAAGGCATCACAGGAAGAGATAGACCCTGAGTTTCAATACATACAGAACATTTCAGTTAGATTGAGCAAGTTTATAACTGCAAGGTTATGTAAACGTACGCCGACAAGGATTATATATATGTATGCCGACAGGGATTATATAAGTGTATGCCGACAGGGATTATATAAGTGTATATTTGCAGGGATAATATAAGCATATACTCACAGGGACTAAATAAGTGTATACCTGCAGGTTTATATAAAATTATACTCCCAGGGATTATATAAATGTGTACCCATTATATGATTATATAAGCGTATGCCCACAGGGATAATATAAGTGTATACTTACAGGGATTATATAAACCTATATTCGCAGGGATTAAATAAATGTATTATTGCAGGGATTATTTAAGAGTATACTTACAGGGATTATATAAACCTATATTCGCAGGGATTATATAAATGTATTATTGCAGGGATTATTTAAAAGTATACTCACAGGGATTATATTATCATATATTCACAGGGATTATATAAAACTATATTTGCATTGATTATATAAGTCTATTATTGCAGGGATTATTTAAGCGTATACTTACAGGGATTATATAAACCTATATTCGCAGGAATTATATAAATGTATTATTGCAGGGATTATTTAAGCGTATACTCACAGGGATTATATAATCCTATATTCACAGGGATTATATAAAACTATATTTGCATTGATTATATAAGTGTATTATTGCAGGGATTATTTAAGCATATACTTACAGGGATTATATAAACCTATATTCGCAGGGATTATATAAATTTATTATTGCAGGGATTATTTAAGCGTATACTCACAGGGAGAATATAAACCTATATTCGCAGGGATTATATAAACCTGTAACCACAGGGATTATATAAGGGTATACCCTCAGGGATTATATAAACTAATTCTCACAGGAATTATAAAAGTGTATACCCTCAGGGATTATATAAGATTATACTCACAGGAATTACTTAGGTGTATACCTGCAGGTTTTATATAAGCATGAACCTACAGGATTAGATAAATGAGTACCCACAGGAATTATATAAACGTATGCCCACAGGGTTTACATGAGCATATACCTGCAAGGATAATATACAGTAAATGTGTACACACAGGTATTATATAAGCGTATACTTGCAAGGATAATATAAACCTACACTCACAGGGATTATGTAAGAATATACCCGCATGGATTATATAAGTGTATACTCACAGCTATTATATAAACGTATTTGCAGGTATTGTATGAGTGTATACTCACAGGGATTATATAATCCTATATTCACAGGGATTATATAAAACTATATTTGCATTGATTATATAAGTGTATTATTGCAGGGATTATTTAAGCATATACTTACAGGGATTATATAAACCTATATTCGCAGGGATTATATAAATTTATTATTGCAGGGATTATTTAAGCGTATACTCACAGGGAGAATATAAACCTATATTCGCAGGGATTATATAAACCTGTAACCACAGGGATTATATAAGGGTATACCCTCAGGGATTATATAAACTAATTCTCACAGGAATTATAAAAGTGTATACCCTCAGGGATTATATAAGATTATACTCACAGGAATTACTTAGGTGTATACCTGCAGGTTTTATATAAGCATGAACCTACAGGATTAGATAAATGAGTACCCACAGGAATTATATAAACGTATGCCCACAGGGTTTACATGAGCATATACCTGCAAGGATAATATACAGTAAATGTGTACACACAGGTATTATATAAGCGTATACTTGCAAGGATAATATAAACCTACACTCACAGGGATTATGTAAGAATATACCCGCATGGATTATATAAGTGTATACTCACAGCTATTATATAAACGTATTTGCAGGTATTGTATGAGTGTATACTCACAGGGATTATATAATCCTATATTCACAGGGATTATATAAGACTATATTTGCATTTATTAAATAAGTGTATTATTGCAGGGATTATTTAAGCGTATACTTACAGGGATTATATAAACCTATATTCGCAGGGATTATATAAATGTATTATTGCAGGGATTATTTAAGCGTATACTCACGGGGATTAAATAAACCTATATTCGCAGGGATTATATAAACCTGTAACCGCAGGGATTATATAAGGGTATACCCTCAGGGATTATATAAACGTATACTCACATGAATTATATAAATGTACAATTGCAAGTATTATATAAATTTACTTGCAGGGATTATATAATATAAAACTATATTCGCAGGGATTATATAAACCAATTTTCACAGGAATTATAAAAGTGTATACCCTCAGGGATTATATAAGATTATACTCACAGGAATTATTTAGGTGTATACCTGCAGGGTTTATATAAGCGTAAACCTACAGGATTAGATAAATGAGTACCCAGAGGAATTATATAAACGTATGCCCACAGGGTTTACATGAGCATATACCTACAAGGATTATATACAGTAAATGTGTACACACAGGTATTATATAAGCATATACTTGCAAGGATAATATAAACCTATACTCACAGGGATTATGTAAGAATATACCCGCAGGGATTATATAAGTGTATACTCACAGCTATTATATAAACGTATTTGCAGGTATTGTATAAGTGTATACTCACAGGGATTATATAATCCTATATTCACAGGGATTATATTAGACTATATTTGCATTGATTATATAAGTGTATTATTGCAGGGATTATTTAAGCGTATACTTACAGGGATTATATAAACCTATATTCGCAGGGATTATATAAATGTATTATTGCAGGGATTATTTAAGCGTATACTCACAGGGATTATATAAACCTATATTCGCGGGGATTATATAAACCTGTAACCGCAGGGATTATATAGGGTATACCCCAAGAGATTATATAAACGTATACTCACATGAATTATATAAATGTACAATTGCAAGTATTATATAAATTTACTTGCAGGGATTATATAATATAAGACTTTATTCGCAGGAATTATATGAAACAATTTTCACAGGAATTATAAAAGTGTATACCCTCAGAGATGATATAAGCATATACTCACAGGTGTTACATAAGCGTATACTCATGGGTATTATATAAGCGTATACTTGTAGGGATTATATGAGAGTATACTCACAGGGATTAGCTCCATCTGCAACAATAAGCATGCGTAGAGAACTGAGACTAATGTCTCTCTGATCCCGCTGGGCTAAAAGTGACCAGTGCATGTCTCTGGATTTAACCACTGCTACACGTGCTTTTCAAACAAATCATAAAACACACATTAATTGTCACAAAGAGTTGAAGGTTACTGCTACAAAATCTATATCTTGTTAGAATTTTGTTCCCAGTTTTGCAAAACACTTAAAAACATAAATGGCATAAATCAGTTTATTTGTGTATGGTCACATGAGCCCCTACTGAAACTGCTATGATAACATTTCAATAACAATCATTACATCATTGCATGTACGTATCTCTGACTTTCAGATCAGTTCTGTCCAGGCAATGTGGATCTAATTCTGGAGTGAATTCCATTGTGGAGTGCAGTTATCACCTCCATTAGTACATTTTAAGGAGTGACAACTGTATTAGGTGCAGTACAGTATGACGTGGCTTTTCTCTAAAACCTGTATACATCTGAGTAAGTAGTTTTGTGCTGAGAGTTACGACTACAGAGATGCAGGAGAGGTCTGGGTTAAGACTCACCTTTATAGGTGTGAACTTTCTGAATCCAGGACAGAGGGTTGACCTTCATCAATGAGTATGGGATGCTGATGACGTGAATTCTGTTCATCACACTCTGAAGTATAACAACAGATACAAGAAACAGTTGAGATATAAAGAGATGAATGTTAATATGTGTGTGTGTATACATGTTTGCGTTTGTGACTCACTGTCAAGACTCCGTGCCACAGACCAGCATCCCGTTTAAAGTCCAAAACATTTGTTACAATTTCACCTAAAGAAAATTTTTACATTTAAGATATATGGACAATAAAGATTATGTTGAAACTTGAGCAAATGTAAAGAAGTTAGGGCAGAAATAGCTCTGAATCAGCTCTACTGTGAGCTGTGAGTTTTGTTACTCATTGACCTTAATGCAGCTTTTAATTTGATTGATCATAATATTCTCATTAAGCATTTAGAGCATGTTGAGAGGCAATGTTTTAAAATGATTTTCCTATTATTTGAAGGGGAATTGCCGTCCTCTGGTGTTTTTACTGAATGTGGAGTTCCTCAGGGCTCCATTTTGGGCCCTATTATGTTTCCTTTATTTTTGCTGCCTTTCATGTCTTTAAAAAACACAAAATGCTGTATGATATTCAGATTTACTTGCCTATTAGCTCTGAAAGACTAACTTCTTAATTACCTTTATTCTTATGTCTTAAGGAGGTGAAATGTTGGTTAGAGCAAAGTCGTCTTTAGCGACACCATCTGAAGATATTAGTTTTGGGAATGTGCAGCCCCAGATAAAAAATCTGGGTGGAATTAAATTCAGCTCTGACATTTGAAAATTAGATTAAATGCATGGTGAAAAGTAGCTTTTTTAAGTTGAGGACTATTTCAAAAATGAAGTCTCGCTTGGACTATTGTAATGCACTCTATTTGGGAGTAAGCCAATCTCTTTTTTCTAAATTGTAATTTGTTCGTAACACAGCTTCGAGGCTCCTTACTAGCACTAAGACAAGGGAGCATATTAGTCCAATTTTGGATAAGTTGCTTAGGCTTCCGGTTAAATATTGGATTAAATGTAAGGTTTTGCTCTACGTTTTTAAAGCTGTCCATGGTATGGCCCAAGAATATATTACAAACCGGATTCATATGAATTCTTGTAGACCTTTGTAGTTTGATGTGTATTAATTTTCTTCTTTTTCTTTCTTAGGTTTCTACTGGGTTTTATTTTTCGGTAAAATGTTGTAATTTTTATTCTTTATTGTTCTATTTTCATTACTGTACAGCCCTTTGTTCTACTTTGTAGTGGAAAAGGCTTTATAAATGAACCAGACTTGAAATGCACAAACTGTATCAGACTTGCAGTTCTCATCTCAGTGATGTGTTATGTGTGTATAAATCACATTCTCACCCTCTGTGTATCCACAAGACTGAGTGAGTGCATGACAGTGAGCCAACATAGCCGAGTGAGACACGGTGATACCCATGGTACAGCCCTCCTTACTGCTCTTATACTGAAGACAGACAGACAGACGAAAGTGATTAGGTCTGATATCTAATTAATCCAATTCATATTAGAGATATATGTGAACCAGTGTGACTCTGACCTCGATATAGGCAATCTCATTGCTAGCGTCCCTGATTGGTGGATGCCAGTCTTTAGGGGGTTTCACAACATGCTTTCCATCCGTAACAAACCACAGTAGTCGCGGCCAACCTGTAAAACACACACACGTGTCATATAATAGCAGTGCTAAATGAAGAGTAATTTAAAAGTTTGCAGGAGTCAACCACCCACCCTTAAAAGTGAGCACCTCTCCGGTCTGTGCTTTGGGCAAACCTTTCTGACAGGCATCAGAGGTCAAAGCCAAAGTCACACCACAGCTACCCAGCAGAAAACCAACCTGCTGACTGCCAGCGTCCTGATGAGACAGACAGACAGACAGACAGACAGAGACATTACACATCAATACACCACCAGACACTCATACACACACATACAGTACAGTATGCATTCCTGTGTGCTTCACAAATCATCTACAAGTCCTCATGTTTTAAACCAAACCTGCTTACTATAATGCACATTCACCAACGATTTGCAACACAACTAATATCATGTGATTTGTTTCAATTGAACCCATGTGAAGTATAAAAGAACAGTTTAATATGAGAGGCGATAGAGAAGCAGAAGTGAGCACTAAAAGACATTAGTGCACAGAAACAGCTATGAATAATTTAATATAAGGCTATTTCATAAAACATAAAACCCTGTACGATCTTCTCAAACACAACAACACTGCAACTTGTTTGAATGATTAGAGATTGACCTTTCCATCAGTAAGTGATTTGTGCTCATAACATATAAAAGCCCGACATTATACTTTATATAATTTGCTGTCAGATGTTGGTACTGTATATGAGATAAAGGACATCAGAAAACATCTGTTGTGTTTTATTTACAGTTGTGCATTGGTCTAATGTTTATACCTTTCTAGTCAGCGGCACTTCTATGGGCACAGGTACCAGCTCAGCCAGAAGACATCCATAAAACGCCACCATGAACATCACAGGATCATTGTTTGGGAAAACAAGTGCAACCTACGGAAACCAGAGGACAGTTAGCTGCTAGGGGTGTGCCACGAGATCTCATGATATTAAAACGTTACAAGATTTCTAGTCGAGGTGAAAAATTGTCTCGTGAGCTTGTGGCAAAATCTTTTACTTATAAATTCTGAGGCGCGTTGTGTTTGACTGTTAATCATTAATGGTGAAGCGTCTCAGCAGATTAATGCTTTACGTGATTAGATGTCTGCATGTTCCTGCTGAAGAATGACAGTGGCTTTTTTATTGTAAAGAATTAGACAAATATTAAAGATTAAGTGGATTTAAACATCGACTGGCCAAAAGAAACATGTTCTCAATGTTAAAATAAAATAAATATAACAATGACAATGACGCCCTCTGCAGGATGTTTGTTATTACACATAAACTATTTTAATCTTTTTGTTGAATAAACCATGGGCTCTATTTTAACGATCTGAAACGCAAGTGCGAAGCGCAACGCGCAAGTGAGTTTGTGGGCGGATCTTGGGTGCTGTTGCTATTTTCCCGGCGTGAGAAATAACTCTTGCGCCGGGCGCAAATCAATAAGGGGTTGGTCTGAAGTAGGTTCATTATTCATAGGTGTGGTTTGGGCGTAACGTCAAATAAACCAATCAGAACGCTAGCCAACATTCCCTTTAAACGCAAGGGCGCAAGTTCCATGGCGGGTTGCTATTATTATGACGGATTTACCAGGCGCACGCCAGGAGCGGTTCACAGCCGAGGAGACCGACGTCCTTGTACGGGGGAATCCCACGCTTGCCAGCATAAATCGGGCACGCCGTGTAACGGGAGGTGGATCTGCCTCAGGACTTGACGCCAGCAGAGGACATCGCTGCGTCCACCCTCACCGCTGAAAGGGTTTGGGGGCTTTGAAATCGGACCCAAGAAACGCAAGCAAGGTCCAACCCCAAAGTACTCTTACAAATCAAGTTCATATACATTAAGGTTTCTTATGAAAACATTTTAACTATTATTTAAATAAAATAAACGTAATACAGCCACACAACAAACTTATGAAAATATTTTAACCGTTATTTGCATGAGAATGAATAAAAACTATCACCACAATGCTCACCACTATGATTCCCCTTATCTTGTGTATTAATATTTTTAAGTGTAACAATTTATGATTTGCAAAAATAACTGTTGCATCTGTGTAGATTAGATAAGCAAAGTGTATGCGCGTTGTGCACGCTATACATTATGGTCAAGCATGCGCCCTTAAAATAGCATAATGAACCACGCGCAACGCGCCACTGACTTTAGACTAGTTTTTTTTGGTTAATAGCGCAATTGTTTTTTGAAACTGCAAACTAGCATAAGAGATGGTTTGCGCCGCAACACGCCTCCTTTTTGCGCTGAACCGCCCAGGGAGCGCAAGTTCATTCCCTAGTTTGCTGACGTGCATCTGTGGAGGGAAAAACCCCGCTGTGCGCCGGCGCAAAATACGAATGATACATGCGTCACTGACAAAGTCAATTGCGCTGGGTGCAAGATAGGGCCCCATATGTTTATTTGGTTTTAAACTTTAATTATTATTGTCTCATCATTATTATATATGACATTTTGAAGGTTTTTGCTTACTTAGGTCTATTTAATGTCAAATATTGTTAGTGACTAAATCATAGATTATTTAAAACATTTCAAAATGATGTGATTTCAGTTGACTAAAAGAGTATTTTCCAATTGAGGATAAAAAAAGTTAAAAAATCTTGTTTTGTTCTGGTGAACTCGTGTCTCTTCTCGTCTTATGTCTCATCAAACCACTTTTACGGTAGCTACAGAAGAAGATGTGAATCTCTCTCTTTTATTTGTTGTTTGTGTGATTCTTACTCTGTCTCCGGGCCGCAGCAGTGGTTCATTCCTGGAGCTCAGTTTATTCAGCAGCGTGTAGGCCAGTTTAAGACAACGCGTCCATAACTTCCCTACAAATACACACACTAAAACTTACGATTTGTTTCACACATTCAAAACAAATGACACATGACAGATATACAGAAATATTTCAGAAAAAAATATATTAGACAAGCAGAAGGGATTTTGGTATAAACTGTGTCCTTAAAGGGACATTCCACTTTTTTTGAAAAAAAAAGCTAATTTTTCAGCTTTAAAAGTTTAGATTTTCTAGGCAGATATTGCTAGGAACTATACTCTCAATCTGGCGTAATAATCAAGGACTTTGCTGCTGTAACATGGCTGCAGCAGGCGTAGTAATATTACGCACTGCCCGAAAATAGTCCCCTGCTATTGAAGGTAACTAAGGGGACTATTTTCGGGCAGTGCGTAATATCACTACGCCTGCTGCAGCCATGTTACGGCAGCAAAGTCATTGATTATTACGTCAGTTTAAGAGTATAATTCCTATCCATATCTGCCTAGAAAATCGCAACTTTTCATTTTTCTGTTGGTACACGATGTAACTACATAAGAGTCAAGTTTTAAATAGGAAAAATATTGAAACTCTTTGGTTATTTTTGGGCGCGATGCTAATGGTCTAATCAGATTCAATGGATTGTGCTAAGCTATGCTAAGTGCTAGCCCCAGACCCGGAGATCAACTGAATGTATTACAAAACGGTAAAAATCTAATGTTTAACCCTAGGGGAGCTGAAAAAAAGTGGAATGTTCCTTTAAATCAAATGATGTATGCAATGCAGCTGAACGTGTAATAATGTGTACAGTGGTGGTTTGTATTTTAGCTGCAGTGATTTGTCAGTACCGTATGTTAGCGTGTAGACAGATTTGCCAGCGTTGTCCAGCGCTGTGAGACAGGGACTTTTGGGCTGTGTGGTACCCCAGCGATGAAGAGAAGCCAGTAATGATAGTGGCCAATTAGTCACCACTCCCAGCGGTTCACCGTCCAGCGGTCTCATCTCACCCCCCTCAGGTTTGGGCTGGTTCGGATCCGGTTGCTGGACTGCAGTGAGACAGGAAGTGATGTCACAGACAGAGGAGTATAGGACACTATGTGCTTCAGCCTCAGACCGCACGCCCATTTATTTAAGTCACCCGACTGACCAAACTTTGTGATACGAGTGGCAGACCAACAGCAGATCTTAGTATGTCTGTGAAATAATTCATACTTCTGATGGAAAGAGATACTGATCTCAGAGACATATTTTAACCTAACATTGTTGCGTAACTATTACAATGATCATGTCTATTCATCACTACAGCATTATTTATTAACAAAACAGCAATAAGGACCAGACATTTTCCACTTGTCTGTTTTGTGAGACTGGCCGTTTCTGCATCCTTAGGAGGTCGCATTTCTAGGCTGCATACATCATAAAGACTTCAGAATATTAACAATTATAAAGTTGACTATTATTAATAGTTTATGACTAGCGAATGTAATGACTAGCGAATGTAATGCTCAGTTAACTGAAGAAAAAAAAACAGGATTGATGACGTATGCATCCTGCACATGCGACCTCCGGAGGATGCTGCCTTCCGTTTGAGAAACGTCCTTTATGTATCTCCATTAAGAGAGAATTGGATAAATGGGATACACGTTGAGATGGAAAGAAAAAGTATATGAAAGAGTGGCTGTACATGGCTGTTAATGGAAAAAAGAGAGAGAGATTTAGTGAAGAGAGGAAGGATGTGTGACTCATTATTCAACCCACCACAGATAACCCAACCTTGACATGACCATTTCATTCTCATGGGCTGTTTGCTCTCATGGGTCAAGTCTTTTCAAGAGCTTTTCTGTGTAAATCCCAAAATGTCAAATGTTCAGGGACATCCACGCAAGTTGAAATGTCAATCAAACAAATACACGTCATGGGCAAACCTGGCAGGTTGGATTTTTCAAATGTAATTTAAAGGACACCCTTTCTTATGAAATACAGAAGATCCTCACAGTGAAATAACACAGGAGCTGTAGAGTTAGGATTATAGATAGGGGTTAGTAAATGACTTTTAGTTGTTTGATTCCTGTCATGTATACTAGTGAGACTTCTGTTTGCTATCTAATGCTAACTGTTATAAAACCTACCATCCAAAAGTTCTTCAAAATCATCAACGAAGAACTCTCGTAACGGGGGTCTTTTGGGCCTTTTCAGTGTGTTTAGGAGCTGCTGAATCTTAGAGGAAACTCGACTGTTGACTGGAACACCTTCAGATGAAGACATTGACATAGAGAGAGAGAAAGAGATAGAGACGGAGAGAGAGAGAGAAAGATAGAGAGAGATATGGAGAATGTGAGACACATATGAATGGTAAGGTCACAGTGAATGATGAGTGTAGTCTCACACAAAACAGCCTGTCAATCAATATGAGGCTGTATACTCGTGGGGTTTGGTTTGAGACGGTACTGAGCGTGCTCAGTAAAACACCTGACCCAGAGCATCACTGATTCTGATTCAGACTGCCCAGCAACAAGCCGGTACCCAGCGAGTCACCTCATGAGTCATTCATCAGCTTTCTGTCTACAATCATTCACAATCACTGTATTCATTCAGGTAAACACAACAGATCTGAGAACAGTATCATACATGAATCATGTTCAATTCCACTAAGAAATATGTTAATATATATGATTGTCTTTCATTCTCAACCTCTGGGAATACTCATACTGTACCACCACAGTACTTTTATCATTAAAACTCATAAATGGAGCAGACTAATGAACAGTAGGTCTAAACCTCCTTGAAGGATGTCAACAACACAGAGTAAAACACATCCACCCCCAAAACCATTGTCATATCATATACATTAACAGAACACACATACACCCCCCCCCCAAAGACCTGATGCTAAACCTGACAGTACAGTACGTTATGAAAAACATATAAAAGAATAGTTAAAAAACAACACAAAAGACGCATTAGATTAAAATATGAGGTTGTGAAGAGATATAGACGCACAACAACAGGTGAGACGACAAATTAAAATAAACTTGTATAAATACCCTCTGTGGTCTCCTCATGATCTCTGTCAGTGTCTGGAGTAGAGAGGATGAAAGCATCACACCGAGTCTTTGACAGACTGATGATGATTCACTAAATCTCACTGTCGAACAAAACAACTGCTGCTGTGTGTAACGTCAGTCTTAATCAGAACCAAATCTTCATTCAACACAACAACTGATACACCAAAGAAACAGGTAGGAGAGAGAGGCTCATGTGTCATATTTACCTCTGTGTCTTAAAGAGACAGCACACCCTAAATAAACACAACTGAGCAATGTCTCATCTAAACACACTTTATTCTGCTAAAGGCAATGTGATTGTTTAACTCAAGTGAAAGTCTCCATACACTAAAAGTGCCAACCGATGCCAACAGAGGAGCGCAGATTGTGAGGTCGGCTCAGATTGCCCGCAGGCTGGCAGTGGCTGGGACCAAAGTTGCCCTGGCACACCAAACACACGGTGGCCAAGCAGCACGTCTTGTCTGTGCCTGAGTGAGATGACTTTCTGTACCAGCAGGTGGCAGTAGTTGATATTCTTTAAATTCTACAAATGCTTTAAATCTCATCCATACTTCTGTGTGTTTAAACCTGGCAGACCTCTAGGGAGGCCATTCGTGCCAAAATACATTAAAAAATTAAGATTTATTTCTTTTAAGACATACAATCATTGTAGTTTCATTCATACGTTGAAATGTAACGGTTGCTTTTCTGAAATTAAACCCGAAATATTAAACCTTGATGACGTATGCGGTCGGCCAATGCGACTTCCGGAGAACGAACCCCGAAAACATGTTCGGGACGTGTCCGGCGGAACTGGCACGAATGGCCACCCTACAGACCTCTGCAAACAGCATTAGTCAGTCACCCACACCACAGATGAAGAGAAAACTGAACACAAACTTTAGGGTTTTCGTGTATTTTGTTAAAGTTTCCGGTTTGAGAACGTAGAAGTATAAGCTAGATCATATGTGTGTCTTGTGGCAAAAAAATATTTCAAAATATACAAAAAAAATGGCCAAAAAATATGAAGACTTTGGTTCCAAAACGCGACAAACGCCAATCCACTTTCTCTGCAAAATGCAATAAATTCGTTCCACAAATTACAGCGCACCATTCCACGCAATGTAAACAAACAATGGTTGCGCGTTGAATACACAGAATCCTAGTTTTCCTCATTTTGTACTTCGTAATCAACAAACAAACAAAAACAAAATAATACTTTTGATGGCATTGATAAACATGTGGTGGTTTTCTGTGACGGGAAAGAAACGTAAGCCATCAAAATCAAATAATTTACGTAAGAGGCACTCAAAATCATCCATTTTTATAATAAATCTTTAAAAATCTAATTGTGGATTTAAATTTTTAATGTTTTTATCACCTAAAGATGCTATGTGAAAGTTTGTAATAGAAAATAGTGGTTTTCATCTTCATTTTCACTTTCTTGGTCAAGAAAACACGCTTTTACAAAAAAAAGTCAAAAAAGATTTATTGCGTTTTGGAACCAAACTCGTCATATATTTGTTGAAATATATTTTGAGAATATATTTTAAAAGTAAATACATTTTTAAATAAAAGTATAAAAAAATATATTTAGCCCTCCAAATATTTAAATCCAATTAAATGAAACACGTTGCACTGGAAGAAAAACTATGTTACGAACCTGTTTAAAAAAGGTTTAAACTAAATTAAAAAATATATTCAATTGAACATTACTTTCTACACAATTTATTTAAGCATATATTTAATATATATATATATATATGTTTTTGACCAGATAATTTTTTTTTTGCCGTATGCAGGTGAATACTGTAGCATGTGCCAATGATATAATGACACATGGCTAGGACAAGCAGGAAAAGACACAAAGCAACAAACAAAATTTTTTTACTAGTTTATATTAAACACATGTGAACTGTATTTTAATCTCATTAGCTCTGTTTCAAAACTTAGTGTGCTTCCTATTTAAGTGTTTTTAAGTCTTCATATTCTGCAATTGTGCTTTTAAACGGCATGCATCAACATTATGAGAATACAGTTTCACTTCTTTCTTATTTAGGCAGTGAAATTTTACAGGAGTATCACGCTTTTAGCTTAGCAACATGTTAACAACTAAATTTAAAATCAATGGCGATTCAAGTCAGCAGCACAGTTTGTGTTCCACACAGGTTTTGTTTCCCTTTCAGTGTGTCTTATCAGCTTCTGTTTTAGATTGGGAGGTTGCCTTCAAGAACAGCTGCCTACATTAGCGAGGCAGCACATCAGGTTTTGGAACAGAGCTATTAATACTATGATCATTGTAAAAAAAAATATCTGAAATAATTTTCACTCTTCCTTACAGAAAAGATATGAGGTATAAGATATGAAGATGCTCTGCTGTCATGGCAACAGCAGGCTAAAGCATTAGAAGACTCACCATCAGCCGTCTCCATGATGCTGGTTTGCATGAATCCACGTGGGATCCCTCGAACCGATGCTACCTGTGGACGCTCCGCATGCATCGAGCGCTCCGACAGGCCTGTCACATCCGGTGGGGCACTGTGGTTGTCTGTCATGAGGTGCCAAAGGTCAAAGGTGAGTGGAGGTCAAACTATATCCAAGTGGTTTGTTTATTAAAATTTGGTGTGTTGTGGTGACATTATTTGCACATTATCAGTCACTTGGTGGGGCTGGTATTTGTCCCGCCCCTCTCTGCTTTGATAGGATGGCTGAGTGAAAGTGACATTGACAAACCCGGCTTTTTTCAACTTGTAACATTTTTCGACTTGCCGGCGCTCAGCGTGGACTAAACACCCCGTGCCCTGCCCTGCTAGCTGCTGGTGTTGTTTTAAACCAATGATTCTCAACTCCAGTCCTTGGGCCCCCCTCCCAGAACATTTTAGATGTCTCCATATATAAAACACCTGATTCAGTTCATCAGCTTGTTAGTGGTTAATTAAGGAAAAGTTTCCAACATTCTGGAAGGAGCCTAATAAGTGGAATCAGGGCTGCGTTCAGTCCCAACAAAACGTGGCACAACGTTTATTAAACTGAAACGGTGATGCATTGAACACCCTGTTGTGATGACGCAAGAGTTGCAACTACGGTAGCTGAGAGGCCATTCTTTGTGTTCTTTTATAAATGTTTCTGAAGCCTGATGAAATCGTTATAAATGTATGTTTAATACTGTAAAATACCCTCCATGTTACAGTCACTGACCTTGCCGTCCAGAATGAAAGACAACATTCCAACTTGAACCCATTGAGCGAGCTGTCTCTTTACTACCGCGTGGTTTTATACATCTTGCCGCTGATTGGGCCGACATTTCTGACACACCCACCAAACAAGAGAAAACGCTTCTAAAACCTGTTGTATTCCGTTGCACACCGTTTCCAGGAAACATGTCGTTCAACCCGGAAACCGTAGCAAAACGTTGCGCACCGGTGGGAGATTGAACGTGCCCCAGGTGTTTCATATAAGTGGACATCTAAAACGTTTTGGGAGGGGGGGGCCCGAGGACTGGAGTTGAGAACCACTGGTTTAAACCATATAGCGCTTCAATACATTACAAGCAACTGAAAACATACGCTGGCCACAGGCAAAAACACTGGCAGACACACAGCCTTAATGTTGCTCATTCAGAAATCTACCAAACTGCTTCCTGTGTTTAATATTAAAAAAGCAACTCATTGAGGTTTGTCATTTTGGGTGAACTATTGCCTTAACAAGACTCTTAGAGAACAAAGCCCAGAATAACGGTAAACACCCAATCCTGTTTATGTCTTCTGTTTGTTTTTCAAACTGAAGAGGTCAAAGCTGTATTTATCTGTAGATATCCAACACTGTAAATAAAAGAAATAATAAAGCAGGTATGCAGTATGCACGCATGCAACCCGGATCTTATCATTACTACACAACAGAGCAGTAAACTACACCGATTCATGCACAAATAAACCACTGTAGGGATGAATGTCATTGAAGGCATCTTTACACTGAGCAAAGACATAAACAATACATATCCACTTCACTGGATAATAAAAGCTAAAGAAACAGCACTGAATTCTCTGAGATCAGTGAACAGCACCTTTCGAAAACACCAGCTTAGAAAACACACCCTTCACACTGGGCTAGAACAATGAATGACCAATAAATCCACCAGCAAACGAAGCAAATCACAGTCTACGAAACGCAACTTATTTTGTTTAAGAAATGCTCACTTACCCCCATTTAGACTGCCAGCGACTAGCAGTAGAAGAGAGACGCGATCTCATTCATTTTAATGAAAGCTTGGCAACTTACCAACGAAAAAAGCGAAAGTGACCGCTTGGCGACCGGATGGGTGTGTCCAGTGATGCAAGAAAGTTAAGAAAAGTTTAACTTTATGCAAAAGATGAGCGATTTTCGGGAGCGACTACCGATAGGAGCGAAGCAGTGGAGTTCACATCATACTTCCCTCATCAGTTACTGAAGTGGACGGTACTCATTTGTTTATGACAACCAGATTTAAAAACGCCTCATTGACAGAGACGGACGACACAGTAAGAAACTCACTGGCAGCCTAAACAAGGCGTTAGACAGACAGAAAACCCCCTGACTGATGTGTAACATGACCAGCTTATTTTAATATATATTTAAGATCTGTGAAATACAGTGAATTAAACTACATTAAACAGCACACGTACAGTATGTCTGACAGTCTCTACAGGAAACACAATCTGTCCTAATCAAAAGTAATAAATGATGATTATTTCACAGACATAAGTAAGCAGAGCGTTACCGTAACATCATTCTGATCACGACAAAAACTATAGGAAACCCAGTGATTTAACCTGCAATCTTGTAATCACAAGTGTAAACTGATTTAGATAAGATGTTTTGAGATTAGAACTTGTAAAATGAAAAACGTGCTCATGTTTTCGTGTGCAATATGCACCAGACGGTCAATGACAGTAGGAGGTCTGAGGCTGAGAAGATCTCTTCATCACTTATAACATCTAAACATATTTCGTCAGTAGCAAGGAGATGCGGATACTAACCTATCTGATTGTGAGCCATGAGGTCGGCCAGTACAGTAGCAGCTGAGGAGGAGGTGGCGTTCGTGGTCAGATGAGATCTTCCTCCGGGATGGGAGGAGGTGGAGGAGGCGGACGATGACGTGGACGAGCCCTGGATGACTTTGTTAAACCAATGTTCTACACGAGGTTGCGCCTGGTACGGGGAAGAGGAGGCGATCCGTCCCTGTCGACGAAGTGAACCCTCATCCTCCGACGCTGAGGACGTATCTGTGAGGTCAAGAATATGATTCAGTGATGGTAAGGTGACAGTTTTGAGTAGGGCTGGGTGATATATCTACAATTAAATATCCTGATTCAGGCTGTCAACAACAGACTTCAGGCATAATCATTACATTATGTTGACAGTGATTGTATGACTCTTACCAGAAACAGATTTAGTGTAAATACCGCCTCTACCAAATGACGTCATATGGGTTATAACTTGTGTTATCAACTAAACCCTATTGACTACCAACGTCTAAATGAAATATATGGTTTTTCAAAACACTTATGAATCTGAAAACATACGCCGATGCATTCTGGATAAGCATTAAAAAACCTTTAGTCAAGCATAAAAACCCAATACATAAACTTACAATTTATATTATTGTAAACAGTTTGGGAATGAATTACTGTAGCACATGTTTTGAATAAAATGTTCTAGGCAGGTCACAGATGAGAGATCACAGGTCAAGAAAAAATCATTTGTGACTCCCACAGATAAACAGTCAAGAGAAACACACAGAGATATATAAATTCAACAGGGTTGCCATAGTAACAACTATATTATATTTGATGCACTGTAACTCTTATGAAACTTATGAAACATCCAGATGATGAGGATCTTAAAACCTCCGATCAACAGGAAGAAAAATAATGACATAACTATTATTATTGTTACATATCATGCAAAACATATAAGGGGCTTTTTACACCTGGTCACTTCATGCGTTTTCTCTGATCAGAAAGCTATCCGATCATAAAAAGACTAGGTGTAAATGCCCTCCGAAATGTTTCCGAGACGGATTTAAATCTGATCGCTCAAACCACTTCAGGAGGTGGTCTGGGATGCGTTTCAGATGAAACTAGACTATGTGTAAATGCATCTGGTTAATGAAGCCACATATATCAGTGCTTTACTCCGCACGTCACTCGCAAGTTAGCTGGAAGAGAGCCAAACAAACAAAGACGACACGCTTTTTGTTTTATAGAGGGACGACAGTGCATAAAAATAGTCCAATGACAAACTTGATTATATTAAAGAAAGAGATAAAAACTCTTCGGCTGTTCTGTACTGGGTGCTCCAACTCATGCCGAGCAAGGAGACGCTCGTCCCTTGCCCAACATACAACACAACATACTGTACAGTAAGTGCTGCCTTTTGTTGCATAAGCGTCGTCTTAAGTTTTATGCGCGGGAGTAGAAGATCGGATTCATATCCGTTTTGCCAAGACGCATTTATGTGCCTGAATGTAAATGGTTTTAATAAATCGGTCAGAGAAAACACATGAAGTGACCAGGTGTAAAAAGGCACCTTATGTATAAGTGTTCACATATAAACATAGTGTACAGATGACACACATATGGGAAATGGGATTATTCTTTCGCCAAACCCAAAATATCACAGTGATGAGAAGATCCCAGAGTTCAGCTGGAAAATCTGTATGATGTCACGCTCATGTGGTCAGAGATCAAGCGTACAGTTATAACACACACACATGATTCAATCATTTACCCATTATAAATATATTATCATGATATTCCACAGAAAACAGCAGATGTCCATTAATTAATCACACATTATATAGCTAAAACATCTGTGCTGTAGCATAATGAGCGAGCGAGCGAGCGAGCGAGCGAGAGAGAGAGAGAGAGAGAGAGAGAGAGAGAGAGAGAGAGAGAGAGAGAGAGAGAGATGAAGTACATTTATAGGGAAGGGATTTGGGACAGAAACAGGAATGGCTAGAAGTTTACCAAAAAATGAAAATTGTGTCATTATTTACTCCCCCTCATGTTGTTACAAACCAGAGTTTGATTATTCTGTTGAAAACAAATTACAAAATTTTGATATATTTTGGGTGAACTATCCATTAAACAAACAAAGATAAATGTTTTTTTTACTTTATTGCAAAAATTGCATTGAAAATAACTGACAGTAACAATCTAACATTTACCAATTAATCATTATTCTAAAACTCTCTGTCTTTAGGAGCTCAACAGATAAATTAATCTCAGATTTCAAACACACAGATCAAAAGCTAATAGTTCATCAAAATAGACAGAAAATCAAACAGTGTTTATAAAGCAGACCAGATCCAGACAAAAGAAATCAACCCAACTAAATTCAGTCAGTCTGCAGTGTTACTGTAATCATCACAGTACCTGAGAGAGAACCTGCTACATTTTTACTGATTTAAAAAAATCAGTAGAAATTACAATGGAATTGCAGCTGGGTTGCCGGTAAATTACCGTAGATTTAAATTTATGTTATTTACTGGCAATAGTTTGTTCAAAGTTAAATAAATTTTAAATATTAACAAGTATTTATCTTTACAGAATAAAACTATACAATAACAGCCTAATGCAAAGCATTCTGGGAACCAGAAATCATCATCAAACTTTTTCTGTTTTTTTTTTTTTTTTGAAATTTTGTTTCTCAGAATGTTTTGCTTGATGCTGTTTTTCTAGTTTTATTCTGTAAAGACAAAGACTTGTAAATGTTTAATGTTTATTTAACGTTGAACAAAATGTTGCCAGTAAATAACATACATTTAAATCTACGGTAAATTACCGGCAACCCAGCTGCAAATTTTTGTGGAATTTTTTTACAGTGAATAACAACAGGAATCATTTAGGTAAAAAATAAATACAATATCATGATTTTGCACCTCCTTTTAATAGGGATTGTAGCAGTATTCAGAATCAACAAATCACATCTAGATTTAAGTTAAAATGACTAGTTAACCCTTAATAAAGTGAGTTTGGTAACATCCAACTGAACAAGCCATGGGCCACAGAGAGCTTACACAGCAGGTACAGGATCTTATTGTTGAAAAATGTCAATCATCCAAAGGTTACAAAACATTTCCAAGACATTTAATATACCATGAAACACTGTAAAGACAATAATCAACAAAATATGGCACAACCGACAGGAAGACATACACCTAAAATGAAAAAAAAAAATGAAAAAAAATTGCAAAGTCAAGACTCAAGATTGCATGCCAAACTGACTGATTGCATGCTTTGATAAAATCTAAAGGTGCTTTAAATAAGTATTAGTCTAGGTGTGTGCACACTGCACACTTATGCAACCTGGTTTTCCTTGCCACCCCAAAATGTTTTTTTACTGTTATTCACTTTAATAAATAGGTTGGAATTTCTCAATAAAGGTCAAACAGGTTCCAACATGATTCCTCTTGGTTTCATTGTTTTACATCACAAAAACCTTGTAGACTTTTATATGCACTCTAAACAGCATGTGTAAAAAAGTCTCCATAACATCCAAAAATCACCAACTATAACAAAACAAACTGAGCTGGAGAAACTAACCACTTTGAAAATAAACTGCAGGACTGAAAAATCTCTGACATAAACCCACAGTTTTTCTTTCAGAAATGACAAAGCTAAAGAGAATAACACTGAGTCAATACAGCTCCACAAGTATGCTAAACATCTTCAATATTCAGATGTTATGTAAGCTATGTGGGATTGTGCTCTGGGAACTGTGTGGTGAGGAGGAGGAAGAGCAGAATGAGTCTATTCTTCATCAAACAATGTCTTCCTACTTCCCAATGTCATATTTTTAAAGGTGACATAGAATGATTGAATGGGGTATTTATCCTTGTTCTGTGATGTGAAATGTAGACAAAAAATGTTTTTGTTTGTGTCTGTAATGCCTTAGAAGCTTCCTAAAAACCTCTCTCAGAAAGCTCTATTAGGGTGGGGGATTTTAAACAAGTGGTTTTGCACCTATTTGGCTCCCCCTACTGGCTTAACTTGCAATCTCATTACTGATTGGCTGACTTTGCTGCCACTCAAAAAATGTAGCCAATTATTTTAAAGTGGAGGGGCAGTGAGATGCCTGTGATGTCATAAGCATCAGTTTTTCAGATTGGGCCGTTTTCTGGCTGACATTTCTAAAAGAGGAATTTCTATGAGATTGAGATGTTTAGCATGTCTAGCACTTTTTGTATGTCACCCGCGCCTAATGTGGGTAGACTACCATTATTCAACAAAGACAAGGTAAAAATGGTTTTTCATTCTCTGTCCCCTTTAAGGGACTAAAAAGCACATGCTTAACTGTGGTCTAATAAAGCGCTGAAGACGACATACAGTATGAAGACAAACTGATCAGGGATCAGTGTGTGAAAGACTTTGTGTGAGGACACAATGTTAAAACCATCAGCTCTTCTCATTAATAATAATAATGTGACATGACATTACAAATATATCTGTGTTGTGGTTTGTACCTGGAGGTGTGCAGGCTTCAACCGAGGACTGAACTAACACAGATCGTCTCTTGGATGGCATCGGCATCTTTCTTTCTTTATACTTTGCCAGGGCCGCTTGCACTGCTTCAGTGTGCAGGTCTGATCATAAAGAAATAAACATCTTAAAAAATTAATTCTGAATCCACTTACCAGTTAGTGTCTAATGTTGCTGTATGAGCGTAAACAAGATCTGCAAAGTTACAACACTTAAAGTTTAATGCAACAAGAGATATTTGCTTTAACAGAAATCACTTCTAAAAAACTAGCGGCTGTACACCTGAGCCTCTTCATGAGTTAGTGACATCACTATAGCCAAAATTTAAATAAACCCTGCCCCCTAAAACATACAACAAATGGGGCTTTTTTCGAAACAGCAAATCACAACGCACTGGGACAGCTAACAAATCTGAGCATATTGAGTATTTCTGAGGGAGGGGCTTCATAGACCCAGGAATTAAACAGCCTTTTTTAATGAGGATGGAAACAGTGGTGCAGAATTAAGGTAAAATATATATGAAACATAATGCTTTTTTTAAAGAAGCATAAACGCATGTTACAGTGCACCCCATAAACATAATCAAATGTTAGAAAACTCCTGATCCCCCCCCCCTTTAACATTTCTGTTACATGCACCAAACAGATGTCAAGCCAAATGGACATTGAAAAGACAACTCTTTAAATGTCATTTAACATCGTCTGACATCATCTTCAGAGTCCAGCAGAGAGATGATCATACCTGATCTAAAGCGTTCATCCCTTGAGTTTGTCACGCGGGATTTATTGTGTTTAGGGCCCGCAGGGTTCGCCTGTGATGCTGTTTGGATTCTGTGCTCTATCTGTAGAGATGTATCCACACCTGCACACAAACAGAAGAGTCAAAAACATCAAGACATGAGGTGAAGCCATGGCCTCCAGACTGATAGATCTGCATATATTTAACTAAAGATTACAGACAGCTCATGTCATTATTAATCCATCCTGCAGAACATATATATATATATATATAATAGCATTACAAACGGAATTCCAGGAAATGTCTACACAGGAATATTTATACGCTGTTCTTCAAATTGTTTCAGGTATTTTCATGATAATAAAGAATATTTTGAATGATTTTTATGTAACGAGTATTGCTTTTTTAAATGCACGTTATAAACGACTCCCACTCATAATGATTTTAGATTGATTAGGACTTCCTACTGACCAAATGCCGTAATACAGGCACAAGCTGTGCATAAAACAAAGAATCGCAGCATTGCGATTCAGAGTCGATTTCAGACAGGCATTTTTAATGAGGACCGCGATTGAATCGTGATTGAATCGTTACATCCCTAATATATATATATATATATATATATATATATATATATATTAGGGCTGTCAAAAGATTAATCGCGATTAATCGCATCCAAAATAAAAGTTTGTGTTTACATAACATATGTGTGTGTACTGTGTATAATTATTATTTATATATAAAAACACACCCAATCATGTATATATTTAAGAAAAAATTGTTATATTTATATATAAAATATTTATATTTATATATAATATAAATTATAGAAATGTATATACAGTATTTAAATGCAAATATTTCTTAAATATATACATGAATGTGTGTGTATTTATATATACATAATATTTATACACAGTACACACACATATGCTATGTAAACACAAACTTTTATGTTGGATGCGATTAATCGCGATTAATCTTTTGACAGCCCTAATATATATATATATATATATATATATATATATATATATATATATCCTATACCTGTATACCCATAGTCGCGGGCGGCATTCAGATTACGCCTGGAAAGCTGGGCAATACCGCACAGAGGGCAATATTCGGATACCGCCTGGAAAGACAGGCAATAATGCATCCATAATATTCAGATACCACCTGAAAATCCATGCAATACCACATACAGTACATACCCACGGATGATATTCAGATACTGCCTGAAAATGAAGCCAATACCGCATCCACAAATGCAGGCAATATCCAGATACAGCTCGAAATGCCAGGCAATAGCATACCCATAGCCACCGGCTCTATCAACATACCGACGGAAAAGCCAGGCAATACTGTATCCACAACCACGGATGGTATTCAGATACCACCCAAAAAGCCAGGCAATACTGTATCCACAACCATGAATGGCATTCAGATACCACCCAAAAAGCCAGGCAATACTGTATCCATAACCACAAATGGTATTCAGATACCACCCAAAAAGCCAGGCAATACTGTATCCACAACCATGAATGGCATTCAGATACCACCCAAAAAGCCAGGCAATACTGTATCCATAACCACGGGCGATATCCATATACCACCTAAAAAGCCAGGCAATAGTGCATACATAACCGGGGACGATATAGAAACAGGCACAAATAAGACATCTAGGCATTTATATATCTATATGGTAGACAGTTTATCTCACAGTGCATTTAAGCTATATGTTTTATGAGCATGTGCTTTCCATTGGAATTAAACCCATGATCTTCTGCAGTTGCTAGTACCATGAGTAACCAGTTGAGTTACAGTAAAGCAGCTGTGAGTAACATACACCAGTTTAATTGCGCTTTTCTATTGCATAGTACTCCACGGTTCAGGTCGGCTCAGCTCACCTCACTTTGGCATTTTAAGCTTTTTCATCGAGTATAGACGGTTTCATAGGACGCACATGCACTGACGCGATACACATCTGGATCCGAACTTTACTTCGGGTTTTGTTTTTTTAATGGTCTGACTAGTTGCTAAACTGATCTCTTAAACAAATGCCTCATCGAAAATAACAAATGTTTTGATTTCCTAGGTAATCTACATAGATACACTAGATGTCGCCTTGGGGTTCTAAGCATGCGTCAAAACCGCCGCCATCTTGAAACAGGGGTCTTGTCATTGGACGTAGCTAGGTAATGCTACTATCTCCACCTGACTTTTGTGCTGCGTATGGGTGTTAGGCCTACTAGCACTATGCATTATAGATAGAAAAAACAGATTTTCATAATATCAAAATTTTAATTTTTTTCTGGACTGTTGAAACGAACCAAAAGAAAACCAAGAAAATTGCATTCATTACGATTTATGGTGATTTTATTTCCGTTACACCATTGCCTACAATGACGCTGATGCGGGGTTCCCCTGTTTCAAGATGGCTGTTCTACTTGACGCATTCGGTCCAGTGAACTGCCGTAGCCAAGGCGACATCTAGTGTACATTTCTATGGGTAATATATGTGTTGTTTTTTTGCTTGTTATATAAATAAACTTCGTTTAAAGAACTTTGTTGTTATTTATTCTTAGCGGAGTTTACTGGAATTTACGTGCGGACCGCGACAGCAGCTTGTTTATGTTGTTACTGCATCTATAGACGGTTTCAGCAGTAACAACATAAACAAGCCGCTGTCTCACATGTTTCTGTACAAACACCTGTGGCATCAGTAGACGTGCTCTGCTGAGCCTCATTTAAGTTGCATTTAAGCATATATGAGAATGTGCGTGTCGCAAATGTGCCACCACAAAGTCTGGAAAAAAATGGTATTTTGTTTTCCTGATTCTCAACATGTGGATGTTTTCATCGCTAAAAGGGAGTTTGGGAACTTACAGCAAAGCACCGATGACAACTCAAGACAGCGCAAGCAAGCATGAAGGTAAAGCTAATCTTTAACATTATAGCGATGTCACAGATAGTGACGATACTCTCAGACCAATCAGTGATCTACAGTGTTTTCGCATCACAATTTGGTATCAGCTCGGGTCGCTTGGAACCCCAAACGAGGTGGTCCTAAAAATGTATCTAGTACTACGCACTGCACCCAGTGGAAAAGCCCCCAAAAGTGAGCTGACCCGACCCAAAAAGTGGGTAACATGCAATGAAAAAGCGCCATAACAGAACATACATCTAGCTGTCCCTTATGAAAATTAACCATGTTTTTGTGGTAACCATGGTTTTACTACAGTAACAATATTGGTTTTAACTGTAGTGAAACCATGGTTAATTTCCGTAAGGGGTTAAATACATGACCTTAACATGAAATAAACTATACATGGCTCTTTGAGTTGTTATAGCTTAAAATAGTTTGAAATCTCATAATGAGACCCCCAAGATTCTCTTAGAAATGTCTTGACAATCAGAAACATATATCACAGTTGGCGATCTGCTATTCTTGTGTTAAACTCTTGTGTTTTGTGAAAAGCTCCAGCATCTACACAGGACTCTTTAGCTTCTCTCTTTGCCCGGCAACCGCATTAAAATTCAACTCTTTACCCGTATAATGTTTGTTAAGAGCTGGAGTTTACGGTGTTGACATGGCCCAGCATTCATTAGGGCTTCATCAATGAGGGTCAAATGGGCTCAGGTCAGGTCAGGTCACGTACTTCAACGATGGATATGAACACAGATGTTACTAACCAACCGCAAGACAACTTTAAAATTAGTAGGATGTTCTGAACCACATCTTGCAGGACTGCTGCTTTAGTAAATATTGCAACTTAAATGACCTAAAAAAATGTAAAAGCTCATAATGAAAGACTATGGGCAGGTATTGCCCAAGTGTTAAAATAAATACAGTCACAAAATTTAAACATCATGTTTAAATGAGACTTTGACAAAATGACAAAATTCATGTTTCTGCTTTTAAACGATCATGAATGTCTCCGACCAGAGATTTCTATTGTGAGAGAATTACAGTAAACTCATTGTTTTATTTGGTGATGTAATGACAAATAGGTTAACTTGTGTTGATCTCTGAACATTCCTTTAAGTTTGTTTTTTTAAATGTCTGATGTGTTATCAGAACAGGGTCTGGTCTCTCTTATATCTGCTCAGGCTCATTTCATTCGGCTGTTGTTCTGGAAAATTCTTCAAATCCCCAATCCTGCTTAACTTAACAAAAACTTTTTGACTGCAAATGTTACTTGAGGACAAATCTAAAACAATGAAACAAATGAGCTGGTTTATAACAACTATACACGCATATGTGTGCACACGCACGCACGCACACACGCACGCAGAGGATCAATACAATGTAATCTCAGCAGTATGGATAACAGAAGCCATAAATGATACAAGTGGATTCTGTCCAGTTGCTAAGCAAAAAGACTCTTCATGGTTGGCTGAAAACCAACCAATCACGGTCCTGTGTTCAAACCAAACTGATGGTTACTAGTCAGATATGGACAGAATTGCTTAACGTCTCAGTTATAGTGAATGTATACTTAAATGTGTCTTCTGCATTTAACCCATCCAGTGAGTACTGAACACACACACATCTGTGAAGGTTTTTCAGCAGATCTGTCACCCATCTATGCAAAAACTACAGAATTTGTTAAACACCACTGTGATGTTTCGGCAAAGTGCACAGAAGAAGAACTGGATGAACGATGGGGTGCATGCCACAAGAGTTTTTTACTAAGTTAAAGAGGTTTACTAATTATTTTAGGATATTGACCAAATTATTTATCCTTTTCCTTTGCTCAGAAAGGACAGTGAAGAGCGACTGGAGACTTTTTTCTACAAGTGACGACTTTGCCACAAAACCTTGCATGCATTTAGAGGGTTTTGCAGTGAAAGACAGTCAAATTTTTACATTAAAATTACAATAAAGTGACATTTGTGGAAAATAAGGCATTTTAAGGTGCACCTATTTCATTGCTAAAAACGTTATTTTGATTATTTGGTATAATACAATGTGTTTGCGTGGTTTATGGTTAAAATATCACACCCTTTTCCATATATTGTTCATTTTTGTAGCTCCAGATTTCCCTCTGTCTTCCTGAAACACACAGATTTTGTACAAAACTTGTAGATCTGAAAAGTGGCGTGTACCTGATTGGCCAGCTAATCTGTTTGTTGGGATTGGCTTGAATACCTCTGATGTCAGTTGGAAATGTGAAGCTCCTTACCATGTTTGAAAGATTCAGTCACAATGCAATGCTAACAGGAGTTAACTTACAGGCTCGGTCTGAAGCAGGAGAAATTATGATAATGTTGGTCTTGTCTACATCACCAATCCCAGGAAACTGTTGCCTACAATCCGTGAAGGGGCTTATTTCCCGATAACTACCGGCTGCCTCTACATTATCCCGCTTATAACACGGCTACTTGCTACATAAGAAAAAAAACTAGACATAAATATGAATTTGAAACATTTTATTGGCATATTTGTTTTAAATTAACATTTTTATCCTTCCGCGAAACTTCGCACAGATGCATAAAATGATCGTAATACCTTATTAAGATCCTCTGCTTCATACTTGTCTGTCTCCATTTTTTCTCTTTTAGCCAGTCTTTGAGAAGTTTTAATGCCCATTCTGTATTTTTTTGTGCGTTGGCTTCGTAGCTGTCATGCTCTATTTTGTCAAGTTCAGTCTCAGTAAGCTCTCTGTGTCTTGTCGTTGTTCGTTCTTCTATCCACTGTTTAAATGTTTTGTTTTTTCCGTACATGTTAAAATTAATGGTTGTCCATTGTTTGTCACAAGATGGCGCCAAAACAGTAATCTTTATTGGCGCGGAGCGATTTTAATCGTACAAGTAGTACTGGCTATGCGTTATTACTTTGGAGCGGTTATTATTTGAAAAGAACGAACCTGCAAATGTCTCAACTGACCAATCAGAATCAAGCATTCCAGAGAGCTGTGTAATAACTTGTGTTATCGTTTACTTTGGGGTTTGTACTTTTTGCATATCGTTAACATGTACTGATACACAATTACACACCAAAGGAAATGTAAAAATGAGAATCAGACAATAAGTGCTCTTTAATGACGGACTAATAACCTTTCATTGAAATTAAAGTGAAATGACTGAACCTAAACATAAATTAAAAATATTAATTTACAAGAAAACATGTCAGAGGCACTTGTAGGGTTTTGTATCTGAGCTCTGGATTAATAAAGCTCTTGACACAAAATTTAAACAAACCCCCTAGCAGGAAAATCCATCTCTGCTACAAAGTGAGTGAAGTCTTAATTTCCTGTTTTTAAGCCAAACCAAAAATACAGAGTGTGGACCCAGACAGTGTTCAATTTCCACCAGACACCACAAGCATCATTAAATAATAATACAGGTCAGTACTAACATTAATCTGAATCTGTCATACAGTCAGCAGTGAGACGCTGTCAGGAGCATTTCAAGCTGAGAGCTGTCATTCATCTGCTATATCAGTATGATTATATTGTACAGGAACAGTTTACTGACTTTCACATCTATAAAAACAAATGTGGACACCAGAATTTCTCCAAAATCTGCTTCTGTGCTCCCAAAGATTCTGTGCTTGAAAGATTCAAACAATGGGAGGGAGAGTAAACATAGACAGAAGTTTCCCTTTATGTTTTGCATGTTTGAAATAAATGACATTCATAAACAAATCATGCCCTTTAACAGCAGGCTTATATATCAGCAGCTCACATCTGTCTGTCTTTTAACATGTCTTAAAAGCAAGGCTCTCTATATCTTTCAGTCACATACAGGCTATTAATAGTCATCATAAATTAAACAACAGAGGCACAAAGCACATCATTATTCCCATTCACACAACACTTTGGTCCCAGAAAATTTCTGTAAATTGTCAGAGAGGCTTCTTTGTGAACATAAACACATCCCGTAAATGTTCTGGGATCACTCCCGTAAAGAGGACCTAGTAACATTGCCGTAACATTCACGGAAAGCAAATTATTACTTTCCCAGGGCATCTGCGGAGCACTGATTCGTGACATTTCAGGGTTCCCACACCTTAGTTAACTTCAAATTCAAGGACCTATCAAAGACTTTCCAGGTCTTATACCCTCAAATTCAAGGACTAAATGTGGGGACACATTTCAAGTGAGAGCAAGTTTACATTGTGTTAGCTTTTAAGATACATTGTTACAGTTCCCTTTTGAATGAACTCACGCTGTGTCACTGCGGTGACAGTTTGGGGACGCCTCCAGGGGTAAGTGTGTCTGAATGTGTATATTAAATTCAACCAATGGTCAGGCTTAATGAGAAAGACAGGGTGACGCGGGAGCCAGGAAGTATATCGCTATCTGAAATATTGCCAAAGACGGCGTTACAGGGACGCAGGAAGTATGGCAAGGGAGACTCAGCGCCTCGTTCCCTTCTCATGGAACGACAGTTACATACGTAACCCGAGACGTTTTCATGTGACAAACACAACTATGCAAAAAAGCATTTTGGTTTGAATTAACATTCGCTTACAGAAGATATAAGCATTTAAAGCGAACAGTTTAGCACGTGTGCTTAAAAAGTCTAGAATTTTTATGATATTATCCTACACTACACAGGGAATAATATGGATTTTTTTCCAGAAAACTTCTTTCATAAAATTAGGGGTGTGCCGGTTTTAGAATTGGTGATGACGGTTATGACGTGAGTCAAATGTGACGGTTCATAACATAACCGTCGGTGGGGGGCGTTTTGCTCATTTGAATGCTTGTGCATTGACGGGAAAGTGTCATTTGACCATAAAATCATGAATGTGATGCCAAGTGTGTTTTAAACAGTAATAACTTTGAACAATTTAACAGAAAGCAATGAAATATTTAAAAAACACACTGTTGCCAGAAGACTGCGTTGTCACTCTCTCATCTATGATCTATCTTAATAATCTTCAGAGAAACAGATTTGTGCATTGGACTTTTTATGTCTGTAATTGTGTCTATATCTGTCATTACACGGACCAGAACAGCACGAAAACAATGTGGATTAAAAGCGTATTGAAGAGGTTTTGTTCATAAATGCAGGTAAAAGAAAGTAATGTGAACTTGAGATTGTTATTAAACGCAGCCGGTGTAAAAGCACAATGGCCACGCGCAGCAAACGCTCTCCGCAGACGCGCTGCACAGTGCTCACCCGGCGTTTGAATAAACTAGACGCTGATTAGCTACTTGCTCTACGTTTCTTTAAAACTAACAGCAAGACAACTAGCAGTGAATGTGCGTTCAAGAGAGTTAGTAGATTAGCATGGGAGGATTTGGACTTGAAAAGCGGAGAGTCGACTGACGCCTTTCCGCGGTTAAAACAACATTCCTTCTCATGGTCATTTATGTTTATTTGATGCTATAAATTAACTAGAAGGAAGAGATGATTGGAAAGGTGAGACTTTGTTTAATATGTTTAATCTCAAAAGTAACCGAAAAGCAACCTGGTTTGTCCTGTATGTCAGCGCGTTGTCAGTGTCTGCTCCGCTCTGTATTTTTCACTGCGTGAGAACGTGAGGGGGCGTATAACACAGACTGTTAACAGTTGTTTTTAATTAGTATTTAAAAATTCTTTATGATAAAAAATGTTTAAAAAAAAAAATTTTAATAACACGGTTTTGCCGGTTGTAGAGTTCTAATGACGGTGTTCAATTATAACCGTCGGTCTCACGGTTATATAATGACCGTCACACCCCTACATAAAATAGATTTAAGCACTTTCAATGACCTGTATCTATCTATGTATGTATATTTTCATTCCCAGGGCCTTGAATTTTTTTCCCCAGATTAACAAACTTTCAAGGATTTCAAGGACCTGTGGGAACCCTGCAGTTACAGTACATTAAAACATTAAGGATAGAAGAAGAAAAATGGCGGATCCATCATTACAAACAAAGTTTAGAACAAACAACAAGAAAACAAGGAACAGGAATCAAACATTATGGTGACGAAAATGCTCCACAGCTTTTTGTTCATGGAAGTGGCGAAGATAAAAGAAGAAAAGATGATAGTGTGCATGCAAACACTGTCTATTGTCTTTGTGTAATTGTTTGTAGTCTAGTGTCCTGTCTTAACATTTTGACGCGCATGTGCTATCGTACGCGTACAGTCTGCATGGTCTCAAATTGGTGGTCTCAGACCACAGACTCTCCTGATGGCGAAAATGACGCCATACAGACAGCGTGCGGACAGCCCAAGTATACCTTCGGCTTTAGAGTTGAACTGATTTTCACACACTTATGCCATGAGTTCAAAGCTGCTACTGAAACCAAAAACTGCATCAACATATCTGGACAATCTGGACTACATTTCAATTCAGAAACAGGCCTCAAATCTTTTATCCTTTATAATCTCAACATGAATCAAGGGAAGAGATGCTGTGTGTTACAGTGGATGATCATGGGTTAGAGTCGCCCTTTACTGTCTCCTAAAATCACTTCAACATTGTCACAGCTTTTTGATAAAGATATGATCAATGTTCAATAAAGAGCTAAACATATAATCATGATCAGAATAAACAGCTCTGTCACCAACTAACTAAATAAGACTTTAAAATCTAAAATGTTCATTTTATAATTGTTAAAAGCATTTAAAACATTCAGGAGTGGATGTTTACCTTGTATCTGCGGTATGTAGGGTGCCAACAATTTGCCTCTCTTCTTTTCATAGCCCTTCTGTGTGATGTCACCTACAGAAAGAGAGAAAGAGAGAAAGTGATGAATCATGTATTGTGTGATTGAAAAGCTGACGTCACGCTGTTCAGAGTCAGACCACCATCCTGACATACACACAACCACCATTACACAACATTACACACACATCCAAGTACTGAAACACACAGCAATGTGTGTATGTGCAACCCTAACTCACAGAAACAAACATCCAGTACTTTACAGCCGAGAAAGATCCCATTACAGACATTCTACTGGATTTATGGATTAAATGGGAATTTATTAGTTGTTATGGAAACTATAATGGTCTTTGTGGGTCTCTTCTGGTATGTGTTGGGTTCTCTTGGTGGGACCATTAAATCCTACTCATATAACTAGAAAGACATTTGTAATGGTTTTAATGGTAAAAGCTAATGGTTCCTGATGGTATTTCATTGAAAGCTTTGGAATTTCTGTGATGGTTTCTTTTGTTTTTCAGCAAGGATCACATATACGATATTTACAATTTAAATATTAATGTTCACATACAAAAAAAACTTCACTGGAATAAAGTTTACCATCATTTATTTGCATGATTGATATCTGTTATCTCACCATGAGAAATAAATACATTTGTTTCATAGTAACTAGTAAATACATAGTTTGTAATGAGGGATATTTACATTTTTTAAAGCTGTATGTTAGTAAGCAGCTGTGCTTGCCATATACACAAGAAAATTTCTGAGACGAAACTCAAAAAGCCTGAATGCTTCTCTGAGCAAACCCATATAATGAAGAGGATTGAGAGGATTGTACTGTAATAAAGCTCAAGATACTGATGGTTTACAGCAATCACTCACCACACAATGACTATGTTTCTATTCCAACCTTCATAAACAGCTATTAAAATATCATCTCATATATTCAGTATTACAACAGCAGATCTTGCTGACGGTGGTCTGAAGGGTCCAGACACACACTTCATTAAAGTCTGTCTTTCTGTCTGGAGAACTGGCAATTTTGTGAACTGATGGAGATCTTTCCGTTCGCCAACCACAGACCTCAGACCAGCATTCAATCATATAACAGAGACTGAAACACAGCTCAGATGATCCATATGTGTGTGATGATCAGCAGATCATGAGATGAGATATCAGCTGATACACACAGTCAGAGGTTATCATGATCAAATGTGTCACAAACAAAAATAACAAGAAATCAATTAAACTGACCAATCAATTAGTAAGTGTTTGTGAATAACTCACATCACTCTTCCAGTCTCTCGTCACATTCATGTTCAAAGCACATATGATGCAGAATAAGTTTTTACATTTGATAGTTTGAATCAGAAAAGCCCCGACTGCAATTTTCTTGTACGATTCAGATTTCTCTGTAGGTGTGACCTGCCGATACAGATTTTTGCCAATTTTAATTTTCTTACCAAGAACTATAATTAACAGCATATAGGCTACAAACAAAAATAAATTTTTCTTAAATAAACAACTTTATTTTCATCATAAAAAGAAGTAATAAACATTGCACTTTCACCAAAACTGCATTAAATTCCAGGATCTTCTTTCATTTGAACAGATGTCAAAATAAAGTGCTCTCAAACTCAAGTCAGGCTCAATGACATTATGTTAGATGTCCAAATATCAGAATAAGCAAGCAACATGCAGTGCTTTCTATATCCGTCATTCTAAAAATATACAAAGTCCAGTTCATGTCTTTTAGTTTGCAAACAGAATTAAAGTGCTGTTTCTGAAAACTGCACATGCGTAGAGCTACAAGCTTTAAGACCCTGGGGAATCCCTGGGATGAGTGACATAGAATGAAACTTGCAAATAAATTAAATATCTTCTAATTAAACAACAGAGAACTAAAACACAACAACAAACGCAGTCTTTAGATGCAATGTATGTTATTTACAGCAGTTGTCTGATATTAAATCCATCTGAACAGATTAATTAGTATAGATAACATCATCAACTATATTGTTAAACCAATATGGTTTAAACGACAGATGTGCGTCAAAGTTACTACTACACTCTTAGAACAAATGTGTTAAAAACAATGCAATCAGTGTATACAGAATAAACACATCCCTGTGTTTTTATAGGAACAACACATTTTTTGTTACTTTTAACACAACTTCTGTTTGATTTAAGGCTGTCAAAAGATTAAAGGTGCTCTATGCGAATTCACGCCTTTTAGGCCATACATTTTTTTTTTTTCGTACAGTAAACATCTCCTCACTATCTGCTAGCTGCCTGTCCCCTGAACACACTGTAAAAAACGCGGTCTCTGTAGACAGCCCATGCTCCACAAACTGCAACAAAAACAAAGTGGTCAAACCTACCACCACGAAACATAACAAAGTGTTCCAGTCAAGAAACGACAAGGAGGATTTGGGAATGGGGGTTAGGCGCATTAATGACTCTTTCAGAAAACACGGAAGGGAGGGGGAGGGGGGGAGTTAGCTACGCTTCGTTTTTTTGACAACACTTCGAATGTCAACAAGAAGTGACGTCACATAGATTTGCTTAGAGCGCCTTTAATCCCGATTAAACACGTTATTTATGTATACATTTTCACATTTATATATTAAATAAAATATATCAAAATATAAATAAATACATTTTATATATATATATATATATATATATATATATATTAGGGATGCACCGATAGGATTTTTTTGGGCCGATACCGATTTAAACAGACAACTTCCGGCCGATGCCGATACATATGCCGATACCGATATTAAACACTTGTATACAATACTATACAGTTGGTCTATTAGCTAGTTTATTTCTGCATCAAATTGTTTTTACTGAACATGGATTGGATCTAATTAACATTTAACTGACCAACATAATAAGAGAGGCACAAATTAAGCTAAAACAAATATAATTAGACAACATGACAACCTTCAAAGGTGGTTTTTGCTATTCAGCATTTATTTTATTAACAACATTAACTCTTTTTTTTTTTACATATTTCTTTATACAGTTAATTAATAAACAATCGGTATCGGCCTTTCTCGTGCTATTGCCGATATGCCGATGGTTTTAAATTCATCAAAAATCGTCCGATAGTTATACGTTTCTTAAATACACGCATACATGCATGTGTGTGCATTTATATATACAAAATTATTTTTTTTAACTTTTACTTTGTATGCAATTAATCGCAATTAATTTTTAGACAGCCCAAGCTTTATTTTAACACAAAATCAACACAAAATGACACAAAATTATTTAATAGCGTAACAACAGCAAAATGAACACATCCTTGAGTGTATGTTTTCAGGAAACAGTCATGACAAACTAGTTTCATCAACAATGCATCATACTATAGTGGTTCAGCAGCGAGTTATGGCATTGTTTGAGAAACGCACCCCTGAACAGAGTTCGCCACACGGCGGGTAACCTGGTGGAATAATATCAATGTGTCATTTGCGGATGCGGAGAATCAATATACTGTAGGCATGGGCGGTTCGGGTCGCAACCTTTATGTCAAATGGATCACGTTTCCGGGGTACAAAATTAAATTAATGCAGCTGTTGGATAACAGGTCGCGAGCTGCTTATACTGCAAGTGTGTGTGTAGCTGTGATGTTATTGCTTGTGCAACTGGCAACAAAAGGACCGGCTCGGAATCAGAATGTCATGAGACTGACCGGACAGTTACCGGTCGTGCCGATCATGCATAAAATCGGCCAATTCTGGTCTCTGGTCGGTCAACCGGTGCACCATACGTTTAAATGTATGTCAAATCCTTTAAAACTATAAACATTCAGCAACAATAATAGAGACAATACTGATGACTCAATAAATCAATTGGGCTTGTTTAGTTGTTGTGAAATCAAAGTGAAATCTTATTGGTCCACATTTCCACATAGCTGTGCATTAAAAATAAAATATGCATCTTTGATACATTCGGAAGCAATATATAAGAAGTGCTTATACCAAAGTTACAAGTTTTCACAGTTCAGAAACAATCCCTGATGAGGTATTAAAGATCCAGTTTGGGAAAACTGTGAGTTTTTATCAGAATGCTGATTTCCTTGTTATCCCAGATTACTGACAGATCTTAGGCTGCACAGAAGCTTTTCTCCTTCAACAAAAGACAGATTGATTCAGCGTGAAGGCCACGGTCCTCTGACTGACACCACTAAAGACAAAAACACATTCACCTCTCTCATCCAATCACATCCATCTCAACCTTCACATGACATCAGGAGGGGGATGCCGGGAAATCAACCTACATCTGACAACAGTGAGTAAAAGCCCTCATTTTTACTTTCATATCAACCAAACACCAAAATAAAGAAAAGGTTGATCAGTCTCCAGACACGTCTCAGACAGATATTTTTAGTCGTGTAGGTGTGTCACAGAGTCATGATGACAGAGAGTAAAGAGGTTTTACTGTCTCCAGGGTGAGACAAACATCATGACAACAATGGAGTACTGTAGAAGAACTCAAGCCACCGACCTGACACATCAATTGTGTTCAAACACAGAGCGTGAAACACAATCAGTCTGTTCTCCTGCATACACAAACCTCTCAAAAGACCTTCTGTCTCTCTCTGTGAAGATTCAATAACTGCGTACAGCACTTCCTCAACATTTCATATCATTTAAATGAGTTTGAGGTGACAGTGGTTTAGATGGGGATCAGATGCAAACATAAGAACTAAACATTAGCTGAGTATTGAAGAAAAGAATCAGACAATCACAATGCACTACTGTATATCAGTTTATCTGAATTACACCTATACAATAAAACATCTTGCTTGCCTTCTTCTTCTCCTGTGCCATCATCATCCTCACAATTTATGGTTTGATGCCATGTCGGTATGTTCAGTTCTAGCTCCATACAAGCAAACCAGATCATTTACAGAGAAATCATTTATTGCCCTGTTTATTTAAAGAGCCCATTTGGTCTGATTCACGATTTTACTTTTCCTTTGGTGTGTAAGTGTGTATCAGTACATGTTAACAATATGCAAAAGGTACAAACCCCAAAGTAAACGATGATGCGAGTTATCGTCTCCAACGTAAATCTCTTTTCTTGGACTACAACAAACATACGGATTGTAGGCAACAGTTTACTTCCTGGGATTGGGGATGTAGAGAAGGCCGACATTATCATAATTCCTCCCACTTTAGCCTGTAAATTAACTCCTGTTAGCATTGCATTGTGAGCGAATCTTTCAAACATGGTAAGGAGCGTCGCATCTTCAGCTGACGTCAGAGGTATTCAGGCCAATCACAACGTACAGATTAGCCGGCCAATCAGGGACACAGCGCTTTTCAAATCGATGAGTTTTGTACAAAATCAGTGCATTTCAGAAAGACAGGGAAATCTGGAGCTACAAAAATGTACTGTATGTGGAAAATAATGTGTTTTTTAAGACAATAAACAACGCAAACACATTGTATTATACCAAATACACAAAATAACGTTGTTTTTAGCAATAACATAGGTGCACTTTCACGGTTTTATTTAACCAATAGTGTGAGTTTGAAGCGGGACTTTCTGTTTGTACAACAACGGAAGACAGTGACAGGACAAGACATTTAGGTAAAAATCATCTTCAGACCTTCATTCAGACTAAACTTTTATTCGGTCTGATAGATGATGACAAATCTTCATCAGAAAGAGAAACTAGGGCTGTGCAATTAATCATTTTCATTTCCAATTTCATTTTTTTTCTTCAAATAATTACAAAAACAAGATAATTGAGGTCAAACAAGTATTGTCAGATTAAAATATAAGTTGTGTGCTGCTGAACCAATGTGTTTGTAAGGCACCACTGCTTTGACAAAATAGCCGATTGCAACACTTACTAGATAAAAGGTAAAAAATGCATGAAAAAATGCATGAGTCACTGAGTAATCCGGTTAAATATTCGGGATTATGATTTTGCCCATATCTAGATTTAAAGAAATGTTCAGATTGAATTTAAGTCTGTTAAGAGTATCTGTGAAACTTAACTTTATTGATTTCATACGTATTGAAGACAGAAGCATCTTTTCTCATGACAGTAAACTCTTCTGTGACTCAATGAGCTCAACATCCCAGTTAACTATCAAACAACATGACTACTGCTGAGATCAATACCAGACATTACTAACTTCATTTCCAACAAGACAAACACCCTTCAACCCCTTCTCATTTAGCAAACACTGAACAAACATACAGACTCAATTAAAATCACAAACTGTTCTCAGATCTGCCAAAAAACAAAACAAAGTCTGCAATCAAAAGTTCAGATCTCTATAAACTCAATCCAACAAATGTGTTATTCACACAGCCAGGTTTTAACTTTGTACTCTTAAAGCAACAATTGTCTAACAAAAATAGATTTTTATTTTCCTTAAAAAGCTTAATGAAAACAAAGATGAACTAAATAAAAGTTTCTCTGAGGCTGCAAGTAACTGACGAACAGAAGAGAGGAAACTAACATCACAGTACTCACCTATCCATCAATGAGAGTCTTCATGAGAGCAACATCAGAGAAATAATATCAGTCCAACACATACAGTCTGAATAACTGCACACAAGACTCTCTGTCTGTCTGTCTGTCTGTAGAGCAATAAAATTGTACAAAAGTGTAGAGAAGCATTGATGACACACACACATGTCCACAGTTCATCCAACCGGCACACGGACTCAGAAACTGCCCTCCTCACAGAGTCTGGTTAACAAGAGTATAAGATCCCCACCTCTCTCTCTCTCTCTCTCTCTCTCTCTCTCTCTCTCTCTCTCTCTCTCTCTCTCTCTCTCTCTCTCTCTCTCTCTCTCTTGTTTATGACCCCTCCTCTGTTTCTCAGACTGATGGATTAAAGCGTAACAAACCCCTCCAACCCCCAACACACCAAACACTCTCTAACAAATAAACCTTTCACAAAGGAGCCACACCAAACATCTCTCTTATCATAAACTCTTTTCCTTTTCTTTACCACATGTTTTTTTTAAAAATCTAAACATAATTGATTCTACAATATGTTTTTCAGATGTTCTTAATATCTCTCTCACACACACGCACACACGCATGCACGCACGCAACCCCGCACGCACGCACGCCTGCGCGCACACACACACACACACACACACACACACACACACACACACATGTGTGCACATATTTAACTTTGCTGTGTTATGACCCATCATATAAAATCTGACAACAATTAAACACCATTGTTTATTTCATGTCCAAAAAACAAATTCATAAACATAATAATGAAACTGCCTTGTTAACTCAGATATTGTCTTTACTTAAACAATGAAGTAAACATCACTTAATATTAGTGGTCGACCATTATGTTTTTTTTATGGCCGATACCGATATTAAGAAAGCTGTAGAGCAGATTGGCCGATAAAACCCAAATGTTATTACAGTAAATAAGAGATAAACAGAACATTGGTGAAAGTAAAAATACATTAGTTATGCATAAATATACCATTTTAAAGTACTTAAAACATATTTACAAGGCATAATTAATGTGACATCTCACGGTACTGTTTGAATAAGTGGGTTGAACTAGTAGTGTTTTGTGTTACACAACGTAACGTCACGTTAAAAAGTGAATAATGATCGGTCATTTTACTGTCTGTCAGACTTTGGCTTTACATTGAGTGACACTGAGTTTCTTTTTTATTATAAACATCAAATTTAAGTAATAGAAAAATGTATCGGCCAATGCAGATTATAAAAAAGTCCAAATATCAGCCGATATATCGGCCTCTCCAATATACAGTCCTATCATGACTGGTATTTTGTGTTTTGCACATATACTTACAAATCTTAGTTAATTTAACTTTTAATAGTATAAAATCCATTAAACTAAAACATTCAAGTGAAATAAACTTTTTATAAAATTATCAGTAGGGGAAAGCGGGGCACCTAATACTTTTTGGCTTTGGCTATTATATTTATTTATATAAAATAAATATTAAAAATGTTTAACAAAGTTAAAGGTTACTAGGAATTGCTGACATGTTTTAAAATGCTGTTATGTTTTAGGAAACAAGACAGTGATCAAAATAATATAAGATTGGATTTGGCGACTTACAAACCCTACTCAGAAATTGAAAAAAACATAAGATGAAGAAATTTACTTTCATGCCTCCAAAAACACTCTTTGTTCAATATCTTAGCCAAAACACATCCAAACTTTTCACAAATTCACAGGAGATCTTCTGACAGAAAGAGAAAAAGACCAGAAGCACAGATTGCTCGACCCTGTAGAAATTATGTAAAGTAGTCATGTTTCAATTAACCCCACTTTAGTTTGTGCTCTCCCATAATCCTTTGTGCCTGAATATTTTGAGTATTTATGCTTTTTTACAAGAACTGATAAGAACTTTAAATACTTAAATATTTGTTAATAAAATGTCATAGAGGTTAAAGTTCTTATATTATTGATGTTGTTTGTTGTAATAATAATTTTGGGAAGTCACCGTTTAGGTGATCAGTGTTTACTTACATGCAGTTCTGTGCAGCACATTGTGTTTTAGTTTTTCTTCACAGCAGTACTGACAATGTATGTCAAAAACACATTTGTGTGTGTTTCTGTGGAGAATCAAGTTTATTCAAGTATTGATTTATAGTCTGTAATGAATTGTGTGTTATAATACTATTTATAACACTAAAAGTAAAATAACTATAAATTAATTAAACATAGAAAATATTTGAATTCAGTTAACAAATCGAGATGTTGGACAGAGCAGTTCATATTACAAATAATTTCAAGTAAGATGAACTTAAAATTAAGTTTACTGAACATGCTGAATTATATTGGAATTACTATAAATTTTAAGTTAAATGTACTCTTGTTTTAGTTCACATTACTTTTAAACCAATTGTTAAGTAAATACAACTTGTCCGGGTTTATAGTGTGGTTTGATTGCAGCCCTGCATGACTGTGGAGATGTTAGACAGAAAGTCTCCGAGCTTATATGGGTTTAAGCTCAAAACACGTTTAACCATCAAACACTTCTTTGTCCAAACTAAAACCTTTATTTACATAAAAACAAACACACATACACACTCAAATGCATAACAAACATGCACGTGACACACAAAGCACACCTGCCACGTCTAAACCCCCCACCCATCCCAATCATCCAGCATCCATCATCCAGCAGAGAGAAAGAGATGAACTGAATACATAGAGTTTTTTTTATTATTTCTTCATTCTGGTGTTTATTCATTTGGAAAATAAATATCAGAAGAAGCTCACGGTGATATTCCAGAAAGCTGATTATGTGACATACCCGAGTATGTTTGAATTTAAAAATGTCTATATGTATTCCCTGTGTGCGCGCGTTAACTTTCGATAATATGTGGGAGGTTAACTAACTGAACTAACTATTATCAGGTGTTTTGGAACCGACATAATCAGGGTAAGCAAATTTTGGTTAATGAACCAAAAGTTCAGGGTTTGGCTGATGGTAGGTTAACCCTGGTTTCTGGAATACACCCCAGGGGATATCTTACAGTCAATGTAATCTCTTACTAGGGATGGGACGATTACCGGTTTCACGATTAGCCACGGTAAAATGTCCTGACGGTTAGTATTATTGTTTAAAATTGTATTATCATTATAACCGTGTTTGATTACCGTGATTTTGAAAAGCCAGAATCAGTTTGACGCGAGTGTGCACATGCAACATAGTTTTTTGCACAAGAAGGCATTTAAGGGATAATGTATTGTATTCATTCACGGTAAACTTATTAGACAGATTTATTTTTTTACCCCAGAAATAATTTCAGGGACATGAAATATTAAATTAGGATTTTCAAAAATAAAACTTAAAAAAAAAAAAATTCAGTGTGTGTATCAGTTCTTTTTGAACATTTCTATTTCATTTTAACAAAACCATGATAATATAGATAACCGTGATAACTTTGGTCACTATAATCATAATATGAAATTTTCATCCCATCCCATCCCTATCTCTTACTAAAGAGAATCAATGAAAGAGAAGCTCAATAAGTGAATCTTCTGTTTGAGTTAAAGTAATGATAGGAAGTCTCATTGTACTTCTAAGATGTGATGTAGATCTTTTAGAAACTTTTTCAGATGTTTCTTTGTGTCTAAACAGGATCGGCAAACAAATAACACAAGACTTCTGTCTAATCTTCTTATAGCTTAAGTACAGAAATGACGGTTAAACTGAACATAAACAAACAAACAAACACACGCACACACACACACACACACACACACAAACACAAACACACCAGAAGTATAAACATGGAATTGTCCCCGTAAACCACATATGCCAACGTGTGTGTGTGTGTGTGTGTGTGTGTGTGTGTGTGTGTGTGTGTGTGTGTGTGTGTGTGTGTGTGTGTACCTGGTAATTATCACGTTGTGGGGACCAATTGTCAACAAACGGCTGATCTAAAAACAGCTAAACCACATTCAAACCTCAACAGATGCCAAAGGTCACAATTTTCTATCGAACTTATGTCTGCAAAACATAAATACATTAATTTATCTATGTCTATGTTTAATTTGATTCATCAGACAGAATCATCTGTGTCCCTGTATGTTTAAAAGGACTCATTCAATCGCCAGACTTTCTTCTGCACAAAATAAATATCAAAGAGACCCAGACCACAGAATGAGAAATGAAGATAAATATTCAGGTGCGTAGAATGCACACACACACACACAAGCGTGCGTGCACGCACACAAACTCATCTGTTGTGTTGTGAGACAGTCTGTGCCTGTGGTCTCACTGGGTTTTCTGGCAGAAAGACCACCAGTCATCACTCCAGTACCATCTGTCTAATAATCTCACAGACAGGAACTGAGAGACACCACACAGACGGCCCATCTTTAATGAAGAACACTATCAGCAGGTGGCAGCAGAGAGCCATTGAACACAACGTACCACACCTCTTTCTATCTGTCCCCTTCACAAACCCCAATCCATTCACAAATACACCTGAATGAGACCTGAGACCAACAAATGACACCCATCACATCTGATTCAGTTCACAGATAACATCCATCCATCACCTATCTTTACATAGATCAGAGAAAGACACTGGACCGCGCTGTATGATACATATGAGACAGGTGACCATTGTGCACACATGACACTCCACTGCAGTCCCTTATCTCATTTTTCATCCTCACGGGCAAACACAAGAGGAAAATCAGGAAGATCAGCTTTACATTTACATATTTGGCATCTGACAGACACATTTATTCAAAACACGTGTAAGTGTGTTTCCTGGGATTTGAACCTGTGACCTTTGTGAAACCAACTGAGCAACAGAAAGAGTTTTGGAGTTGTGTTTTATAATGTTGTGCTCTGAACAGAAGTATTAATAATAGGAATGCACCTATATATCGACCTACAGCCGCCGAAAAAAATTAAGATACCACTCCAGTTTTGACATTAATCAACATTTCTACCTGTATTGTGAAAATTTCTGTCCAGTGTCTGTTGATTTCAACACAAGCAAACATCAGGAGTAGGGCTGGAACGACGCGTCGACGTAGTCGATTACGTCGATTACGTAATTACGTCGATTTGCCGGAAATGCGTCGATGCGTCGCATTGTTTACGTTTTCAAATGAAGGCGGCTTCAGCTCCGACCGGATAATACAAGTGTTATACCAAACAGCCAGAACGTGATCAGAAGTGTGGGAATACTTTAAGCAGAGACCAAATAAAACACATACTGTGTAAAACTGAAATGGCATACCACAGCAGCGCAACATCTGTGCATGATCATCTTAAAAGAAAACAACCTGGAGCTCTCCGACCTCAGAATGACGCGACGGCAGCGTAAGTATTTGAATTTTTACAGTAAGTTTTTATACAACAATAGAATCAATGCAGGCATATATGGTGCTTAATACAGCTGTGTTTACATCTTAGTTTAATACGAGTTGCGAGACGCCTGACAGACACGACATTGCATCGCGTCTGGGCAGTATGTTGAAACAGTAAATAAAGAGCGGAACAAGTTTAACTTTTTATATTAAGAAGTTATGAAATAATAAGTTACTGTGTTACACTGAGATAGGCATGTGCCCGCGTGCACTGAAAGCCAGCTGGCAGCGCGGAGTTCCCATAGCTTATTTTTTTGCTATGTGCGCAGATATTATAAAAGCTCGTCTGGTTAGGTATTCCTGACATGCGTTTATTTAAAGTAACAGCAGCGTAAACGCCGTTTATAAAATATTAGAAGATCATGCTAACTAAATTTGTATTTACCCGAGACTTAAGAAAAGTTAAATGTTAAAGTTGATGCTAAATGAGAATGCAGTAACGTTACTACTGATAGTAATAATATTAACAGTAATAATATAATGGTTACATTTTATAATAAGGGTTCATGAATCACAATGAACTTATTTTTACTTCAGTCTGAACTAATGCTGAGTAAATGCATGTACTAATCATAAACGAAGTGAAGAGTCATCATTAAGTACAACATGACATGTTTTTTAGTTAATGTATTAATAAACAATGATTTCATGCGAGTCATTTTGTAGTTAATGATGACTCTTCATTAGTTTATGATTAGCACTAGGGCTGGAACAATAAAGAGCAGGACATGTTTTTATATTAATAAGGAGTTATTATTCAGTTTGATTTATTTTTATTTTACTTCTTTAATATTAATATATTTTATTTGTTTAAGGTGAATAATGCCCCTTTTGCACTGTTTATGTTAGGCTGAATTAATGTTGGACTTGTTTTTATGTGATTTGTTATATTTTCCTTGGCACTGGCACTGTTTGTGTATTTGTTTAATTGAGAAAATGCTTCAATAAAATGTTGGCATTAATAGCAGATGTTACATTTATTATTTGTAAAAAAAAATCTTTATTTAGACTATTCGAATAATCGAAAAAATAATCGATAGACTAATCGGTTGAAAAAATAGTCGAAATTTGCAGCTCTAATCAGGAGTGACATAAAGTCACCCAAAAGCAAACGTAAAAGAGAGAGCATGGTAGGACACAAAAGATGTGATTAAAACATTAATTATATAGACATAAAATGTATATTTCTGATTTTTTTTTCAAAAATATATGTAAAAACATTAGCATTCATTTGAACTTGTTTTCTCTGCAGTATTTAAGGTTGGAAAACACTGGATTTTTTTATTGTTATTAAGACATGAATTTTCAGTAAATAAATACAAATAAAAACATTAATTTTTATTAGGAACTTGGCAGAAATGTTGTCAGTAGTTGACAGAATGAAACAAAAATGATCATTTTACTTAAACAAATACCTATATAGTTAATCTACCAAAAACTGAATACAATCTTATAATGGTTTCCTAAATATTTCCACATCTGTATAATTGGCAGAAATTTTGATCACTATTGGACATCGACATATTGTTTAAAAACAGTTGATGATAAGGGCAGATTATATATAAACACATCACAACAGATTTGTAAACTCTGCACTACTAGGATTTTATAACATAATATTTTGAAATGAGTAAAAAACAAAACAATCGGTATAGGTAGATGTCAATGTCATTCTAAACAGAAACTCGCACAGACATTATGTGTTGGTGCATCCCTAGTTATTAATCTCCCACAAAGACGTGGAGAGTAATAGGTGCTGCATGGTTAAATGAATAAAATAAATACTATAAGAAACCATTTATTATTTTACACACAAAACAAAATGTTATTTATTCATCAGTTCATAAGATGTTTTTCTTATAGACCTGTGCCACATTGCAACACTCAAACAGGAAAACTTGCAAATATTTAATGTCTTCGTCATCTTTAGGGGCTTAAAAACTTTACATTAATACAATCTACTGAAGTCAAGTAAGAGCAGGGGTCATATATAGAGGATTTTAAATCTTAGGAAAATGAAAACAAAAGTGAAACCACAGATTAAACATATTGTGTCAGATAGACAGATAGAGATCAGGTTTACTGACCATAACCATGTCTCATGATAATGTCAGCTGACACTTTATAATGATAAGAATACGGAAGTGAAAGAATCTAGAATGTACAGATCTGTGTGATGTCAGAGGTGTGACATCACTCGCGGTCACTTCACTTCACTGATCATAAAACAACATCTGACTGACTGAGGAGAAAAGGTCAAATGTGTGCTTGTACTGAGATAAAGATAACCTTGAGACACCTTCAGTATACAGTCAGTCACCGTCCATAAATTCTTGGACACTTAACAACCATTAGATAACCCGCCATGATGTCAACAAAAGGAAATGATGCTTTACAGTAACAAAATGACATGGATACTAACATGCTTTAACACAAGCATGAACATTTTATTTTATTCATAAAGTTAATGATGCAAACAAGACAGGATTTAAGGATGACCATATCAAGCTACAGATGACAGGTCAAAGCTTCTAGACAAACTGGGCACTCGAAAATCCACAAAGACTGAAATCTGACAAAGTCTACAACACGACTTGATGCTGATGTTATGGTAAAGGTTTGTGCTCGCTCAAGCTTAAAGGATTAGTCCAATTTCTTAAAAAAAAATCCAGTTAATTTACTCACCACCATGTCATCCAAATGTTGATGTCTTTCTTTGTTCAGTTGAAAAGAAACTATGTTTTTTGAGGAAAACATTCCAGGATTTTTCTCATTTTAATGGACTTTAATAGAGCCCAACACTTAACACTTAACTCAACACTTAACAGTTTTTTTGATGGAGTTTCAAAGGTCTATAAACGGTCTTAAACGAGGCATAAGGGTCTTATCTAGCAAAACGATTGTCATTTTGGCAAGAAAAAGTAAAAAACATGCACTTTTAAAGCACAACTTCTCGTCTTCCTCTGGTCCTGTGACGCGCCAGTGCGACCTCACACATTATGTCATCAAGTCAAGAGGTCACGGATGACGTATGCAAAACTACGCCCCAGTGTTTACATGTGTGGAGAAAGAGGACCGTTCCGATGTTGTTGTATGTCGAATGATCCTAATTAAGGTCTTTGTGTCAGTTTATTGTTTAAAATGGTCCGCAAATGTGCGTTTCATATATGTAACACGTGACCTCCCTACGTCACTACGCATTTACGTTAGGTCACGCTGGCGCATCAAAGGACCGGAGATAGATGAGAAGTTGTGGTTTAAAAGTGGATATTTTTATTGCCAAAAATGACAATCGTTTCACTAGATAAGACCCTTATGCCTCGTTTGAGATCGTTTAGAGTCCTTTGAAACTGCAATTTTAAACTGCATTAAAACTGTTAAGTGTTGGGGTCCATTAAAGTCCATTAAAATGAGAAAAATCCTGGAATGTTTTCCTCAGCAAAACATAATTTCTTCTCAACTGAACAAAAAAAAGACATCAACATTTTGGATGACATGGTGGTGAGTAAATTATCTGGATTTCTTTTTTAAGAAAATTGACTAATCCGTTAATGTGTTATTGCAGAGCTCACGTGCAGCTGTTTAGTTACCCCACTTCCTCCATCTGACCTCACTTTTACAAACTCAATTAATCAAACAAACTAGGCCAGACTAACAACAGCACAAAGGATGGAAGTCAGAACACCTCTGGGAGGGTTTTTCTCTTATTTTCTATGGTAAGCAAACACAAGACTTGGTGAGCTGGGCTGATGAATATTATAATAAAAAAAAAAACTGAACTTTTCTGAAAATGATTCCTACTTGAGAAATGACAGATTTACAAAAATCAACGTTCATGATTTGGCTACAGTGTGCATAACCAAATCCAAACCCTCTACAATCTTCTGAATAGCCAGTGTTCAAACTTGGCTTTTTATCATACTGTACATCTTTTCTAAAGCATCACATGCGTTTTACACAAGTTGAGCAAAGTGCTTTCCAATATGCCAATATTTCCCCTCTGTTGTGTTCCCGTGGGTCCACCTGACCTCTGTGAGTTTCCAGCAGATCTCAGAATCCTTTTGAAGAGATCTTAGTCAGTCCAAGGAATCCAGCGGGAGACGGTTTCGCTTTGAACCCATCAAATTCATCTAAGCTCTCCCAAGGGGTCGTGTGTGGGGGGGTTGAAGGGTGCAATGAGGATTGAGATGAATCATGTCCAGGAGTGTCTCCACCCACCACAGGCATTGTTCCAGAGAGGTCTGGCATCTGGAACCCGGAGGATTTTTATGGTGTTGATTTAAACGCAGACTTCCAGCATCTGCGGCTCTTCCCCCCTCATTCTGGAAAACCGGCCCAACCGAGGGTCTCCATGGTGACTGCCTCCTCTAACGGACACATGGGACGTATGGTACGAGAGGTCGGGTCTCAAACAGGGCAGGATTGATGGCTCGTATCAAATCAGTGATAAAACACAGTTCACAAATCAAAAGCACATTAACATCCAGGATAGATTCTATTGGCTCTCAAAAATCTGCCTAAAGTGTAATAAACTAACAACAGACTAAAAGCCAGTGGAGAGGGCAAACAAAGAGAGGTTGATGGATAGCCGGGACAGCTCTACTAGTTGATCAAACTCCTCTGAGCGCCTCCAGTTGCCAAGCATTTCCCTCTTTATTGTCTGGAATGTTGGCGTCCGCGGCAGGAAGTGGTTTCTTTGTGTTCCACCTCCTTCCTGCCGCCTCACTGCTATGAGCTGTGTGGTGTTCAGAGCTTACAGACAGGACAACAGTCAAGTGTGTGTGTGTGTGTGTGTGTGTGTGTGTAGTGTTTGCGTGTATGTGTGGTTACAGGAAGCTGATTGTAAGAAGCCCACCAGGTCTCTGTTCATACATGACAGGTGACAAACACAGGATAGTAGGACTGACCTCTCTGATACAGACACACAATACCACTGTAGAAACAAGTAGGAGTTTGTGTGAATCTGCTCTAGTCTGTAACATTGAACACAATGTGTGACCCATGCTGGTAACATGAGTAAGAATGCCCACTGCATATTTTGAGCTAGAGGCAAAATGTTGATTTTGGTCAAAATTGAGGTTTTCATAAAAATAGGTACATTAAAGGGATAGTTCGGCCAAAAATGATATTAAACCCATGATTTACTCACCCCCAAGGTGTCCGAGTTGCATATGTCCATCGTTTTTCAGACTAACACATTTTCGGATATTTTTGAAAATGTTTTAGATCTTTCAGTTGATTAAATGTAATGTTACGGGGTCCACCCATAGTCCACGACCTTCAAGTCCAAAAAAAGTGCGTCCATCCTTCACAAATTAAATCCAAACAGCTCCAGGATGATAAACAAAGATCTTCTGAGGGTAATCCGCGCGGTGTTGTTGTAGAAATAACCATATTTAAAACTTTATTAACGAAAATAAATACCTTCCGGTAGCGCCGCCATCTTAGACTCCTCTGTATTCAGGAGAGAGTATTTGTGTAGTGTACGCACTTTTCTTAGTGACGTATGACAAATTCGGAGGGCGGGGGCACAGAGCAGCAGCAGAGTAGCCTCTGTAGGCTGCGTAAGCTCTCATCCTGAATGTGGACGCGACTAAGATGGCGGCGCTACCGGAAGGTATTTATTTTCGTTAATAAAGTTTTAAATACGGATATTTCTACAACAACACCGCATGGATTACCCTCAGAAGACCTTTGTTTATCATCCTGGAGCCGTTTGGATTTATTATGTGAAGGATGGACGCACTTTTTTTGGACTTGAAGGTCGTGGACTAGGGGTGGACCCCGTAACATTACATTTAATCAACTGAAAGATCTAAAACATTTTATAAAATATCCGAAAATGTGTTTGTCTGAAAAACGATGGACATATGCAACTCGGACAGCTTGGGGGTGAGTAAATCATGGGTTTAATATCATTTTTGGCCGAACTATCCCTTTAAGCCTTCGTCTAGCATACTCAATGCTCTGAATAGTCATTAACCATCTGAAATGATCTTTATTTGTATGTTTTCTGAGAGGTGTACCATCCTAAATGCTTAATGTAATACAAAGATGCGTCTCCATTTGAATGCATGTCTGACATTTTGGTTTTAAAACATGCAGGAATGAGAAAATAAGGTGCAGGCCCTGATTGATGTTAAAAGAGTCATTGAGAGCGATAAGACATGAAAACAATCTTCCTTGTGCCGACTGACACATCTAAACTGTATGCGCAAATGCGCAACCCAGATATATACACATCTAGACAGAATTACAGTTTAAAAAATATCTTAATGTTTGGTTAACTGTTGGGGTAAAATATCTGATGTGTAAGATTATACTAGATCCTTGCATTACAGTAGATAAAGCTGTCTGTATCAATGTCAATCAAACAATAAAAGAAAGAAAAAAGTTGAACATATATTGATATTATTTTTAAATTCGTGTGTGCTAAATCTATTAGTTTTACCAGTGATTTTATGGATGGATGCGGTGACTTTGTTTTTGAACCTTAAAAAATCTTTAACTGGATTT